>NC_136970.1:28318566-28378566 GCF_032717465.1 Coenobita brevimanus | reverse complement strand
CGGAGCATGAGGGCCTGTCTTGGGGAGGCAACGGAGTGGAGCCAGGGCTGGGCACAGCGGGGGTCACGGGCCTGAAAAAACTGTCAATGGTTGATTGACACAAAGAACGACGATTCTGACGATTGATGATGCGCTGCCTAAAAGCACGCACTTCCTCCACAAGTCCCAAGGGCCCCATCTCCATGTCGCAGTCCGGGTGTTCCAGGTAGTCGAGAACGAACTCTAGGTGTTCCTGGAGTGTGCTCAGGTTGGGGATGGCTGGAGTAGTGTCATGCTGAGAGGAGTCCGCATCATCATCGCCGTACTTGTCGGAAACTTCAAGCTGGGTACTGAGACCTGCAACTGAAGATGCGATCTCGATATCAGACAATGTCTGATACCCAGGATTGCCCTCGTGGTCATCCAACCACTCACGCACATCGTCCACATCAACATCGTCGCCATGCGTATCTAGACGTGCATGGAAGTCATCCACGTCAAAACCTAGGAAATCGTACTCCACATCCGTTCCGAGAAGCAGAGGAGACCAAACATTTTCTAGAGTCTTGACAGGGACTTCGTTCCATGCACTGGCCCAGTTGTAGATTCCAGACTTGATGTTGTAGCAGCGAAGGTTTTCCAAAGTCCGTTGGCCTTGCGTGTCCCGTCCCTCCCTGCGCTCGTCCTCGTCCTCGAGAACAACCATCACCTCGTCCAGGAACTTCCTTTGGTATAGGCGCTTTGTTGCCACGATCACTCCTTGGTCCATTGGTTGGATGAGAGCAGTCGTATTAGGTGGCACAAACATGCACCTAATTCGGCCATTCTCAGCCACCAAGTCCTTGTTGCACAGGTGGGCAGGTGCATTGTCGAGGAGAAGGAGGGCCTTTACCTGGTCGTGCGGGATTCCCAGTGTCTTCGTCTGGCAATGTATGACCTTGACAAAGTGACAGTGGAACCAGTCTTTGAAGATCTGGGCTGTAAACCATGCCTTCAAAGAATGGTACCAGATGACAGGAAGGACATCCATCACCCCACGAAGACACCGAGGCTGCTTTGCACGGCCAACAATAATGGGCTTAAGCCAGTGCATGCCGTTAGGACTGGCACAACACAAAGCAGATATCCGTTGCTTGGAGAGCTTGCGGCCAGGTACACGCTTCTCCGTCTCCTCGGCTAGAGTGTTCGTTGGCAAAGAGCGATAGAATAAACCAGTTTCGTCAGCATTGTAGACTTGACCGATAGTGAGGCCCTCCCTGTCGATCAAGCCCTTCACCTTGTGCCGAAACTTGTCAACTCCATCTTCGTTAGCGTCCAAAGCTTCGCCATGAGCTTTACGGTTGGTAAGGCCATGCCGTAACTTGAACTTGAAGAGCCAACCCTCAGATGCCTTGAAGTCTAGGGCGTCGTGAAGCCTGGTGAACTTCTCAGCAGCAGCCTTCAGCTCCGTACCACGTACCATCACACCAGCAGCACGTTGCTGTTGGTACCAAATCAACGTGGAGTGGTCGACTTCAGCAAACTTGGGAGTAAACATCACCTTCCTCTCCACATTGCGTTTGCTTCTCGACGAGAAGTCAGCCGCGTACTGCATGAGTTTGTCTCGGGATCTCTTGATATCGAACAAAGTAGATCGGGCCAGGTTGAACTCGCAGAGGATGCGGGAAGAAGACTACCCCGCATCTACTTTCTCCAATGTCTCCCCTTTCTTCTCCAGAGTCAACACCACTCTCTTCCTCTTCTCAGGCGGCGGGGCCATCATCACACACACTAATAAGAGACATAAGAGCAGCAGGAGTGCCTGCAGCAGGTAAGGAACCACCACAAAAGCGAGCACGTGGGCAGCCATGACGACGAGCGTGCATTCGCGGCGAGAGACAGGCAGAAAGTGGGGAGGATGCAGGGGCGCTCTATCGGATGTCGAAGGAATGATGCACCACAACAAAGCTGTCCTGCGTCGCGCACGCCAAGTTAAAATTATGGGCAGGAAATTTTTTTTTTTTTTCGAATTTTTTGCGGTTCTCGGACCATTTTGGGAATATTGGATCCAAGGACAATTATGTCCAGTTAGTGGGGATGTTCGGATATTGGGCGTTCGGATATTAGAGGGATTACTGTATATATATATATATATATATATATATATATATATATATATATATATATACATATATATATATATATATGTATATGCACCAGGAAACCATTTACTATGCTGGGTGGTAACCATATAACCAAATTTTGGCGCCTCATGGTTTAGTGGGTAATTATTGCACTCCAATCGGATTGAGCTGGTGAGGGTTTATATCCAAGGGATGGTTGGGGTTGATTGCTCATGTAATGCCACTCAGGGATGAGTGAGGCTGGTCACTCTCATCTTAAATGTCGGGACCAACTGCCTAGCCCCGGGCTCCTACGCTCCTCATGGGGCAATGTAGGATTGGATGATGGATGTATATATATATATATATATATATATATATATACTTAATATATATATATATATATATATATATATATATATATATATATATATATATATATATATTAATATTAATATTTTAATATTAATAAATGTTTATATATATATATATATATATATATATATATATATATATATATATATATGTTCATATTTATATTTGAAGGGGAGGCGGTAGCTCAGTCGGTATAGAGGTGGCCTGTGGTCCTACCGGACCCAGGGTCAAATCCCCTCTGGGGCAGGGAGCAGTTTAAGGATTTGAATTTCATGAAAGCAGACTTTTCTGATCTACCAGAAGACCCGCCGACATGCCATAACAATATCCCCACTAATACCAATGCACCAGGTCTCTGTGAGAGAGCCCTAGCATGTATTCAATATGGACGGTGGGTGTTACCGCCGAAGTGGTGACACACGTAGATGTGTATGGTATGTAGGAGGACTACTGGGCCTTGAGAGCAGGCTGTGAAGCTTATGCCCAGAGTCAGACACACACACAAAAAAAGAGCCTCGTCCCTATCGATTTTTCACCTCTGACCCCCCCAATCCTGGCAGATTTTTGATTTTTTTTTTTTTTTTTCTAAAACCTCCGCCTTTTATAAGAAACATTGGAAAATGCCAAAAAAAGTGCTCAGCCGAATTTATAATTGCATTATACAGGTGTCCCTCTGAATACCTGGTACTGTCTTCTGTGGTCCCTGCTTCGGAGAAAACGTTTTCTATGGGAGGAGTAACTATTCCAAACCACTCATAAAAAGTTAGATATTTATTTATTTGGTATAGATTTATATGTAGTACAAGAGTTTATTGGTTTTCAGACAATAATATAGGTGATATAAACGTTGTTCCACTCACCAAACTATATACCTCACCTTCCTTTATGATGTTACTGCCCCATCAATCGTGCTTGTTTCTTCCTCTGGCTTGTTTATTCTTTTGTCCTCCACCTTGGGAATAACTTTCACCTGGAATTTCATCATTGGAGAGAACGTGGGGTGACATGTCTTTACTAGCCAGGTCACTGCTAACAGGTGAGTTGACGAGAAAATGGCGTGCAGAGGGAGGTTAGGCAGGGCTAGGAAGTATCCCTGCCTGACGAAGGGCAGAAGAAGGTCTCCCACATATGCTTATCAAAAATCACCCACAAAACTTGAAAAATGTGCAAATGATGGACCTTGCAATTGCAAAACATATGGATATGTCGTCGGGTGTCACCATGGCAAAAGATGGGAATGTATCCCTACATCATCGGGACACCTCGGGTGATATATATATATATATATATATATATATATATATATATATATATATATATAATATATATATATATATATATATATATATATATATATATATATATATACTGTATATAATATATATATATATATATATATATATATATATATATATATATATATATAATATCCCATTGGATCCCAGAGCTGCCGGGTGAGGCACTTTTCCGGGAAGGTCCTAAGCATACCGCCCTCCGCCTATCACGTCATAATCGCGAAGCTCATAGATCCCTACCTGGGGGTTTCCTGCTTTATTAAGGTTTGAAAATTCCCAGTTCTGTCCAGTACTGTGGACAGTGGGCTCCAATGGGATATATATATATATCGTTTTTGTACACTGAAGAATGAGGGTTCGTGCCCTGCCAGGGTAATAATCTTTGGGAGCGTTCTTCTGGTCACGTACCGCATCGGCGGACACAAGGGGTGCTGTGGTTGACCCAGTGTTGCATACTGTAAAGTATGCTTGCACCCAATCGGCATGTGCGGGCCGATTACACTTGATTCATAGACTACACACATCCAAAGCCACTCCAGCACTACAATTACACTTACAAGCACTTCTTACCCCTACATACAATGTCTACCAGACAGCCTAAGCCACTTGGTAGAGACACATTGGCTGTATCGTCCCCACTTCGGTTGGGATAGGCTGGTCCAGCAGTGGACACTCAAACGGTTGATGAGATGAGATATATAGATAGATAGATAGATAGATATAGATAAAGATAGATAGATAGATAGATTTAGATAGACAGACAGATATAGACAGATAGATAGATAGAAAGAGACAGATAGATAGATAGAAAAACAGCTATACTGTATAGGTATAGACAAATACATACGCAAATAACAACCATGAAGACATCACACAACCTTATCTCGCGCCAACACGAAACTCGAACCATTCGTTTAGATGCCTATCTACTCCTGCGCACGTTTCACCTCATTCGTAAAAGCTCTTAACGCCACTGAGCAGTTTACCATCTTCTTATATATGCAAAACCTTCAGGAATTGTTATTTGTTTACCATACACTTTTTTCAAGATATATGAATGCTATAATACCTTCATGACCTGCCCACCTCCATTTCTGTTCCTTTATATCTTCTATAATATCTTCAACTTTAGTCTGGTATTCCTAATACAAGTCTCTTAACGATATTCCCATCACTGACCTTTCCATTGCTCTTTAAGAACGAATTCGGTGATTTTCCATCGATTTTGTCGGTTTCCAGGGCTCACAACTGTACGTCATTGCTGGGATTATACAACCGTTATTTGGTTTTCGTTTCATGCATATTGGCAAGCAACTTTTCATTATGTATATGTTTACCGAAAGCTTTTCATCCAATTATAATGCGTCTTTTACTTCACTCTCATGGCCTTTAGTTTGTTTGCGTTTTAGCCCCAAGTAATTATACTCCTCGACTTTATAAGAATTTCTGCACTCATTCTGATGACGCTCTTTGGTGCATTTAGATTAGTTTTACTTCGATTCATCTTTAACCTTACATTCAGACTTCCTCTATCTATCTATCTATCTATTGCCAGACGCCTCAATCCCGTTTGGGGTGGCCACAAACAAATCGCCTCCAAGTCGCCCTGTCCCCCGCCATTTCACTGCCCTGCTCCCAACTCACACCCCCCTCTCTCATATACCTCTCCACCCCATCCCTCCATCTCATCCTCGGCCTCCCCCTCCCTCTTCCCCCCTCCACCTCACTCACATACACTCTCTTCGTCAGTCTTTCACCCTCCATCCTCTCCACATGGCCAAACCACCTCAGTGTGTTCCTCATAACGCTTCCTATCACATCCACATCCACACCACAACGCTCCTTTATATCCTCATTCGTCAGCCTGTCTCTCCACGTGACTCCACAGGCTCCTCTTACATAACTCATTTCCACTGCTCTCACTCTTGACTTGTGTCCTTCCAACAATGTCCAAGCTTCACTTCCGTACGTTAGAGTTGGTATCACAATACTGTCATGTAGTAACTTCTTCACTTCCATGCTCACTTCCCTGTTTCTTATCACTGCTTTCAAGGAACCAGCAACCTTTCTTCCCTGCTGTACCCTTTCAAGCACTTCACCCTCCAAACCTCCATCCTTACTCATCACACTACCCAAATACTTAAACGTACTCACATTTTCCAATTCCTCACCATCCAACCTCACTGTACATTCACTAACTTCACCTCTCTCAAAGACCATTACTTTACTCTTCCCTACATTCACCTTTAGGTTCCGTTTCTTACACACTCTCTCAAACTCATCCACCAAACCTTGCAGCTCCCCTTCGTCTTCACTCAACAACACAGTATCATGTGCAAACAACAGTACAGGGAGTTTCCAAACACTATCCTCTCTCACCAGGGCCACTCCAACATCCACTACCCTACTTTGTATCTCTTTTATTACCCCATCCATGTACAGATTGAACAACCATGGAGACATGACACATCCCTGTTTCAAACCAACTCTCAAAGAGAAAAATTCACTTAGTTCACCATCCACACGCACTGCAGCCTTCGCACCTTCGTACATACTCTTCACAGCATTCAACAACTTCCCATCTACTCCATATATTCTTAACACTTTCCACAATCCTTGTCTATCCACCCTGTCATATGCTTTCTCCAAATCCATGAAAGCCGCATACAACTTCTTTCCCTTCTCTAGAAACTTTTCCACTAAAGATCTAAGAATGAATATCTGATCTACACAACCTCTTCCCTTCCTAAAGCCTCCCTGTTCTTCTCCAACTAATTTCTCTGTTCTTTCTCTAACTCTGTCTATAAGTATCCTACCATACACTTTTCCTATTATACTAAGAAGACAAATGCCCCTATGATTACCACACACTTCTTTTTCCCCCTTTCCTTTGTACAAGGGAATAATTATACCTGACTTCCAATCCTCCGGGACTCTACCTTCCTCCCTGGCCAATCTGCACATCTTCCATATCCATTCTACTACTATCTCTCCCCCATGCTTCAGCATTTCGCCACACACTCCATCAATTCCTGGGGCTTTCCCCGATTTAACATTCTTCATTGCTTCCACAACTTCTATCCTACTGATTTCTTCCTGTCTTCTCACCTCCCTCCTTCTCCCAGCCATTCCCCAGCCACTTATACTCGCATTACTTCCATCCTCTACGTTCAACAATTCCTTAAAGTGTTCTCTCCATCTGCTCACTTTTTCTCCCTTCTCCACTAGTAATCTACCATTTTTATCTTTCACTCCCCTGCTAACTTCACTTCCACCCTGTCTTACTCTTTTCACTTCTCTCCAGAACATTTTCTTACAGTCCCTCCACTTTACACTCAAATTCCTTCCAAATTCCTCATCCACTCTCTTCTTACTCTATCTTACTAATCTTTTCACCTCTCTCTTCCTTTCCACATATAACTCTCTCTTCCACCTCTCAACTTCTTCCACGCCCCTATTTCTCATCCATTCATTGTATGCTTTCTTCTTTTGTGCCACTGCCTGTTTCACCTCTTCAGTCCACCACGCTGTTCCTTGCACCCCCCCTCCGTCTTCTCTTCCTTCCACACACCACATCACGTGCTGCACATATTTCTTCTGTAAATATCTTACACACACCTTCCACGTCTCCCATCTGCTCCAATTCATATTTGCCCAATCGTTCCTCCACTTCTCTCTTATACTCTGCCTTTTTCTCATCCTCTTGTAACCTTTCCACTGTCCTTGCAACTACTCCTTCGTCTCGTCTTTCCCTTCTTCTATTCTTCCATCTTACTTGGATCCTAATTCTGGCCACCACCAAGTAGTGGTCAGAAAGTCCACTCCCCCAACCTCTATACACTCTTGCATCCTTTACACATCTTCGCATCCTTTCATCCACACACACATAATCAATCATTGCCTTCCTTTCATTCAGTTCACCACCCACCCTTCTCATCACTCGCCATGTATTCCTGTGGATCATTTTATGCCTGAAGAGGGTATTGGCTATCACCAACCCCCTCCCAGCACAAATGTCCACTAACGCACTCCCATTCTCATCTATCTCAGCAGGCACACCCCACTCACCAACTATTCCATCCACCTTCACATTACCAACTTTACCATTCATATCACCAATCAAAAACACTCTCTCATTCCTTCCAAACTTTTCCATGCACACTTCCACATTTGTCCAGAACTCTTCTCTCACTCTTCTAGCACGATCTTGCGTTGGCGCATATACACACACAATCGCCCACATTTGTATTCCAACTTTCAACTTTACCCACACAATCCTTGACCCAACTGATCCATACTGTCTTATGCTCTTCTTCCATCTTTTACTCACAACTATACACACTCCTTCCTTTGCCCTCTCATTCTCCCAGTCTAGCTCTCTGAAAATACTATCTAGGTTTCCTCTGTTTAGGTTATTTATCATTTCTGGCAATGTCTCTGCTGTTTCTGAGATTAGGACATTGTCATCTGCTGATCTTAAATGGCTTAGGTTCTCTTAGTCTGTGTTTACACTATTGTTCTCCCAGTCTAGCTCTCTGAAAATACTATCTAGGTTTTCTTAGTCTGTGTTTACTTCGTTGTTCTCCCAGTCTGGCTCTCTGAAAATACTATCTAGGTTTTCTTTGTGTTTACTCCATTGTTCTCCCAGTCTAGCTCTCTGAAAATATATCTAGACATGCTGTAATTAATTTTGGTGGAATTTTATCTCTCTGATACGCATCTTTCTCAACCTCTTTTATGTTTTCGAGCAGTTTTACAAGGTTCTCATTTACGCATTGTTCCCGCAGTGAATTTATAATTGTTATGTGCTCTACTAGAGTGTTTTTTCATAATTAAAAAATAAAAAACTAAACACAGCTTTATTATATTATGTGTTTTTTTTCAGTTAGCTGATTCATTGTGTTTAGATGATCAGTAGCCGAATACCGTCTTCGGAATCCTACTGTTCACTAGTTTTTTTTTTTTTTCCGAATTTGTTGTTATTCTGTCAGAATCCTGCCTGTTCATAAGATTTTTTTTTTTTTTTCTGAATTTGTGTTTATTCTGTTCATGAGGGCCTTAGTGAAGAGTTTCTGAATAACTGGTAATATGCTAATGAGTCGACAGTTACAAAGATCATTTGAGTTGCCTTTTCTGTAAAGCAAAGTAAATATTGCATTACACTATGTTCGGGAATTTTCTTCTTCTTTACACACTGAGTAAATAAGTGAGTAAATAAGTGGGCTCAGTCGGTAGAGAAGTGGCCAGCAGTCCTACCGGACCCAGGTTCAAATCCCCACTGCAGCAGGGAACAGTTTAAGGATTTGAATTTAATAAAAACAGGCTTTACTGATCTACCAGAAGACCCACCGACAAGTCGTAAAAACTCCCCCGCTAATACCAATACACCAGTCCTGTATGAGACAGCCCTATCATGTATTCAATATGGACAGTGGGTGTTGGCTCCGAAGTGGTGACATGTAGAGGTGTATGGTATGTAGGAGAACTACTGGGCCTTGGGAGCAAGCTCTGAAGCCTATGACCAGAGTCGGACACATAAAAAAATATCCGACAGTGAATCTGCTACTATTCAATCTTCTCCTGGGGCCTTCCCTCATTTCACACTTAAATTTTAAGAGATATGTTAAATTCGTTTGCTGTTACCTCACTTATTTCACTTGACTACTAGTACTATTGTGTTTGATAAATACAGTTAATTGTAAAATTATTGTTCAACTTTGTTCATCATCCTATCTATACATTTAATGAGTTCACCGTTTTTGTCTTTCAGTGACATAATGTGTTGCTTTCCCAGTGTCATTCTACTTCTGACCCGTTTCATACTTGTTCATTGTTTTAAGGTTTGTTTGATCTGATCCACATTTTTCTTTCTCCCCCCCCCTCTTTCTCTCTTTCTGTGTGTGTGTGTGTGTGTGTGTGTGTGTGTGTGTGTGTGTGTGTGTGTGTGTGTGTGTGTGTGTCTTGTTTGATGATAAGCGATTTAATTCTGCTCTTTCTGGTCCATCTTTCTTTGCTTTTACTTTCATCTTCTTTCTTCTTCTTCTTCATGAGCTCAAGGGTCACTTTTGAATACTTGTTGGCTCTGGTTGTATTAGCTTTCCCTACTGCCTCCGCTGATTCTTCTAGCACTTTTGTTAGTTTATCGTTCAACTCATTAATGCCACACTGAACATAACTTCGAGCTTGAAATCTGTTCGTCATATCTAACTCAAAGGTTGCTTTGTTTTCACTTGCTTTTATTGATCCTATGTGTGTGTGTATATATATATATATATATATATATATATATATATATATATATATATATATATATATATATATGTAAGCCAGCTTCTTTCTTTCACTTGTGAAATTGACTTTGGCTGTGTAACCCACCATTATCTGACCACTTCCTATACTGAATGTAACAATAATCTCTGCAAGATTTCGGTTAATTAGAAATCCTAGACCACTAACTCTTTCGTTTTGCCTTCCTCTGTAGTTAAATACTGTAGTTGGTTGTTGTCCTTGAGCTGAATTAACTTTTCTGTGGATTTCATTCAAACCTACAATATTCTATCTAATGTTTTATATCTGTCTATCTATCTATTGCCAGAATCCTTAATCCCGTACGGGGTGGCCACAAACAAATCGCCTCCACGTCGCCCTGTCCCCCGCCATTTCACTGCCCTGCTCCCAATTCACACCCCCCTCTCTCATATACCTCTCCACTCCATCCCTCCATCTCATCCTCGGCCTCCCCCTCCCTCTCCCCCCTCCACCTCACTCACATAGCCTACACTCTCCTCGTCAGTCTCTCACTCCATCCTCTCCACATGGCCAAACCACCTCAGTATGTTCCTCCTAACGCTTCCTATCACATCCACATCCACACCACAACGCTCCTTTATATCCTCATTTGTCAGCCTGTCTCTCCATGTGACTTCACAGGCTCCTCTTAAATAACTAATTTCCACTGCTCTCACTCTTGACTTGTGTCCTTCCAACAACGTCCAAGCTTCACTTCCATACGTCAGAGTTGGTATCACAATACTGTCATCCAGCAACTTTTTCACTTCCATGCTCACTTCCCTGTTTCTTATCACTGCTTTCAAGGAACCAGCAACCTTTCTTCCTTGTTGCATCCTTTCAAGCACTTCACCCTCTAAACTTTCATCCTTACTCATCAACATTCCCCAAGTACTTAAACGTACTCACATTTTCCATTTCCTCACCATCCAACCTCTCTGTACATTCACTGACTTCACCTCTCTCAAAGACCATCACTTTACTCTTCCCTACATTGACCTTTAGATTCCGTTTCTTACACTCTCCCAAACTCATCCACCAAGCCTTGCCGCTCCCCTTCGTCTTCACTTAACAACACAGTATCATCTGCAAACAACAGTACAGGGAGTTTCCAAACACTACCCTCTCCACTGCCCTACCTTGTATCTCTTTTATTACCCCATCCATGTACAGACTGAACAACCATGGAGACATGACACATCCTTGTTTCAACCCAACCTTCAAAGAGAAAAATTCACTCAGTTCACCATCCACACGCACTGCAGCCTTAGCACCGTCATACATACTCTTCACAGCATTCGACACTTTCCCATCCATTCGGTAATTAAGTTATAAAATTTGTAATCTTCTGCGAGACTTATTACATTGTACATGTAGATCTTCATGGACTTACACCTTGTAACGGTAGTAATTTTATCACCACCGGTTGTCACCAGTGTAATGGTATGAATTTTTATCCCACCGGTTGTTGGTACTGATTAACTCATGCATGGATAATACAGGTGGTACTCGACTTAGTATAATAGTTGATAGGAATTTAAGAAATATTGTGGTAGCGTTTGTAGTTTTTGGCCGAGCCTAGATTTAGTCAGTACCACAGGTGGTCGTCGTTCCCTCAGCGAAGGAATCTTGAACTGGAAGGGGAGTGAATTAGGCTTGAGGACTTAATTCCCTTGATTAGGTACACCAAGAAAGAAAATGACATATACTTTACTCTACTTTAATAACTTGATGCTAGGTTCCACAAAACATTTTTAATTACATGACCCTTTTTAGTATGAAAGAAGATTGTACATTAAAAACCAGGGTTTGGATGGTCATTCCTCCAACATTGTCACCAGGCGAAAGCAATTTGACACATACAAACGATTTATGAGGTCATTGTACCTTACTTTCCTTTTGTCAGTTACTCTTGGGCTCGACAATAGCCTCAAGACAGGGACCTTTTTAAGAGCATGGGTTATCTTTTCGGGCTGGCATAGCCTCGAACCAATAAGAATTATTACTCATGTTCATTTTCGTCCATATAATATACTCTCATCATGTAATTCTCTAGAATCCACTATCAGTTCAGGATTATTTATAGTTCATAATCATCATTACTACATAATCACCAAAAATGTATAATCACTCGGGCTTGTGTAGCCTCGAGGTACAATTCAAAAATTGTTTAATCACCAAGAATTCGTAATCACTCGGGCTTGTTTAGCCTCGAGGTACAATTTAAAAAAAAATTGTGTAATCACCAAGAATTCGCAATCACTCAGGCTTGTTCAGCCTCGAGGTACAATTCAGACATTGTATAATCACCAAGGATACATAATCACTCGGGCTTGTTTAGCCTCGAGGTTCATTTCAGAATTACATCATTGCTCACAATCACTAAGTTCCCTTCCACGCTCCTAATTTCCTAACCTTAATTACAAGAAAGAAAACGGTTAATGGTTTTGAATTTCGCCCTTCCGTTACCAGATTTCATCACTTTTAAATTTCTATTTCTTATTTACAAAAAAAATTCACTTGATAGATCAATAATACTATTACAATTACATTTGGTTTATAAAATAATTCATGGGTAGTGTAAGTGTGTATGTTCAAGTCTTGGGGGCAATATTACGGGGAGGCCTCGTGCTCACACTGACGTCGCCGGTGTCTGGAGACTGAACGAACGTCCATTATACACAACGTCTGGGCCTCGATTGGGCTTCCTAGGTATGCTAGCGACGCCGCTGCTAAGTCAAATGAGGTGGTGTTTTTGAAATATGGTGAGTTTCAATTCTCTCCACAGTTTATTTAGCAGTGTACCCATGACGCCAGGACTTTTGATTGAAATGGGGAAAATTTGGGATTTAATCCTTACTTCATTTAGATACTGATTTTATTACTCTCTCGCCTTGAACTTTGGGGCAGCTTATGCCATCTAGTGATGGCTAAGATAAATGGGACCTTTAAATCCTCACAAATGACATTATTTAGGCCCTTTTGACTGTTAATCTTACATATTTTGGGTTTTAGCAGCTTCATTAGTAAACATTTCACAACTAGGTTACAAAAAGAATTGTATATTCATCATTATTCTGTTTAAGGTTTAAACTCAGTGCCCCATAATCGACGCACAAAGAAGGGGAAAGCTGCGCGCATCTGTTATTCATTACTCAACCAGACGGAGGAATTCCCGTAGCTCAACATCCACAATTACATCACCCAATGCATAGATACAGAGATACATACATATAAAAATAAAGTTAACCCTACATTAATCATTAACATATGAATTACTACTTAGGATAGGAATTTATAGACTAGTATTCAGGTTACACCCTATCTAACTTAAAAATTACAGTACTTCTAAACACATACATGAATATTAAATTTGTGGCACTACATCCTTGTCTCTGATTTTCTGAGACATTGCCTATTGACTTTCGGTGGCACACTACCCGTAAGTGCAGGAGGCAGAGCGGTTAGACCTTTAGTAGAAGATGATCCAACAGGAATGCCCATGTAATCATTAACAGTAGAATTTATGTTCGTTGGAGGGACTGTGGCAAATACCTCATCTCCCTTCCAAATAGTTTTTTTGGTGAATTGTATTTTTTTTTTTTTTTTTGCCACCATATAAGCTATACTCGGTGGAGCCATTATTATCATCTATTGGGGGTCACATTGTCTGCGCTGTCTAAGACGGTACCTCATATATCTGTAAGGGCTTACCCTATCCATCACCCATGGATGCGCCAGGTAGTGATGGGATCCTCCCCCTGGTTATATATAAGAGTATAATATATATGAAAATGTTTACCTATTTGTCTATTTGTCTCGCTGTGTCCTCTATGAATATCGAGCATGATGCATATCGGATTCTCGAAACAACTTTAACCCGTGTTGCATTTTACTGCGAGTTTGGATGTGTGCATTACAGTTGCAAAAACTGTGCAAAACGTTGCTAAAATTACAAAAAGATGTACTTTCTTTGTGCCCCTTCACTGGTCTAAATCAGGACTACATGTATTTCAGTGTGTCTACCGACGCTGTCCAGAAAGTTGGAGTGGAGAAGGCTGGGCAAGATTCGTAGGTAGGGAGAACAGAAACCAAGGAGGTTATAGGTATGAGGAAGGTCCAACTGGAAGTAAAAACTGGAGAAGATACAGAAACTGTGCTGCCATCTTGTGAGTAGGAAAGCTCGAGAAAGAAAACATACTCATACGTAGGGAAATTAGAGAAACTTTGTATGGTTTGATGGTAAACAGGAACGTTCTTGTAATACCCATATCCATATCCCACTCCTTACTGTTAGCTGTCACATCATTGATCCATGGTGGCCTGTAATGGCTGTGTTTCTTCTAGTGTTGGGACCAGCCCACCTGGTGATAGGTGATGAAATTATAGTCGAAGTTCTAAAGATTTTTATTTTATAATGTGCTATCATCTTAGTTATTTAAAGAAAAATACGGCTAACCACTGCAGGGGGTTTTGAAAAATTTTCAAAGGCATAACATTTCAATTGCTATGTACAACATACAAAGTTTGAAAACATGTTATAATGCACACACACACACACACACACACACACACACACACACACACACACACACACACACCTACACACACACACACACATTCCATCGTAAATACAACTGCAGTCATAGTAGTTTCCAATCCCAAACTGAATATAGCTGCATTTAATTTAAATACGAAGGGGAACCCGAAAATTCCCATAATTGTTAATAAAAAAATTTCATTACAAAACCTACAAGAAATAGATTTTAGTTCCCATCTAAGAGTAAGAATACCCCTTGAGACACCATACACTTCTCTCATCACTTTTCCCATTCCTGGAAACACTTTTTGTAGTCATCTTTTGTTACATGGTCCAGCAAATCCTGCGTATATTCTGGATTTCATCTAAGTTGTCAAATCTTCTACCTTTCAGTTCTAACTTAATCTTGGAGAACAAGAAAAAATCACAGGGATCAAGATTTCTTGAGTACGGGGTGTGTGGAACAATATCAACGTTTATTTTTTTAAATTCCTGAACTGATAGTGGGGTGTGTGATGGGCCATTGTTGTGATGCAAGATCCATTTCAGGGTGTGCAGTTTCTTTGGACCTTTGTGCTTGACGCTTTCCCATAGATGCCTCAGCAGTGAAATATAAAATTGCTGGTTCACAGCGTGTCCACAGGGAATAAATTCTTTAAGGACTCCTCCCTCAGTGTCAAAGAACAAGATCAACTTTGACTTGACCTGACACGTTTTTTGGTCTTGGAGACATCTGTGTCTTCCACTGACTGGATTGCTGGTTGGATTTGGAGTCATACCAGTAAGTCCAAGCTTCGTCATCTGGAATGGCATTTGAAGGAAATTCTGGGTCATTTCTCAGCCATTCTTTCAAGTCCTGACACGATTTGCTTTTTGATCTGCTAGACGAAGGTGGACGAATTTCGCCGAGACTCAGCGTATGCCAAAATCATGTATCAAACTCCATTGGACTGAAACACCTGTGACCTCCATTAATTCGTCAAAACCGAGAAGACGATCCTACAAGATTGCCTGTCGATTTTTCTCAATGTTTTCATTTGTTCGAGAGGTCGAAGGACAGCCAGAACATGGAGAGTTTGGGACTGGCATGTTGCTTTTCTTATATCGCGTGCACCATTCATAGGCATGTGTGTGTGTGTGTGTGTGTGTGTGTGTGTGTTTCATAGCCTGCTTCTTGAAAGCTTGCTCAAGTATTGTCATTGCCTCAGCCGCGGGTTTCCCGACAAGAAAGAAAACTTAATGCAAACTCTTTGTTAACTTAAATCTGCCATAGTGGTTTGAGGATGAAAATCACAGGCGTTACATTCACAAACAATGAAAAAAACGTCAGATATTCGGACTCGACCCACCCTGTGCGATGCCACGTGGCATAATGAATTACCAGTCTGCATGCAAGTGATGCCTACCGGTGCAATGGTAAACTATTTCTTTTTCTCTCCCAATCGATCTATTAGCCAACTCTATGTTTCCCTTATTGTTAGTCGCGTTTTCTTTCTTGCAGTTCTGTGGTATTGTGTTCTTGTTTAATTGTGGCAAGCACTTCTACCCTTCAGAATTAACCGATTCCGATCAAACCTGGACACAATGACCAGCATATGGCCTAGTTGTGTCTGCAAGGTTTTAGTTGCTAGGAAACTACTTGTCGCCTAGCAACGGCCTGCTTAGCCCCTCAGTGTCCGTGGGTCCAGAAATTGTAAGGACCCAGTGGCCAGCTCTGGCACTCTTTTTTCATATTTCGAAAATCGATATATATATGTATATATATATATATATATATATATATATATATATATATATATATATATATATATATATATATATATATATATATATATATATTTTTCTTATGTAATTGAAGAGAAACGTCTGGCGAACCTAGCAATGCAAGTTTTAGCTTCCTAAACCCATCGTAATATTTGAAATAAAGTGCGAAAACTTTAGCAAAATGACTGCATACACACCACAGTGAAAACTAAGTTGAGGTGATAAATCATCTCATTAAGAAATATCCATATTTTCACCCCCCAAATGATTTCAGTGGTGATGAAATGGTTTGAAATGACTAGATATGTGTAACACGAACAAAATCAGTCCATAGTATGGGAGGTTTCATAAATTAATAATTTTTGTCACAGTTTTTCATGTTTCATGTGCTTATGCAGGTATCGAGTTATTTCTGTTGTCTTGGTGGTATACTTTGTGTCCAAAGAGAGGAGAGATATGGAATTTTTAGATTAACCAGATAAGGGTCCTCCTTCGTGTGTACAGGCTGAATTGCAACGGCCACCTCAAAGCTGGCCATCATCGCCGACCGACTTGTTCCTAGAGTTTAGAGTTTAGGGGTCCCCCCCCTCCCCCTGTACACACCTTCTAGCACCCTTAGGGTCATTCCTGGCTGGGTGAGGCATTTTTTTTCCACAGACACAGCAACCATGCTTGGAGTATTAGGGAACCATGATGACTAGGGCGACTGGTTCGTTTACAGTTTTGACCACCTCGTAACTTCCCGCCTCACAGCAGCAGATGACAAAAATCAACGCCACTGCCATATAGTGTGGAATCCAGTGATGAAAGCTGTCCTCACGTTGTCTGTAGGGCATAGACTTCTTAACTTTAGCTTCCTTGTCATAAACCCAATGTAAAGTTGAAGGTTGGGTTCAAAGAACATAATTATGAATACCTGACGAATAATATCATTGGAACTAATTTGGGTTATTCAGATTGTTTAGTAATTCTTATGACAAAATTAGAACTACTCGTAAATTCAGTGATATGTATGACAGTTCAAAAATTTCGTAAACCGTTGGTGATTGAAAAAGGTGGATTTTCTTAGTGTCTTCTGGTCCAAATTGGAATTATATGTCTTTCGGGGAGTATAACAGCGCTATGCCTGCCGTGGGAGAGCAGGAGGCCGGGCCATCGGCGTAGGCAGAGTGGGCAGAGACCCACTTGTACAGTACATTGGAGATCTTTGCACAGAGAATGTAAATAACGAATTGAATGGATGGGATGGTTTGGAGGAGCAGATATATATATATATATATATAGATAGATAGATAGATAGATAGATAGACAGATAGATAAATACAGTATTAGGAGTAAAAAGGAGTAATGGAGAGAAGGATGGCACTGGTAATGAGTGGTGAAGGATGGAGTAGGTAAAAGCTGAGCAGATTATGCAGTGCTGCTTGCAAACAATGGAAAACTTGGTAGACTGGTGTAGAATTTATAGATTTGTGTAAGCGCCGTGCCTTATGGGTAAATGTAAAAAAAAAAATAGATTAATGATTGCTGAAGGAGAAGGTTCCATCCAGTGAGATGTTATGGTGAACAGAAGGAGATTTTAATCGGTGAAAGATAGAAAAAAGGATGTAAATATGTAAAAGAATTGAAATGTAGAGTGGTATAGGGAGGGAAAATGGCTGGTGTTATGATGGCACCTAGCAGTGATAGAAAAAAGGATGTAAACATGCAAAAGAACTGAAATGTAGAGTGACACAGGGAGGGAAAATGGCTGGTGTTATGTGGCCTTGATTAGAGCAGAGGTTGAATATGGTGCTTGTGAGAGGTTAACATGGAGTTTAGTGCCTACTCTATCATATGGATGTGAGACTTTGGTGAGGCATGAATATAAAAAGTAAGAAGCAGTAATAGTGGAGATGTGACTTCAGAAATGTTCGTGGAGTATGAAGAGTGGTGGGATAAGGAATAATATAATTCGTGAAAGATGTGGAGTTAGGAGGACTGTTGACACCAGAGTTGTACTCTCAAGAGAGTGCACGTAGATGGTGTGGGCATGTGTAGTGAATGGGCAGGAACAGAGTGGCGAAAAGGGTATATCCGGGTAGATGAAGGCGGATAGATAAGGTAAATGAATGTGTGAAAAAGAGAGGTACTGGAGGTAACGAGGTTGAGGAAATGCTAAGTGACTGAGGTGACTGGATGAATTTTGTGTGAAATGTATGACTAAGCTTAATCAACCTCATCTTAACTTGTTTGCCATCGGTCTGACTCTATCAGACATGTGAGTGTGAGGCTATATGAGGATTTTTGTTCCGTCATGTGAAACCTCGATTCCGGGGGTTTGAATGGTGAGTGAAAGGGAGTGCGACTCGTTCAGTTGGGCAAACATTGGTTAGTTTTTCATTTTTGTTCTCTCTCTCTCTCTCTCTCTCTCTCTCTCTCTCTCTCTCTCTCTCTCTCTATATATATATATATATATATATATATATATATATATACATATATATATATATAGAGAGAGAGAGAGAGAGAGAGAGAGAGAGAGAGATACATATACAAAGTTGCCTCTGTGTGTTTATATGCTATAGAAATTAAGGGAAAACTATCTGTTGGGTCTGAAAGGGGTCTAACAGGCTAACTTTTTATGCACAATAATTGATAATCTTTCAATTGGTAAAGTACTGTAATGCTCCTGATGGCCTAAATTATATCTAATTAGAATGTCAAGTCAACATGGTGGCCAGTTACCATAGAGTTTAAACCTCCTTCTGCAACCACATCAATGTTATACCCTGTTTGATTGACCTGTACAGCTGAGATGTGTGGGGCGAGTAGGGTGTGTTTGTTTCGCGGAGCTGATTGGCCGCCGATGATGTAAATCTACAGCTATTCTTTTTTTAACATTATATATATATATATATATACTTTTAAACAGTCTGCAATATAAACAGCCAGTAAATGGAATAATTTCTGAGGCTACAGAGGTCAAAATTAGCTTTAAAAGTTTACTAACATCAAAGACAATTAAAGATGATTGTAAATTTTTTATAATGAAGTGTGACGTTTGAAGTATATTATTCACCCATGGTGTACACCCACGTCTGCATGTTGCACTGCATCCACCCACGGAGTACACCTACGTCCGCATTTTGAGCTATAATATCCACCCACGGTGTACACCTACGTCCGCATGATGCACTACAATACATGTCTGCATTTACTTCAATGACATCATCGCCGGCCAATCAGCAGCCGCGAATCAAACACACCCTACTTGCCCCATACATCTTCGGTGCACAGGCCACTTAAATAGACTATAGCTGCAACGTGTCGGGTGGGTGTGGGATGAGTGAGGTAGACAGCTGAACGAGTGGGTGGGCAGGGTACTGTATGTAGGGTGAAAGGGTGAATTAGAACTGCGTGGGGCAGCATGGGTGTTTGAATGTGGGTAAATGGGTTGGTAGTGAGAAAACAGGTGCACTGGAATTAGGCTCATAGCAGAAGTACGCTCATGGAGAATATGTATCCCTGAGAAATAGGTCCAAGTTAGAACATACCGCATGCCCACTGGGTAAAACAGGACCCCAAGAGTCGTCTCATGAGGGTGGAGGAGGGGGCAGTTCCTTCCAGAGTCCCAGGCATTGTCAGTATGCATGGTCACATTGTTTTTATTTGAGCTGGTAACACTGGGTGATAATAACTGTCACAGGTATAAACAGCATAATTTTGATGTGGAATACAGTTACTTTCATCTGGCAATGAAATGCTGAAAGATATTGACTCCTAATTTGTTAGTTTTCCCCCAACTAACAGCTTTCCATTCTCCAACCATGTCTTGCGTCAGTTTAGCAAATATTCGCGCTAATGCTACTCTGTGACATGTAACAGTCTGTTTTGTGTTAATGTCCACTGTAAAAGTAGAAGACGGCATGCTTTGTGTGAGCGAAAAGAATACCATTTCCGTCGTTTCCCAGCACAAAACTCGAGATCAGCGATTGAATATTGACGGAAACTTGACCCAGTATGATAAGATCGTATTCTTTCAGCTTTAATATGGGAAGGAAAACCATGTTCCCCATTTCTGACTGATATTTTTGGTGGACATTACAGGAGGCGAGAAGATAAGATGTCAGACACTGTTTCCATCGCGTTCCACAAAAATTAGAATTGATAATTGGGCTTTGCCTTTCTGCGTTGCATTTTATTCATTTTGGTCCAATGATGTTCTCTACATTTTGTGTTTTCTCTGTCCAGGCTATTTTATTCAACACAGGAGAGACTTTTCGAACGGTTGGTTGAAACTTTAATTTTACCTTTTCAGTGTTAATGTTTGTTCTCAAGTTGAGTAAAAATCGTCTGTTGGTAGCAAGAAATAACTAAAAATTCATCAGCTGCTATAAGGGGTTACAGCCTAAGCATAATCTACTGTCGTTACTGCTGAATTTCGCCGCAGTTCGCTATATATTGAGGACAGTTTGCACAGCTTCAATTCTCTCTGGCTGTACAGAAGGAAACTTAAAAAACTGGAGTCGCTGGAAAATTAACAGGAACTGCATTCCGCTCATCCTGCTGCTATTTTGACAGGAATAGTGTATTAAGTCCAGCTCTCCCTCAGACTGTCTCACTCATAGTGAGTCTGCCTTTGTGACTCCAAACTCTCTCTCTCTCTCTCTCCTCGTCTTCGCTGTCCCCTCTCTTTTCGTCTTTGCTGTCCCCCTTCTTTTTGCAAGCATCCTACTCTCATTCCTAACCAGCCTCTCTCCCTCTCTCTCCCCTTCATATATTCCGTTACTTTATCTCTCATACTCGTTTTTAGTTTCCCTCTCCTTTCATCTTCCAACCGCTTTACTTATACACTCTTCAGTCTTTCACTCAAGGTTACGTACACTTGCACATTGATTCTCCGCCTAGTTCTGCCTCTCCCTACTATCTCCAGAGAAAATAAGATGAGAAGGAATGTTGGAGCAGAATGCTAAAGAGATAGAAAGTAATTTAAAGCTTTCCCAGTACGGTGACATCTACTCCAATTGTTTAATTTTTGCTATTGCCGCACTTTTTTCCTCATTTTAGCAGAAATCTATCAGTGTGGAGACTAGGATAAGCTCTGTTAACTCTCATCACTCTGAAACACCTCCCTCAACCCCAAATAAACGGGCTGATGATTGCAATATTAAAATGAAAGACACCATCATACCATAACAAGCCCCCCCCGTGTGTGTGTGTGTGTGTGTGTGTGTGTGTGTGTGTGTGTGTGTGTGTGTGTGCATGTTGCAAGTCATCTTTTGGTGCTTCAAGCTTGGTAACCGGGCCGGTAGGTTGATGGATGGGTGGAGTGGGTGATTTGGGTGGGTGGAGATGGTGGGGTCATGGAGTGTGGTGGGTGAAGTGGGCGAGGTGCGTGAGAGGAGCAAAGTGGGTGCGGTAGGGTCATATGGGTGGGTGGGTGGGCGAGTGGGGTGGGTACGTGGTATCGGGTGGGTGGGTGGGTGTACTCCGAGGGGTGGGTGGGTAGGTGAGTAGGCTGGGGTGATCGGGTGGGTTGGGTACATGGCTGGGATGGGTTGGTGTTAGGCTTTTTGGGTGGGCGAGAGACGTTTGTGGGTGATGGTGGATGTATGGCTTCTCAGAGGACAAACCAAGAGACAGGCTTATGACACTGGGTGAATGGGTGAGTACGCGTATATGGGTGGGTTTGTGGTTCAGTGAGTGGGTTGGCAAACAGAGAGAAAATAGATCTACTAGAATATAACTTTATCGGGTAAATAAGTTCGTTGTTATAATATGTCAATAATGGAAAAAGGCCCTTGAAAATTACGTCCTGGAAAGAAATTGGCGTACGTGAAATTATAGGTTCAACTGGAAAAAAGTCCATGGAGGAAGTAGGTCCATATGAAAAAATAGGTCAGTATTGGGATCTGGTGTGTTTCCATGGGAAGAGAGTAGGTCCTTGGAGGGAAAAAGATCCAAGTTGAAAATAGAACCATGGGGAACATAGGGCATTCGATGAAGAACTGGTCTCTGGAGGAAAAATTGGTTAATGATGGAAAATATGATCAAAGTTGATAATATGTGCATGGGGAATATAGGACCATGAGAGAAAATAGGTTCATAAGGGAAAATGATGGGTCAGTGCAATGAAAATAGTCCACTGAGTGACTATAGGTGGGTGTAGAGACGATCCTTACTGTGTGTAGGCACAGTGTCACGGGGTTTTTAAGATAAATGCAATATTATATGATAATTATTCAATAATACTGAAGAGCAGTACAATGAATTGTCTTGCTAAATCAAGCAATGACTACTTTATGCCCGCTTGCTTCGCCGATTCTCCAAGAACGAGAATTTATAAACTTTCTTAACAGTACACAGCAGAGACCAATTCCCCACAATTGCTGTTTATTAGGACTGTTAGCCTCTGGAGAAAGTGACTTCACCCCTGACAATAAATAACTAATACTATTAATGATGTCAGGTTTTTGCTGATGCGTTAACTCCTAGAAGGCACAACGGATTTTAAGCTTAATACAACAAGACTGGCCTAAGTACCAGTTATGAATAGCAAAGCGTTTATGCAAAATAGGAGCTATAAAGGAAATAAGCTTAGTTATGGAGAAATGAAACACTAGTTTACATTACATTAAGCTCAAAGAAAAAGAACTGTTAAATTTATTGATTACAAAGAAATAAATTTAACATTACATTTCCAAATGAATTCAAAATAAAGAGATCGCACTCACTCACTCACTCAAAAGCTAGACTCTTAAACCTAGGAAAACAACATGCGGTGCACCCGGCCGGCATGTGAGGGAACAGCACCTTAACTAAACTCTTAAGTCTAGGAAAACGAAAAGAAATACTGGTCAAAGAGTGGACTAAGCAGATGACTGGGCGTCGTTAATGGAAGGACACTGCACTTGCTTAAGTCTCTCACCTAACACATTATGTGGAAATCAGGAACGGCGGCACTACGCTCTGGCCCAACCTGGTTTCGTGGCGCTCAAACCTCAACTGACTAACTCGTGGGAAGGAGGCAAGTACTGTGGCTGCCTTACTAACGGCTAGAATGAGCGAAACGCACCCAAAATAAATCGCTCAGCGGAAGCGCTAATGTCTTGCACTAAGACGATCATTTATGACACATTGGAAAATTGTCTGAAAACCACTCCCGGCCGAGTGAGCAGTTAACTGAACGATAAACTGGGATTCCACTAGAGTTCGCGGTTTCCCACAAAAGCCAATGTCACTAGCCGACTCGTGACACACAGACGGGCTTATGTACTGGAAACACTGAAAATGATGTACCAGCAAACAGAGGCTTGAAGGATGAGTGACAGGTGAAGTGGCCTATTTCAGCTCTGGACTCTTGTGACAAGAGCAAGTAAAGTGATTGACATTATTTTTTAGCCTACAAACCCTGAAACATCTGCTGTTATACATGGGTTGATATGATTAATAAAATTAAATGTATTATCATAATAATAATAATAATAATAATTAGTAGTAGTAGTAGTAGTAGTAGTAGTAGTAGTATTTAAACTCCACATTGTGACATTCTTATTGATATTGTAGATTTTTTGGGGGAGGGGAGGAGATCTAGAAGGCTGGCAATCCATGACCGTTCGACATAGAGACTTGAAATATTCAGGAGTGATATATCTTGGTGGCAGGCTTCTTTTGGCAAAAAAAAATTTCCAAGCATTAGCACCGTACTAGTGCTCTCTGTTATTTATTTTTCAATCTTTGCTCTCTTGCGCAGAAAAACTACTGAATCAATTGCTTTGTAAATGTTCCAGTATGTTGTCATCATCATATACTAGTGCACTTGGGTATTGATACTGAGAGCCCACAAATACGTTATGAGACACAGAAAAATCAAACTGGCCGCCTCGTGCCTGAAAGTGTTAAATCGGAGAGTATATGACCAAGTTTGACCAAACTCGGTGGATATGATGTGAGTCATGAGTGAACATGATCTGCTTAGTATGAATGACCTTGACCTTGATCTCAGAGTCACAGGGCAAAGTCCGTAAAATATTTAGATCATAATAGCCCTCTCACACACCTTAAGTTTTTATAAGTTTTGGTTCCCCACAAAGAACCAACACCTCGCTCAGGTTGCCTCCGCTCGCGCGGAAAAGAAAAAAAATTCTATGGCCCAGTTTACCCTCAGAAAGTTCTTACATTGTTATAAATCCCATCCCATCATCTTCACTGATGTTTATACTGTCATATAAGAAAAAACATAAAACAGATGAAGAAACGTACAGAAATGAAGCCAGAATAAACCTTATTTAGGTGAGAATTAGCTTCTCATAACTTCCCAACACCACCGTGAAAATTTTTCCCGTGACGTGCAGTTGCAAAGGACGTGTCTGTATGCAGAATATCACAATCTTTCAAAAGAGACAGGTTTCGAGTTGACCCATCCAGTAGTTTTCGAGTAAATCGAAAAAATAAAAACTAGGAAAATCTCTTAAAAACGTTTGATTTGTTTATTAATTTGTATGTTATTAGTGACACTGTAACAAACATATATGTAAATTCTATCCGGTTTTGTAGCCCAAGGGTTAAGGAAGCCCATGATATAATTCACTGTGTTATAACCCTTATTGTTATTGAGAAAATGTATTTTGAAAAGTTACGATAAGTTGCACGTGGTGATAGCACCTACGCTCCAGCCCACAGACTGAGTATGTTCGTCTTTCATAACTTTTCCCCAAATAATTATTTGCACACATAGGTTACTTTGCTTTACAAAAGTATGCATAAGACATCATCAGCTTGATCGTGCTTTCTTCAGATTTTTTATGCGACCTATACTTTACGAGTATAATGACATAGAATAGCAATGAAATGCACCACATTTTCCCTACGAGAAATATATAGTAAACACACAATTTATACCCTACATTATAATTGTGTAACAACTTGACAAATAAGCTGGTTACTCACGTCCTCCAGCAGTGTTGTAGTGTTTCTTGAGAGGAGATGGAGTTGCAGAGAGAAGGACAGGTATGATCACAGCCTGTGTGAGTGTGTGAGTATTTGTGATGTGTGTGTGTGTGTGTGTGTGTGTGTGTGTGTGTGTGTGTGTGTGTGTTCTTACATTATTGTTCTTACCTAATTGTATCTTTACAGGAATGAGTCAAGTTCGTAATGTCCCGTGTCTTAAACCATATTGATCGTACACATCTTTAAATTTTTTAATTGTTTTGGCACACACTATTTCACTCGGTAGTGCATTCCACTGATCAATTGCTCTATTTGGGAAACTAAATTTCCTTACGTCTTTATCGCCTCTCTTTGTATGCAGTTTTTTGCAGTGTCCTCTTGCTGATGCATCCCCATAGGTTATGTAATCATTTATGTCTATTTTCCCCTTCCCTGATATGCATTTATATAGCATAATCATGTCTCCGCTTTTCCTTCTTTTCTGTAATGTAGGCCGATTCAGTTTTTCTAGTCATTCTTCTTAGCTTAGATCCCTTAAACTTGGTACCCCTCTTGTAGCAGCCCTTTGAACTTTTTCAATTTTATCTGTTTTTTGAGATGAGGACTCCAGACTACTAATGCATACCCCAGGGTTGGTCTGATGAATGATGTTATTATCTTTCTTAGCATGTCTTCATGTACTGTATGTATGTAAATGCTATTCTCATATTTGCAAGCAGTGTATGCATGTTCCGTACCTTCTCACTGATGTGGTCAGCCGGAGATAGTCTGTTCATGATAATCACACCTAGGCCCTTCTCTCTTTCTGGTGTGTGTAGAGTTTTATGTCCTAACTTACAATCCCAATCAGGTCTTTTTCTACTTTTACCAAACTTGATTACGTGACACTTGTCCACATTGAATTCCATTTGCCATGTATTGCTCCATCCATAAAGTTTGTTTAATTCTTCTAGTAGCTCTTTACAAAGTCTGCATTAGTAATTGTCCTTTGTATTTTTGCATCATCAGCAAACATATTTGGATAGGTTTCATTTCCAATGTTGCTATTTATATCAATTATATACACTAAAAACATGATTGGTGCCAGCACTGAACCCTGTGGAACTCTGCTAGTCACTTCCCTCCATGATAAGTAATTTCCTCTTAGTACTGTTCTCATTTCTCTTTTTCTGAGAAAATCTTGCATCCAACAATACGGTTTGCCTCCAATTCCTCCTTGATGGTACAGTTTCCATAAAAGTCTTTGGTGCAGTACTCTGTCAAATGCTTTCATGAAATCTAAATAGATACTGTCCACCCATCCTTCTCTTTTCTGTAATGTTTCTGTTACTCTATCATAGTAGCTCAACATATTAGTAACACAGGACTTTCTTTTTCTGAAACCAAACTGACTTTCTGTTATCATACTGTATTCTTCTAGATGATTTACCCAGACTTTTCTTATCAGCTTTTCTAATACCTTGCTTACATCACTAGTTAGTGATACTGGTCGGTAGTTGAGTGGATTTTGTCTATTCCCTTTCTTGAATAAAGGAACAATGTTTGCTTTCTTCCAAATATCAGGTAGTTTACCTTGTCTCAGGGATTTCTTGAAAATTAAGTTTACTTAACTTCTTCGCAGTGCACATTCATGTAGCACCCAACATGAAATTTCATCAGGACAATTTGCTTTTCCTTTGTCTAATTTACTTAACTCCTGCTGTATTTCTTTTTCTGATATTTGTATATCTGGTATTATGTGTGGGCTTGCATGTTCCATATCATCCCTCTCAAAATTTTTTTCTTCTGTAAAAACTGATTGGAAATTCTTATTTAGTGCTTCACAATTATCCTTCTCTTGTGTATAGAGGATCCTTTCATCCACAATGGGTTGTATTTTAGCTTTTACTTTGGTGTTGCTTCTGATGTAGCTGTAAAATAGTTTCGGTTGATCACTACTTTTGTTTATGGTATCCTCCTCAAACTGTTTGTGGGCTTCCCTCCGTATTCTTGTATAATCGTTTCTTGCCTGTTTATAGTTGTTATATGCCCCTTCACTATTGTGTCTTCTGTATCTATTCCACAATAAATCTCTTTTCTATTCCACAATAAATCTCTTTTTTCTTTTGATTTTTTACATTCTGTATTAAAGCATTTCTTTATTTTCTTTTCTGCTTCTTTGTGCTGTGGGATGTACTTCTGGACTCCTATGTCATAAAGTTCACAGAATTTTTCATATATAGCATTTAAATCTTGTCCTCTAAGCTCCTTTTCCCAATCAGTTTCTAAGAAGTACTTCTTTAGGGCATGGTAGTTTCCCTTTTTATAATTTAGACTCTTTTTGTAACTTTCATTGCTGTTAACTATGTCATATGCAATCTTGAAGTTGTAATTTAGTACTGCATGGTCGCTTTTGCCGAATGGAGGGTGATACATTAAACTGTCAATATCGTTTTCTTGCCTAGTAAATATAAGATCCAGCTCTGAGGGTACATCGAGTCCTCTTTTTCTGGTGGTTTCCTTTACATGTTGCGTTAGGAAAAACACCTGCACGAGATTCAGGAGCTTTTGGTCCCAACAACTTTCTTGGCTTATTATATCTAGAGTATTCCAATTTATATTTGTATTAAAATATCCAGTTAGTGTAATTCTTTCTGATTTCTCTTCCATTCTATGTAGTAATGCTCTTAAACTGTGAATTGGACTCTCTGCCAGATCCTCATAGTCGCCTCTTTCCCATGTGTTTGACCTGGGTGGCATGTATAAATTTGCTATAATTACTTTCCCATCAGATGTATTGATCTCTACTGCAATGACCCAGAACTCCAAGCTTCCTCCTGACGGACTTCACCTGGGGAAATGCTTGGCTGTGCACGTGTGTGGCGCACACGACCCCGAGGCAGGCGACTACGTCTCAGTCACCCACCACTACCTTGCCTAAGCCCACACCGCCCTCATCTTCGTGGTGGGGACGGAGATGGTGATGATGATTGTGTTGATGATAGCTAGGTGGATGAAGGTTCAAGTGATTGTCGTGATGGAGATGGTTGTGGTGATGTTGTGATGAAGATGGTTGTAGTGGTGATGGTTGTGGTGATGGTTGTGGTGAAGATGGCTGTGCAGGAGATGGTTGTGGTGGTGGTGGTGCTGCTGCTGCTGATGGTTCATATTCAGGGGGAATGAAATCTGAAGGGGACAGTGACTTTGCTGATTTTGCAGGGGAAAATGATATGGCAATGTCTTGGATGGGTGGTGAGATGTGGGCAGGTTGGAGTTTTGTGAGAGTGTAGGGTGACTGTCGGGGTAATGAGGTCAATGTTTGTGGTTGGGGGGTGGAAGAGAGGTGGCGCTAATACGGCTCAGTCTCTATGGTCAGGGTGGTTCTAGTTGTGGCAGGCATGACACGAGTGGTGGCAGGGGTTATACCAGTGGTGGTAGGAGTGGTTGCAGTGATGGCAGTGGTGTCAGTTGTCATAGGAGTGATGGCGGTGGTGACAGTCGTCATAGGAGTGATGCCAGTGGTGACAGTTGTCATAGGAGTGATGGCAGTGATGACAGGTGGTTACACCAGTGGTGGCAGTGGTGAAAGGAGTGGCGGTAGTGATGGTGCTACTACTGTCTGTAGTGCTAATCACCGCAGCCTTGACCGCGGCTTTGCGCTTATCTCCCTTGGGGTCAGATTTAGCCCTCCCTTCTCCTCACTCTCACCAGATGCACTCTTAGATTCACTCTCACTGGTTTCTTCACTCTCACTTCCACTAAACAAGCATTTTATGTACTCCTTCTCTGATAAGCCCTTGTGAGACATTGTAGTTTTAGTGTAAAATAGGAGGGGAAACGTAAAAATCAGTTATGATTTGTCAAATTTGCCCTTCTCTGAAAATATATAAGAAACACTTATAAACCTTCTTCACAGGCACAATGCACTACATATAACACAATATCATTATAATACATGTAAAGTATAGATGGTGCGGTAATAGAAAACATGGAACAAAATGCCCGGATGCGTACTCAGACACCCTACGAGGCTGAATGCCAGGAGAACACTGAGCTAAAAAAAGGTCGCTTGCCCCTCCGATAAGCTCCCGGGTATTGCCATATATTTCCCCTAGACCTGGCCACCCTTACCTTTGACTTACCAAAATTTGATGCAAATTCATTCCCAGGAAAAGTTTCTACAATCATTTATAGGGAATTTGGTCATGTTGTGTCATCAGTTACTCTTCAGATTGCAAGGATTATGACTCCCATTGAGTCATCGTGCATGAAAGGGTTAGGTTTACAGTGATAAAAATATTTTCATCTGGAATGTGTGAGCTCTTTGAATATTGCTTCAGCAATGGTCAGAATCACTATTTTTATTACTAAAATTATTATTATTATTATTGCTATTATTATTACAATTCCACTCTTTAGGGTATGGGGATAACTCAGTCCCTCATTCCTTTCTATTCCCTGTTTCACTGTAAGAACTACAGTAAAAAATAGAGGAGGGGGTCCCTAGTATCCCCCCCCCATTTTAATTGCCTTTTATGACACGCCAGGAATACGGTGTCAGAATTCTTCCTAACACAACCTGGCCACAGAATAGTAGTACCACGCCATAGTGCAGCCAGACTGTATCCACCTCGCCACAGGGGGTAAACCTGCTCTGCTGTCAGGTCCTGGTGTGGATGTCACTGATTGCAGTACACAGTTGGCGCTCATCCGGTATGGTACGGTGAGGATCTGTCCCTTCTCCCCTTGAGGCTAAGATGGAAATGAATATGTGTGTGTATGGATGAGTAAGTTGGGAGTGTGTCGTCCTGTCTAGGCTACCTCCCTTTCATTGAGGGAAGCAGCCTAGGTATAAAGACAAATAGAGTAGTAGTACTGCACAAGAGAACTTATTTAAGTAGTATTAAGCAAAAGTGGGCCATACCTCATTCACCCACCATCAAGACTAAGAAATTATTCTTGGCTTCATCTCTTACACAAAAAGTCCCACAACTCTAATGGAGGGTGGATACTTTCGGGGAGAGAGAGAGAGAGAAAAAAAAAAAAGAGAGAAAAAAACCTTAACCCCCCGTCCTGGAGACGTGAATTCACGTCCTCACATGATGTGCACTCATATCCCGGAGACGTAAATTAACGCGGCAACATTGCAAGGTCCCTAATTTGCACAATTTTCAATTTTCGCGAGTGATTTTTGGCACATATACACGGGACACCTTCCTCTACAAGATGCCAGGCAGGGACAATGCCTTACCCAGCATGACCTCCTCCCCCCCCTGCATGACCTTTTCTCAGCAATTCACCTGTTATCAGTGACCTGGCCAGTAAAGCCATGTCATGCCACAGTACGAAATTCAGGGCCAGAGTGATTCCCTAATCGATGACAATGTGGAGGACAAACATTAGAGGAACAAACAGTCAGAAATGATGATCAGGTAATGTGGCAAAAAAAGGTCAGGAATGATGATGAGTTAGTGAGTGAAACAATGCTTATAATGCCTATATTACCGTTTGAAAACCAATATACTCTTATACTACATATAAATTCGTACCAAATAAATAAATAAATACCGTTTATGAGTGGTGTAGAATAGTTATCCTCCCATAGAACTCGTTTTCTTTGCAGCCAGCCTGATAGAAAACCCTGTAAAGTAAGGAGGTACTCCTACCTGGATCGAGTATTTTAAACCTCAGGTGAGCGATTTCTCTATGAATTTTCGATGTTTCTCACCAAAAGCGGATGTTTGAGCAAAAAAAAAAAAAAAAAAGGTCCAAAAATATCGGGACTGGGGCGTACCACTGCCCAGAAAACGTCGGGATGGGGTGGGTTAAAGTAACTGAACTATCAACAGAGTGCCCAGTTAAATGTGCAATAAATCCATACACCTAACCCTGAGATCTTAGAAAATCTAAGCTCCACCTCTCAAGCAAAGGTTCCACTGTTACACAACGGAAGACTAGGACCTTTAACAGCTTACCTGCGGGGATGGCTGGACAGCAGGAAATCTAGACAATACACAATAAATTAGCTACTTCCAGGTCAGTGGAAGTATCACTTAGCCTTTTCCCTTTCCTTTAAATATATTTTTTAGTATGCAAATAGGTTATAAGGGACATTTCAATGGATAATGAATAGGGAAAATTAGGCAGGGGAGGGGGTAAAGGAGGGGAGGTGGGGAAGCGAGCCAAACATGGAGAAATGGCTAAATTGGTAACACTGGATGTGAGTACTAGTGTTATTAGCAGCACTGCCTATAGCTACACACTGGCAGTACTAATAGATGATACAAGACTGCACTTGAAAGCCCGGGCAATTCTAAAAATCCCTGGATCACAGAAGTGATGCATCGCGGTATGGTACTTATGTAACGAGTGTCACGGTGATGACGGCCCACAGGTAAGCGGTTAAAAGGATCAGAAAAAAAGAGAAATTGAAGAGCTGTCACAAGTGCCCACAAGTGCCAGCGATAATGAGTCACACTTCCACTCTTTCATCATTTACTCCTTAACCCGCCCCATCCCGACGTTTTCTGGGCAGTGGTATGCCCCAGTCCTGACGTTTTCTGGGCAGTGGTACGCCCCAGTCCCGACATTTTTGGACCTTTTTTTGGGGGGGCTCAAACATCCGCTTTTGGTGAGAAACATCGAAAATTCATGGAGAAATCGCTCACCTGAGGTTTAAAATACTCGATTTAGGTATGAGTACTTTCTTACCTGACTGGGTTTTCTAACAGGCTGGCACCAAAGAAAACGAGTTCTATGGGAGGGTAACTATTTTATCCACTCATAAACAGTATTTATTTATTTGCTTGGTACGAATTTATATGTAGTACAAGAGTATATTGGTTTTCAAACAGTAATATAGCCATTATAAGCATTGTTTCACTCACTAACTCATCACCATTCATGACCTTTTTTTTCCCACATTACCTGATCATCATTTCTGACTGTTTCTTCCTCTAATGCTATGTAAACTTAGTCCTCCACATTGTCATCGATTGGGGAATCACTCTGGCTCTGAATGTCTTTATTGGCCAGGTCACTGGTAACAGGTGAATTGCCGAGACAATGGCGTGCAGGGGGGAGGGAGAGGTTATGCGGTGTAAGGCATTGTCCCTGCTTGGCATCTTGTAGAGGAACAGAGGAAGGTGTCCCGTGTATACGTGCCAAAAATCACTCGCGAAATCACTCGCGAAAATTGAAAATTGTGCAAATTAGGGACCTTGCAATGTTCCCGCGTTAATTCACGTCGCCGGGACATGAGTGCACATCATGTGCGGACGTTAATTCACGTTGCTGGGACTCCGCCGGTTAAGACTTCGTAGTTCCATCTCATGGGCAACTTGTTATATGAGTTTAACCTTACATGGAGTGAGCAGACTCTAGCAAAAGGTTAGGGATGCACAAAAGTGCAGGAAGACTGTTAGTTAAAAATCAGATATACATCCATTCATTCATCATGGAAGCCTTAGCCTGCTGCATGCCGGCTATTTTTAGCCCTATTGGTCACCCCAGTGCTGGCCATTTTTCAACCTTTTTTTTTTGGCTAAAATGATAGATTTTGATGTGGAAACAATGAATTTCTCCATTAAAATGCTCACCGACGCTCAGTAATCAGTTTTATTGGGTCCTGCTTACTCGTGTACAGGTATAGCCACTCTCTCACGCTCACCACATATGTGAAAGAAAGCTGTTTTCTATGTAAGGTATACTCACGTATTTATGCTAGGAAGGTATAGCAATGTTCAGTACACTTTTCTGATTACTTATTTCTTCAGCATCTCTCACAATTTGCATGTCTTTCTCACTGTGAATGCATTATCTTACACTTACTTGAAGATGGGTACAACATGACTTCATTACATACAGTCCTGGCAATTACAAAAAGGTATTTACATCTTGACATCACTATATAGTCTTTACACTTACAAGAAAATATTTACAATTTACACTTACATGAAAATATTTACAGAATGCATTCACTATGTACAGCACTGGGTGAGGCACACAGGCAGAGCGAGCGTGAGGTGGGAAGCAAGTGAGTGTATGGCCTTGACAGCCTGGGGATTGGTAGAGGAACAGTTACCTTACATGCCTGCCAGTTTTTACCCACGAATCTTGAAAAATGCAGTCACAGTTAAGTTTTTTTTTTAACCGTTTTAAAACAGCACTGGCAATGGCCATGGAATTATGTCAGACAGTTTTAAAATGGCACTGGCACCCGGCGGGTTAGAAAATGTGACTACACTCAATAGGCAACCTATGAATTTATAGCAAGACCCATCAATCCAGTAATGGTGGCCACAAACTAATTGGCTGTATGTCCCCCTGACCCCTGCTGATTCGATGCACTTCCCCCAACTTACACCTCCCTTTCTTATATACCTCCCTGCTCCATCACTTCATCTCATCCTCGGTCTCCCCCTTCCATTCCCTCCCTCCATCTTACTCACATATACTCTTCTAGTTAGTCTTTCAATTTTCATCTTCTCCACATGACCAAATCACCTCTATATTATTCTCCTAACACTTTCTATCACATCCACATCTACACCTCATCACTCTTTCACTTCTTCATTTGTCTGTCTATATCTCTATGTAACTGCACATGCTCCTCTCATATAACTCATTAGCACTGCTCTCACGCTTGATGTGTCCCTCCAACAAGGTCAAAGCTTCGTTTCCAAATATTAGAGTGAGTATTGCAATACTGTCATGTAACAATTTTTTTTACTTCACTGTTCACTTCCCTGTTTCATGTTACTGCTTTCAGTGAACCATCAGCCTTTCCTTCCTGTTGTACACTTTCAAGCACTTCATCCTCCAAACTTCCATTCTTACTCATCACACTACCCAAGTACTTAAATCTACTCTCATTTTCCACTGTCTCGCTATCCAGCCTTGTTGTGCATTCAGTGACTTCATTTCTCTCGAAGACCATAACTTTACTCTTCCCTACATTCACCTTTAGATCTGTTTCTTACACAACCTCCCAAACTCATTCACCAAGCCTTGCAGTTCGCCTTCGTCTTCACTTAACGATAAAGTATCATCTGCAAACAGCAGAACAGAGAGTTTCCAAGCACTGCCATCTCTCATTTGGGTCACTCCAACATCTGCTACCATACCTCATATCTCTTTTAAAAGTCCATCCGTATACAGAATGAACAACCATGTGGTCATGGCACATACCTGTTTCAGGCCAGCATTCAGATAGAGAAGTTCAGTTGGTTCCCCAACCACACTCTCTACAGTCCTGGGGCCATCATAATAGGCAACATAAGAATATAAGAAGAGAGGGTAATGGCAGTAGGCCGTTTGGCCCATGTGACACAGCTTCTAGAAGTGTAACTGAATTACTAGAATGAGATAAGGACAGCAAAGAAGAAGTGCTCCCCCCCCCCTCCAAACCCTCCAGCCGAAGCCGGCAGGAAAAAGTAAGAAAGAACAGAATGTAGTATAGAAAAATTGGTGTGGACATTTTATAGGAAAGTGTGAACGTAGAAATAAAGACTGTCATAGTGTAACCTGAAAAGAAAAAAGAATGACTTTGTATGAGTCCAATACAGTAACAGAAAATGCAAAAGCGGAACTAATAGTAGTAGTAGTAGTAGTAATGATAATAGTACTAATAATAATAATAATAATAATAATAATAATAACAATAATAATAATAATAATAATAATAATAATAATAACAATAATAATAATAATAATAATAATAATAATAATAATAATAATAACAATAATAATAATAATAATAACAATAATAATAATAAGAAGAAGAAGAAGAAGAATATTGTTATTATTATTATTATTATTATTATTATTATTGTTGTTGTTGTTGTTGTCAGTTCTTGTCGTTGTTGTCAATGTTGTTGTTGTTGTAGTTGTTGTTCTTGCTATTGTTCTATCTATTCATTGCAGCTATTGGCTGAGTTCATCCCGGCCCATAGTTCAGTACCTTAGTATCTTACCCTAAAAAGGCAGTTGTGTCAAAATCAATTCTTCCCAAGGGCGACACTTCAGTCCTGTTGATTGTCTGAGGGCCAAGTCTACCCAAACCATAAAATATAATATGGCAAATCCACAGCCTATTCAAACGTTCGGAGAAGTTCAGTACACCTTCTAACCCTTGCAGTTGCATTGGCTTCTGCTTCAGTTTATTGATAATATATAAATTAAAGTTTCGTGGCATATTTGGTCACCTACAAATTATTTAAATGGTACTTCTATGAATCAAATTTTCAGGAAGTACTTCCTAACAGTGCTGAAATATTTGTTCAATTGATCGTATGAAAAATTTTGTGGGATTTTCCATTTGGTATATCTAATTTTTTCTTGAGTCATAGCAGGCCACTCTTTTCCTCTTCGAGGGCCACGTGTGGCCAGTGGGCCACCAGTTTGACACCTCTGCCCTAAGGCAATGATTGATTATGGGTGTGTGGATGACAGAATGAGGAAGTGTGTAATGGATGCAAGAGCATACAGAGGTTGGGAGAGCGCAGTTTCTGACCACCTTGGGGTGGTGGTGAAAGTCAAGGTTCAAATGTAATGGAGAAGTGAAAGGAAGAAAGGACAGGAAGTAGTAGTTCATACATGGAGGGTAGAAAGTTTGCAAGAGGATGGGAAAAAGGCAGAATATAAGCGAGAAGTGGAGGAGCGATTAGGAAATTATGATTTGGAGCAGATGGGGGTGGTGAAAAGTGTGTGCAGGATACTCACAGAAGAAATCTGTCCAACATGTGACGTGGTGTGTGGGGTGAAGAGAAGACGAAAGGGGGTGCAAGGAACATCATGGTGGAACGAAGAGGTGAGACAAGTTGTGACGCAAAAGAAGAAAGCATGAAGTGAGTGGATGAGAAGCAAGGATGTGGAGGAAGTTGAAAGACAGAAGAGAGAATTATATGTAGAGAGGAAGAGATAGTTATATGAAGAGAGAGAGAGTAAGAAGGGAGTGGATGAGGAAATTGGAAGGAGTTTGGGTGTAAATTGGAGAGAATGTAAGAAAATGTTCTGGAAAGAGGTAAAGAGAGTTAGACAGGATGATAAAGAAGTTAGTAGGGGAGTGAAAAATAAAAATGGCAGATTGCTAATGGAGAAAGGAAAAAAGTGATCAGATGGAGAGAACACTTTCAGGAACTGCTAAACATAAAGGATGAGTGATGCGAAGATAAGTGGCTGGGAAATGGCTTGGAGAAGGTGGGAGGTGAGAAGAGAGGAAGACATCAGAAGGATGGAAGTAGTGGAAGGGATGAAAAAGGTCAAAATGGGAAAGACCCAGGAACTGGTGGTGTGCGTGGTGAAATGCTGAAGCATGAGGAGTGAGACAGTAGTGGAATGGATATGGAAGATGTGCAGATTGGCCTGTCCCGGACGAATGGATGTCAGGTAAAATTATTCCCTTGTACAAATGAAAATGGGAAAACGAAGTGTGAGGTACTCATAAGGGCAATTGTCTTCTTAGTGTAATATGAAAAGTGTATGGTAGCATGGTTATTGACAGGGTTAGGGATATAACAGAGGAATTAGTTGGTGAAGAAAGAGAGGTTTTAGGGAGGGAAGAGGTTGTGTAGATCGGATATTCATTTTTAGGTCTTTAGCAGATAAGTTTCTATAGAAGGGGAAGAAATTGTATGTGGCCTTCATGGATTTGGAGAATGCACCTGACAGGGTGGACAGACCAGGAATGTGGAAAATATTAAGAATATATGGAGTAAATGAGAAGTTGTTGAATGCCGTGAAGAGTACGTATGTGGGGGCTGAGGCTGCAGTGCGTTTGGATAGCGAATTGAGTGATTTTTTCTTTTTGAAGGTTGAATTGAAACAGGGATGTGTCATATCCCCATGGTTGTTCGATCTGTATATGGATGGGATTATAAAAGAGACACGAGGTAGGCCAGTGGATGTTGAAGCTGTCTTAATGAGAAAGGGCAACGTTTGGAAAGTCCCTGTTCAGTACAACTGTTTGCAGATGATTGTTAGGTGAGGACGAAGGGGAACTACAAGGCTTGGTGAATAAATCTGGAAGTGTGTGTAAGAAACGGAATCTAAATGTGAATGCAGGGAAGCGTAAGGTAATGGTTCTTCAAGAGAAATGAAGTCGCTGTATGTACATTGAGGTTGGATGAGGATGAAATGGAAAATGTGTGCATTCAAGTAGGCTACCTAGGTAGTGTGATAGGGAAGTTTGGAGGATGAAGTGCTTGAAAGGGTACAGCAAGGAAGAAATAGTACTGATTCTTTGAAAACAGTGATAAGAAGCAGTAAATCAGCATGGGAGTTAAAAAGTCGCTGCCTGACAATATTGTGATACCAACTCTAGCATATGGAAGTGACTCTTTGGACCTTGTTTCAAGGACACAAGTCAAGAGTGAGAGCAGTGGAAGTGAGTTATTTGAGAGGAGCATGTGGAGTTACATGGAAAGACAGACCTACAAATGACGATGTGAAGGGGCGTTGTGGTGTGGATGGGGATGTGACAGAAAGCGTTAGGAGAAATACACTGAAGTGGTTTGGTCATGTGGAGAGGATGGAGAACGAGAGACTAACGAGGAGAATGTATGTGAGTGAGGTGGAGGGGAAGGCTAAGAATGAGGTGGATGGATGGAGTGGAAAGGTATATGAGAGAAAGAGGTGTGAGCTAGAAGCAGGACAGTTAAATGATGGGGACCGGGTTACATGGAGGCGATTTGTTTGTGGCCAACCGTTACGGGATTACCTCGTCTGTCAATTCATAGATAGACAGATAGACCCTAAGAGCATCAGCAAGCAGACCATGGCTCCTCCTGAGGAATGCCAACACACTACTGAGGCGGGAGTGAGGCATAGGCACGAATGTACAAACCCCCTGATGTTTATCCGCTGAACTTCGAACCTTTGCGGGTCTTCCACAACAGCGCGCCTTGAGCTGCAGCTGACAGGGTGGAGCTCAACTCTCGCACACCAGTAGGAGGGTACCAGGAGCAGACTCGAACTCTTGTCATTTTGACAGAGTTGAGCACACTATCGACCACAGCACCTAGTCGCACCTTCTTGCACTCATCGCTACAGCCATCAAAACCCTAATTTCCATCTCACAGATAAATGTGGTCACAATTTTTGATGGGGTGGGAGTAATTCAGAGAGAGAGAGACAGACAGACAGACAGACAGACAGACAGACAGACAGAATATAATTGCAGTGGAACAGTTAATGCTGGGCACAGAAAAAAAACTGACCGTTCATCGGTTCAATCCTCATTCTAGTTTTGGAAAATTTCAACCTTACTTATAAGAAAATGATCCATCCATTATATACGAGTTGGAAGGGTTCAGAAACACGGGAAAAGTAGATGAAAAAAAAAAAGAAAATTATCATCACGGTACCTAGCGAAAATAACCTAAACACGTATTCTCTGATCATTCAATCATTTCAAATTTTCTGCTTCGTAAATAAAATAAATCGATAACACGAGAAAGAACCAGAAAAATGCAGTCTAGTAAATTACATACTTGAAACAGACAAGGAGAACAAATAATTTGAAACTGCAGACAGATAGAAAATAGAGACAGAAAGAAAGGAAACAGGTCGTTAGAAAACACACAGATGGGAAATAGGGATTAAAGATAGATCAGAATACGTACAAGTGGTGACAAGCACAACAAACCTTGCCCGACAGCAGTTTCATTATTCTTACCCAATTTTAAAGTTATAGCCCTGTGAAAATCCTTGATCTTGCATTTGACCTTTCAAGATCACTCAAGGTCAAAGGTCTTGGTGCCAAATGGAAGTCTATATTTTTTTTATGCGAGGAAGAAGGAACCAAAGGCCATGAGCCCGCAATAACAGTTCCCTCCAAGAGAAAAACAAAATACAATAGAGAGCCAAATTCAAGATCCGATCATTTTGAAGTGCCTGGACACACTGCGTTTCAAAGACCGGAGATCATAGGCAGCAGGAAATACAGACAGAGGGAGACAGTTCCAGAGTTGACCTGTTGCATAAATGAAAGACTGGGAGTAACGGTTAACTCTTGCATTAGAGAGTTGGACAGAAAAGGGATATGAGTTTGCTGCCAGACGGGTGCTACGCGCCCGTCGTAGAGGTGCAGGAATGCAAGCAGACAGTTCAGAGGAGCAGTGACCATTAAAGTAGCGATAGAAAAGAGATTGTGGAAAGTGTTAAGAATATATGGAGTAGATGGGAAGTTGTTGAATGCTGTGAAGAGTATGTACGATGGTGCGAAGACTGCAGTGCGTGTGGATGGTGAACTAAGTGAATTTTTCTCTTTGAAAGTTGGTTTGAAACAGGGATGTGTCATGTCTCCTTGGTTGTTCAATCTGTATATGGATGGGGTAATAAAAGAGGTACAAGGTAGGGTAGTGGATGTTGGAGTGGCCCTGGTGAGAGAGGATAGTGTTTGGAAACTCCCTGTACTGTTGTTTCCAGATGATACTGTGTTGTTGAGCGAAGACGAAGGGGAGCTGCAAAGCTTGGTGGATGAGTTTGAGAGAGTGTGTAAGAAACGGAATCTAAAGGTGAATGTAGGGAAGAGTTAAGTGATGGTCTTTGAGAGAGGTGAAGTCAGTGAATGTACAGCGAGGTTGGATGGTAAGGAATTGGAAAATGTGATTACGTTTAAGTACTTAGGTAGTGTGATGAGTAAGGATGGAGGTTTGGAGGGTGAAGTGCTTGAAAGGGTACAGCAGGGAAGAAAGGTTGCTGGTTCTTTGAAAGCAGTGATAAGAAACAGGGAAGTGAGCATGGAAGTGAAAAACTTACTACATGACAGTATCGTGATACCAACTCTAACGTACGGAAGTGAAGCTTGGACATTGTTGGAAGGACACAAGTCAAGACTGAGAGCAGTGGAAATGAATTATTTAAGAGCCTGTGGAGTCACGTGGAGAGACAGGCTGACGAATGAGGATATAAAGGAGCGTTGTGGTGTTGATGTGGATGTGATAGGAAGCGTTATGAGGAACACACTGAGGTGGTTTGGCCATGTGGAAAGGATGGAGGGTGAAAGACTGACGAAGAGAGTGTATGTGAGTGAGGTGGAGGGGGGAAGATGGAGGGGGAGGCCGAGGATGAGATGGAGGGATGGGGTGGAGAGGTATTTGAGTGAGAGGGGTGTGAGTTGGGAGCAGGGCAGTGAAATGGCGGGGGACAGGGCGACTTGGAGGCGATTTGTTTGTGGCCACCCCAAACGGGGTTGAGGCATCTGGTAATAGACAGATAGATAGATAGAAAAGAGATAAAGATGCAACAGTGCGGCGAAGAGACAGAGGTTGAAGAGAGTCAGTAAGAGGAGGAGAGTTAATGAGACGAAAAGCCTTTGACTCCACCCTATTGAGAAGAGCTGTATGTGGGGAGCCTCCCCACACATGAGACTTGTACTCCACACAGGGGCGGATAAAACCCCTGTATAGAGTCAACAATTGTGCAGGGGTAAAGAAAGAGCGGAGTCGGCTTAACACACCAAATCTCTTGGAAGCAGATTTTACAAGAGATATAATATGATCTTTCCAAGTTAAGTCCCGAGTAAATGAAACCCCAAGCATGTTCAAGGATGATGCAGGATTAAGCTGAATATTATTAAACAATAATGGGTATACCTGTGGAAGATTTTGTCGGGTTCACAGGTGTAAGAACCGAGTCTTAGATGCATTAAAAACAATCATATTATTTTTACCACAGTCAGAGACACGAGCCAAGTCAGACATTAGGTGTGCCATAGCCTCATCCCTTGTTTGTTGAAGTAACTGTTGAGATGGGCGTTGCGGGAACCGAATGGAAAGGTGAAGGGTGGAGTCATCAGCGTATGAGTGGATAGGGTTAGATGTACAGCTTAGCAGGTCATTGATGAATAAAAGGAAGAGAGTTGGTGATAGGACAGAGCCCTGAGGAACACCACTGTTGATAGATCTAGGAGAAGAACGATGGCCGTCTACAACAGCGGCTATAGAACGACCAGAAAGGAAGCTAGCGATGAAGGCACAGATAGAAGGATAGAAACCGTAGGAGGGCAGTTTGGAAATTAAAGATTTATGCCAGACTCGATCGAAAGCCTTTGAGATGTCAAGTGCAATGGCAAAGCTTTCGCCAAAGTCCCGAAAGGAGGATGACCAGGAGTCTGAAAGGTAGGTGAGAAGATCGCCAGTGGAGCGTCCCTGACGGAACCCGTACTGACGATCAGAAAGAAAGTTGTGATAGGAAAGATGCCTTAAAATTTTTCTATTGAGAATTGACTCGAAAACTTTTGAAATACAGGACGTTTAAGCAATTGGACGATAGTTGGAGGGTTGGGAGTGGTCACCCCGCTTTGGGACTGGCTGAATGAGAGCAAACTTCCAGCAAGAAGGAAAGGTACAAGTTGACAGACAAAGGTGAAAGAGTTTGCCTAGGCAGGGGGTAAGCACAGAAGCGCAGTTCTTGAGAACAACAGAAGGGACCCCATCAGGCCCATATGCCTTGTTAGTACTGAGGCCAGTGATGGCAGAAAATACATCAGCTGAAGAAATTTTAATGTCAGCCATGAGGAAGTCAGAGGGGGGAAATGATGGAGGAACAGCACCGGAATCGTCTAAGGTGGAATTGGAGGAGAAAGTCTGTGCGAAGAGATCTGCTTTATCAGTAGAAGGAATAGCTACAGAACCATCAGAGTAGAAAAGAGGAGGGAAGGATGATGAGGTAAAGTTGTCAGAAAAGTTTTTGGCAAGGTGCCAGAAGGAGCGGGAAGAATTCGAGTTGGAGAGTGGAGAGCATTTAGTACGGATGAAATTATTCTTAGCAGAGCGAAGAACAGACTTAGCACGATTCCGGGCAGAAACGTAAAGATGATGTAATTCAGGGGTGGGTTGGCTTCTGTACCTTTTGTAGGCCCTCTCCTTGTTGCGGACAGCATTAGAACAAGCGTGATTAAACCAAGGCTTTCTTGCGTTAGTCAAAGGATATGAGAAAGGAATGTATGCGTCCATGCCAGAGAGAATAACCTCCGTAATGCGCAAGGCACACTCAGATGGCTCACAGCCATGGAAGCAATAATCATTCCAGGGAAAATCAAAGAAGTACTGCCTGAGGGCCTCCCAGTCCACGGCTCCAAAATGCCACAGACGACGTTTCCCTGGAGGGTCCACAGGCCGTACCGGAGTGAAAGGACAGGTTAAGGTGATAAGGTTGTGATCGGAGGAGCCCAAGAGAGAGAAAAGATTAACAGAGTAAGCAGAAGGATTAGTTGTGAGGAAGAGGTCAAGTATGTTGGAGCTCTCTCCAAGGCGGTCTGGGATACGGGTAGGGTGCTGTACAAGCTGCTGTAGGTCATTAAGGATAGAAAAGATGTAGGCTTGTTCACCAGGTGGATCAGTGAAAGGAGAGGAGAGCCAAAGGTGGTGGTGAACGTTGAAATCTCCTAGAATGGAGATTTCAGAGAAAGGAGAAATGGATAGAATGTGTTCCATCGTAGAAGTAAGATAGTCGAAGAATTTTTGATAGTCAATAGAATTAGGGGATAAGTAAACAGCACAGATATATTTAGTCAGAGAATGACAGGAAAGCCGAAGCCAGAGTATAGAGAATTCAGAAGAATAGAGTTCAGGAACACGAGAGCAAGATAAGTCGTTGCGTATATATACGCAACAGCCACCTTTGGCTTTGAAATGAGTATAGAGAGAGTAGGAGGATACAGAAAAGGGTTTGCTGTCAGTTGCCTCAGACAGCTGAGTCTCAGTTAGAAAAAGAAGGTGAGGTTTAGAGGAGGAGAGGTGGTGCTCAACAGAGCGAAAGTTAGAGGAAAGGCCGCGAATGTTGCAGAAATGAAGAAGAAGAGAGTCAGACAGTGGTTCCAGGCACCTCGAGTCGTCACCGGGAGAGGGGCAGATGGTGGGGGCATTTATGGTCTCCCCCTCTGGGGACTCTGAGGCTTGGTGATGAGACGCCATAATTTTTTGAATTTTGGAAAAGGAAGTGTAGTGTGTACTGTGCATGTAGTTTGGTGTAGAGAAATTTGTACTGGAGAGCATGCCGGCCTACTCTCTGTGTAACTGAGACACTGAAAAAGTTCAGCAAAGGGGGATGGTCAGGAACTAGTCCTGAGGGCTGATGAAACGGCAGCTGCAGCACTCCCTGTTATCAGCTTTCCATCCACCTCGGGAGTACTGCCCTGCTCGACTGGTGCTACAGTCTACTCCCATGGGAGTTAATGTTGGTGAGTATCTCTATCTTCAACCGGTCTCAAGTAATAGCCCTCTGAATATCAGTGACCTTGATTGTGATCTTTCAGGGTCACTCGATTACCTCCGAAATTTAAACGCTTTTTTTTTGTAGGGGGGGGGAACAGTGCCCATATATCTTGAAAATTTCATATAATATCATTCAGCCGTTTTTCCGTAATGTTGCAGACAAACAAAGAATGAAACAACCAAAAACAATACCCGTGTCTGGTTTTCTAGCGTATGTTGAAACCTACTGTAATGTTTTCGCCAAGATGCTTTAACCAAGAACTAACAAGCAACGGAAATAATGTGTTCAAAACACCTAACAAAAATACTCGTGCTATTACCATCACAATAGTCTTGAATGACACAGTCCTAACATGGATTAGGGATGGTGGCTGAATCGGTAGAGCGGCAGCCTGCAGTCCTAATGGACCCAGGATCGAATCTCGGCTGGGGCAGGGAACAGTTTAAGGATTTGAATTTCTAAAAGCAGACTTTCCTGATCTACCAGATGGCCGGCCAACATGTCGTAAAAAAAAAAAAAAAAAAACGCTAATACCAATACACCAGTCCTGTATGAGACAGCCCTAGCATGTATTCAATATGGACGGTGGGCGTTAGCGCCGAAGTGGTGACATGTGAAGGTGTAGGAGGACTACTGGCCCTTGGGATAGGTCACTACCCCCGAGAAATAGGCCTTGAAACCTTTGCCCAGAGTTGGACACGTTAAAAAAAAAAAAAAACATCCAAGCAATGGCATGGAAAAGTGTGTAAAGGAGGGCTGCTAGGCCCACAGTAGAAAGAAAAATGAAAAGAAAATGTTACACAGCTATAGTTGTTGCTGTCGTTTTAGTTTAGAGAAATGAAGGACAGTTAACCTATTGCCAACAGCGTTATAAAAATAAATAAAACCAAATTAAGTACTGTTTGATGGAAAGTAGGCAGGAGACAGTGACGGTGTCGCTACGGATCTGAATCAGACAATAACAATGGACGGATCTGTAAACTTTATGAAATGCTTAAAAATAAAATTAGCAACCAAATTGAGTAATCTGCATCTACTGTGCTGCTTCATAATAATAAAAAAAAAAAAAGCGACACAGAAGTCATCGTTCTTTCATACATATTGTTCATGAAGGTCCCAATAGAACATATTATTACTGCATTAGATAAAAATTAGTCATGATAACAAGTAGAAATGCATAGTTCTTCTTCCACACTACATCATCAGGTTGTTGTTGAAGAACTGCGTAGTTCTACTTGTTAATGGCCGTTCTACTTGTTTATGGTATTGTTAAATGTGTGAAGTGGAAGGTGGTGGCGATCGTCATCCACTCATTGACACAGAGGAAGCCAGCATACCCTAATAAACATCCACCTCCAGCTCTCTACACCACACTACATGCACATTAGACATCATACCATCCACCCCATCCTCCCTTAACAACGGCCGCTGCAGTATTAAGAGCAAATGCGGTGGTACCTCGGATTGCCAGCACCGGCAGGGAAGGGCTGGCAGAGGGTTTTCCTGGTCGTCATCAAGTGTCTGTGCCAGCAGTGGTTATTGCTACCACAAATCATGCTCGTCAGTACGGGTTCGGCCTTATATTTTGCCAGTATCCGTAGTCATAGTACCAGTCTGAATTCTCTTCTTGAATAAATATCCCCTTCAACCCTACTCCTCACAGAAACACCAAACACTCCATCTGCTAACCTGTCCCCATGCAGTTATCCCGTAACCATCTCCTCACCAACTTTCGTAAAAGTGGTGTTGCTTGTTGCCATATTAAATCAGAATATGCAATAGCCTCTATTGTAAACTTCACTTTTACTACTTTTGATTACTCATTATACAAACTAAATTATCTTCATATAACCAAATATATCTGTATAGCCTAGTCATTCCCCCCATGCGTCATCAGAGCCTAATGTATTTGACCCCACTTCCACACAGTTGACCATTCTTAACTTCACCCTTACTACTGAAATTCCTGTGTTGAGTGATTTTAATGTCCACAATATAGAATGGTTACTGCTTTCTGCCAAGAGTGACGATACTATAGTCGCAGCACACGAGTCTGAGGTTGTTATTATCATACCATGGCCACCTACCATTTAAAAGTGTGTCCGATTTCGTATCATATTATACACGAATCATATTATTATACACGAATATATTATACACGAATATTATTTTACACGAACGTATTATACACAAATGACATGAGTCTAATATTATACATGAAATCAGACGTATGGGAGAGGAGAGAATATTTTAGCTGCCCCACTTAATAAGCGGGAGAATGGGTTTGTTTACTTTTTTTACCTTAAAAACTAAGAAGATTTTCTCACCGTTTGTGATAAAATGTTATCTGACAAGTTGCCAAGAGTTACTGACTAAGGAATCTGTAAGTTTTCTAATACATAAACCTAATATGGAGTGTGAAAGAACCATGGCTTTAGTTGCTTTGGGGTCTGGGACGACCTTGAGCGGGTCTTTGTCTGGGGAGCAGTAAAGACTGGCTGTGTGCCCGAGACAGTTTCCTGGAATATTAGAGGTAAGATTAATCCTTAATGGCCAAAATTAAAGTGAAATATATTAATGAGACAGTGGTGTATGGTATATACTGTCAAAATATCATGCCAGTATCCCCAAACAAGACCAAGCTTTGTTCCTTTCACTCAGGGGACTTTTGTGGCGCAGATGAAGGCCCCAGTTTTATAAGAGAACAAAGACAGGAACCCGTTTATGTAAGTTACTGTACTTATACCATTATCAGTGAATGTATCATGACATAAAAGTGTACTTAACTCTGAAATACCTAGTTGAGTTAAGGCGTAAGATAAGAAAACTCAGCTTATGTTCCTTACTGTCCAATGTAAAGCCAATTTTTGGTTAGACAGTAAGTAATATTAAGGATTAAACGTTCCTAAGTATAATGTTGAATATATAGGAACGGGTTCGAATGCTGGAGGAGGTTTACCGAGATTTGGTCCCCCAGAGTCGTCAGGGACGGTTTCTAGGCAATGGACAGCCTAGGGAAGAGGGTCCAAGTGAGGAGAGATAAGTGAATGATTCATGGTGCTGTGATAAGTGGATGATTCATGGTGTTATATTAAGGATAAGTGGATGTTGTACTTAGTACTCAGTATATTTTTCTCATTTTTATACTGTACTATTTTAGTGGTAATAAGTAATGCAAGATCCTAATTTGAGTTTCCTTTATAATTAACTTCTCACAATGATCATGCACTGCACAATTACCCCTTGTAATTAGGAAGAGGAATTTTAATAATAATAATAAGGGCTAATCTTGGTTGGTCGAGGATTCCTTGAAGTCTGAGATAAGAGAGATTGACGAGAGGGGAATCAAGACTGACACTTAGAAGAACAGGAAGAAGGGAGGGCCCTTACAGTGAAGGAGATGCAGTATACGTCTGATGTGGTCTGAATATCTTACTAATTTCTTTGGTGGATGCTATCTGACTGGGTTTTATTTTTTTTTTTTCGAGGGGGGGGGTATGAGCCCTTAGGGTTAGAGAATGTTTTCAATAGCTCACTGTCACGGGGTTTTTAAGAATATGCAATATTAAAGAATAATTATTCAATAATACTGAGAGCAGGGACAATGAATTATCTTGTGAAAATCAAGCAGTGATTACTTTATGCCGGCTTGCTTCGCCGATTCTCTAAGGACACAAATTTATAAACTTTCTCAACAGTACACAGCAGAGACTAATTCCTCACAATTGCTGTTTGTTAGTACTGTTAGCCTCTGGAGAAAGTGACTTCATCCCTGACAATCAATAACTAAAGCTATTCATGATAACAGATTCTTGCTGGTGCATTAACTCTTAGATGGCACAACGGATTTTAAGCTTAATACAAAAGAACTAGCCTAAGTACTAGTTATGAATAGCAAAGCATCTATGCAAACTAGGAGCTATAAGTGAAATAAGCTTAATATGGAATATAAAACACGAGTTTACATTACATTAATTTCAAGATAAAGAATTGTTAAATTTATTGATTACAAAGAAATGAATTTACATTATATTTCAAAATGAATTCAAAATAAGGAGATCGCACTCACTCGCTCACTCAAAAGCTAAACTCTTAAACCTAGGGAAAAAAACGAAAAGAAAATACTGATCAGAAAAGTGGACAAAGTGGATGACTGGTCGTCGTTACTGGAAGGACACTGCACATGCTAAGTCTCTCACCAATCACACTAGGTGGAAATTTAGGAACTGGACAACGGTGGCACTGCTACGCACTGGGCCCAACCTGCTTTCATGGCCTACAAACCTTGACTCACTTCAAATTGTGAGAAAGAGCAAGTGTCCAGCTGCATTGCTAACGGCTAGAATGAGCGAAATACGCCCATAATAAATCGCTCAGCGGAAGTGCTAATGTCTCGCACAAAGACGATCATTTATGACACAATGAAAAATTGTTCTGAAAACACTCCCGACCGGGTGAATAAATAGCGATTAAACTGAACAAAAAACACTGGGATTCCACTAAAGTTCGCGGTTTCCCACCAAAGTTGATGTCACGAGCCGACTCGTGACATTACGTCCCATCAAAAGTGAAATTTTTTCTCAGGAAAAAAATTTCAATATACATACATATAAATCCTACTCAGTCACACAAGATTCACACTGTGGTGTGTGTGTGTGCTATCCTGCTACAGGAGAAAGTCACAGTCGCCAGTGAGCGAAAAAAAAAACTCGTATTTACGTTAATAGAAGCAAGCTTGAGGATAAAACTCCATGACGACGGTGAAAAATCCTGTACTCAGGTCAAACTGAGTGAAAAGTTCGCTACATTTACATTAACAACTAATTGTTATGTAGCGCAATATATGTAATACACGGAGTAGGTGTGACAGTTGTGGTGTAACTGTACCTACGTGTAAAATCATGTAATACAAATTTAGAGTAAATAATGACGACGAGGCAGAAGAGAAAGGGCGGCAGCATGCGACAGGGATGACCATCTGATCTGCACAGCAATGCTGCACCCACCAGCTGCATCTGCAAAAGGAATTAAGGTGGAGCATCAAAAGTGTCATTTCTCTCTCTCTGCCTAGCAATCAGTACTTATGTCATTTATTAACCAGGAAACGAAGTCTTAGGACTCATAAATCGCTCAGGACCCTTATAGTTTACTGGTTAACGCTTATTAATTAGGAAATGTGCCAGTTCTTGAATTGCTCAAATCTCTTAGGACGGGCAGTTTACAAGTTAACATAACATTATTAACCAGGAAACGTGCCAGTTCTTGAATTGTTCAAATCTCTTAGAACGGGCAGTTTACTGGTTAACCTAACTCTACACTTACGATTAATGACAGGAAGCTGAGAATACGCTACGCAATCTCGGGCAGGTCATGTTTTAACACCCACCGTGGGTGTGAACACTCATGTGGATATTGTGCATTCTCCAGGAATCCTCAGAAAGGCCCACAGCTCGAGACGTTCCACAAGGTAATTCATACACAGCCTCGGACTATCTCTGCGGGGTTCTCAAACTTCCCCCCTTAACCTACGATACATAGGTATGTATAGGCCCTGGACATACTCTGTCCTGTGGGGCCAACAGGTGAGATGTCAGGTCTACACTTTTAACTGGGAACCAGGCTGGTCCTTGGATTACTCAAATCTCTGAGAACACCTATCTTACGGAACCCAGCATACCACAGTTGCCCGTATTAGTAAGCAGTTAGCAGGCGAGACATCAGGTCTGCACCTACTTCACCACTGCCCTGTCTCTCAACTGACTCAGAGGTTACGAGTGTGGTTTCAAACACCGCAGGAAGGACATGTCCCTGATTAATGGTACGAGGACACACATTGCAGGAACACACAAAACTATCTATTTCTCGTCTCATTCCTGGCCAGAAAAAGTCAGCTCTGATACGGCCCTGGGTTTTCCTTTTGCCCATGTGACCTCCTGAGGCTGAACAATGACCCCAGTCTAGCACTGCTAGGTGGTACTTGGCAGGAACGACAAACTGCAGTCGAACCTCGCCCTCGGGTGTTTGTGACTCACGGTACAGCCGTCCTTGTTTGTGAAGGAACTTGGCTTGACCTCCCAGTGAATACTTTATCACTCTACCCCTTTGTTTCTTCTGAACGGCAGCAAGTGTTGGGTCAGAGTGCTGTTCTTGGACAACAACTTGGCTACACATCAGATCTTGCGGCGATTCAATGGTCACCTGGGTGACACAGTTTGGAGCCTCAGCCATGGCTCGTGTTACTGCAGCCGAAGTCTGAGTTGCATCATCTTCAGTGCAACTATCCTTGGCACTGGGAATATTGCCTATGATATGGTCAAATAAATGTTCTGGCATGACAACTGCAACTGTCGTACCATTGTAAAATGGAGATGCCACCGGGATACGTGCCTCAGGGAACAATCTCACTGATTCATCAATAAGGTTAGCTTGGATCTGTCGACCTGTATATTGCTCAGGCCAAACTAGACTCTGCCTGACAGAGCAACCTGAGGAACCATTGTCTCTCAGGACCTTCACAGGGATGTCTCCCACAAACCCTGGCACTGTCACCTGTCACCGTCACCTGTGGGAGGGCCTGTGGAGGAAGCAGCTAGCCACTGATTAGGCTGCTGAATAAATGATGCGGCATATATGGTGCCCTGAGAATTAGATACTTGATGGGTCATACTCACTGCCTGGGGAGATGGAGCATTGGCCATCTATGGAGGGGGGTTCACTGTCGCTGTGGGACTAGAGAGCTGTGGGGGAGTACCCGTACTGGTAGGGACGTGACCACCCTGCTCCTGCTGAGGAATGAAGGCTGCTTTCGCCTCCTGCCTCCTATTCACTTGAGCTGGTAGTGAAAAGGACAGTCCCGACGGTCGGTTGCGTGGCTGATACTGCTGCTGGTTAGGGTACTTGTTGTACCTCTTCCACTCAGGCTTCTGAGTGTTTTACCCCTGGTCCATCCTCTGCGGATTAGGACCTTGGCCATTACTCTGAGAACGGCCTTGTTGCTGGGGTTCAGTCTGAGATGGTTTCCCAGATTCATCAGGTTTCCTGTTCCAGGTATGCTGCTTCCGAGTTTGATACCCATATGCAGTAAAGAATGCATCAGCCTTCTTCACCATTTGGCTGGCATCTCTTACCTGGCAGATCTTAAGCTGCCACAACTTTTCTAGCTGCGTGCACAGCATAAGGTCGATTATCCCCTCACACGTGGAAGAAGTTTCATCTTTCTCCATCCACTCATCTAAGTAAGCAGTAAGCTGGTCAAGAAACTGAACAGCAGTCTCTTTATCTTGTAAACGTGCCCTTATGAATTGACTCTTGGCGTCGTCAGCTGTGAGGCCATATGCTTTGACGAGTTTGGCCTTCATCATCTCATACGTGAGATTTGTCTCCACGAATTCTGTGGAGAATATCGAGGGCAGGGCCTTCAAACAGGCTAAGAAACTGAATCCATTTAGCTGCATCATCCAGCTGGTAAAGTTGAGCCATGTCTTCAAAACGAGCTATGTCTGGCTCAATTCGCTCGCCTTCTTTGTATGGGGGAAGCTTGATGTGTGGGGTCACCATAACATGTGCAGGGAGAGCGCTCGTGGAGCTTGGGCCAGTTGCACCAGATGTGTCTGAAGCCAAGGAATCTCGCTTTAGCTTCAGCACTTCAAGTTCATGTTTTTCGCGTGCTTCTCGCTCGGCATGTTCATGTTCTTGTTCTCTGTCTCATTGTTCATGCTCGTACTCACATTCTCTTTCACGTTGTTCTGACTCGAATTCGCGCTGTTTCCGCTCGTGTTCGCACTGTTCTTGCTCATATTCGCGCTCCTTTTTGCGTTCCTCATGCTGAATTCGACGCTCTTCATGAGCATCATTCTCGCGTTGCTGTTCGTAATTAAACCGAGAGAGCACAAAGTCCTTAATTTCAGTTGGGTCTGTAAGACCCATAACTTTGGCTTCCTGTACATAGACACTGGTGGACATGATGCTAACTCAATCTTAGTAAACTAGCGACTCAGAACTGACTGCAATTTTTTCAGAGAAAGATATCAATAATCGAGAATAAAGAATATAGGCACAGATTAGTGGTGACCAGTTTTATCTAATTAAACTGGTAAAGAAAGAAAATTAAACAAACAACTGACTGTGAAAACTATTATGTAAATTAATAAAAATGAATCAATAATCACCAGTAAGGTAGTGCCTATAGACTTTAATGATAAATACCTAAGTATGAACGAATGAGTATTATCTCGTGAACAGCTTTAGAGCTAGGAGTTAATATCCTGGAATGAGGTCGCCAATTGTCATGGGGTTTTTAAGACTATGCAATATTAAAGAATAATTATTCAATAATACTGAGAGAAGGAACAATGAATTGTCTTGTGAAAATCAAGCAATGATTACTTTATTCCGGCTTCCTTCGCCGATTCTCTAAGGACACAAATTTATAAACTTTCTCAACAGTACACAGCAGAGACTAATTCCTCACAATTGCTGTTTGTTAGTACTGTTAGCCTCTGGAGAAAGTGACTTCACCCCTGACAATCAATAACTAATGCTATTATTGATAACAGATTCTTGCTGGTGCACTAACTCCTAGATGGCACAACGGATTTTAAGCTTAATACAAAAGGACTGGCCTAAGTACCAGTTATGAATAGCAAAGCGTTTTTGCAAACTAGGAGCTATAAGTGAAATAAGCTTAATATGGAAAATAAAACACGAGTCTACATTACATTAAGCTCAAGAAAAAGAACTGTTAAATTTATTGATTACAAAGAAATGAATTTACATTACATTTCAAAATGAATTCAAAATAAGGAGATCGCACTTACTTGCTCACTCAAAAGCTAAACTCTTAAACCTAGGGAAAAAAATGAAAAGAAAATACTGGTCAGAAAAGTGGACAAAGCGGATGACTGGTCATCGTTACTGGAAGGACACTGCACACGCTAAGTCTCTCGCCAATCACACTAGGTGGAAATTCAGGAACTGGACAACGGCGGCACTGCTATGCACTGGGCCCAACCTGCTTTCACGGCGTACAAACCTTGACTGCCTTCAAATCGTGGGAAAGAGGCGAGTGTCCAGCCGCATTGCTAACGGCTAGAATGAGGGAAATACGCCCATAATAAATCGCTCAGCGGAAGTGCTAATGTCTCGCACAAAGACTATCATTTATGACACAGTGAAAAATTGTTCTGAAAACAATCCCGACCGGGTGAATACGTAGCGGTTAAACTGAACGATAAACACTGGGATTCCACTAGAGCTCGCGGTTTCCCACCAAAGTTGATGTCACGAGCCCACTCGTGACACTCACTCCTGTTATTACCACATGATGAGGAGGAAAACATTTCTGTGGTCGCACCGATATTGTTTGGCAACATTGTTTTTTTTTTTTTTCTCCAGTCATATTGCCAAAGTCAGATCGAATGCCTGGAGAAAAGACTCGACAATGTAGCACCTTCGTCATCTCCCTCCAAACTAATTAGATATTATGGACGGTTAACATTAGGTTAGGCTAAAGTTGGTTAGGTATAGGTTTGTTTAATGTCAGAACACGGCTTTCAACATTATTTTGGGGGGGTTTGATAAGCCGAATTGTTTCATCCATTCCTGAGCAAAATCGAGACATTGCCGAGTCTTTTCTCAAGGCACTCGATTCGACATTGCCAATATGACTGAATGGCCATTAACACCCGAAGAAATAAACACACTGCCGGGCGACTCTACCACGCGGTTATAGAAATGTTACTTATCTCCCACCTTATCCTTGGAAGGAAGAATGGTGGATTGCAAGAGAAGGGTAACGTTAACCTTTGAGTCAATGATGTAGGTGAGCCTGGGGCAATAACAACAATAGCAAAAACCAGAGGATTTTATTCAACTTGACAGCCCCATTATAATGAAAAAAGTTAAAGAAACCAACAACATAACCCCTCCCGCCGGATAGGTCTCTCATCAGCTGAAATGAACTACAGAGTAATGGCCCAACCGGGACTAAATTGCATGATTATACTTAAGGTAACCAGAAGGAACCTGGAACCGCACTCGTAAACTCATTGAGACTAATACGCGTGAATATGGTTGCATACTCGTATTTGTGTTATTCTCACTCACACAGCTACTATGAACTACACCCCCGAACTGCAGTTGATACTAATGGATAAAAATATTGCAAAACTGAATTATTACCGAAAGCAGTTAATTGTTATGGGGGTTTATTTTATCGTTGATATTGTCTGAGTTTCTTTTATTAATACATCCCCTGAAGTTTTATGACTGGAAGTGAATTGACCTTATATGACTTTGTCAGATGCATGACGATATGAAAATACCTGAACTGATGGATAAAAAAATTAAATTACTTCATTGATGACAGGACTTTAATGGATGTAAAGACACGACATAACGTGAATGGATGAACAGTGAAATGAAATGACAAAGAATTTAAAAACAGTGCTGGTGATCTGAATAATTATAATATGAGATGAAATGACCTGAACGGATTCCAGATAAACTGAAATAACCTGAATGGATGCGAAGTGCACTGAAATGACCTGAAAATATCCACAATTAGCTGCTGACCTGAGAGGATGTACAGTAAACTTGAATTACCTTAAAAGATGTAAATTAAATTTGTCTGAACGGATATAAAAGAATGGAGGTGCCCGATGTGGATGAACAATTAACTCAGGTGGCTTAATAGAGCGTAAAATGAGATGAATTACGTGAATGAATGAAAAACGAACAGGTGACCTGAACAAATCTTTACCAACCTGAATGGACCTAATTTGATCCGACATCAAATTCGGTTCAAAATTGTACTCACCGTTTTTCAGTTCCTTGATTCTCTCTGTACCAACTCACCTGTAATGGAAAAAATAGGTTTTTATTACTCCACAAAGACAATATATACTGTCATGTGTGTTTGTGGAAATAATTTTGAACAGTTTTCATACAGATTTAATGATACTTGGTGGAATTATTGAGGGGTCAGCCAAGGAATAAACGCTTCTCTCTCTCTCTCTCTCTCTCTCTCTCTCTCTCTCTCTCTCTCTCTCTCTCAGTCTTTTGCAAAATTAGGTCAAAAATGAAGGGCTCAGTATAATGTCAGCTTAAACAGTTTTTATCTTAACCAGAACAAGCTTCGTGGAATGGCTGTGGAGAGGGAAGAATAAAAAAAATTCAGTTTTAACTGCAATCAGTCAAAGCTCAAGGTCACAGTGAAAGATCAGTGGTCAAGGTCACAGTACAGTGTCTGTTAAGCAATGTTTACCTAATTTGAACCAAACTTGATGGAATGGATAAGGGTAATATAAGAACAAATATTGAATTTTGAAGGCAATCAAAGATCTGGGTCTCAGGTCAAGGCCAAAATTTGGCTTGTGTGTCTAAATGAACAAGACATTTAAATCAGTTTTCATATGATCTGGATCAAAATCTGTTGAATGGCTGGTGATCACCCTTGAGGCTGATTGTTTTTGAGAATCATGGGTCAAAGGTCATAATTATATCAACGTTAGCATTACACAGTTTCTGTCCGGTGTAATTATGTGGAAATATTCACGTAGGAAAAAAAAAAAAAAAAGAATCTTAGAACAAACAGTTAAAGCCTAATATCACAGTGAAAGGTGGAAGGTCAATATCACAGCAAGGTCAAATGTCAGTATCACACTGAAACGCCAACGGTCAAAATCAGAGGGCAAATTCAACTTGGTGGAAGACTGAGAGTGAGTCGTCCTGTCTCGGCTACCTCCCTTTCCTTGGGGGAAGCAGCCTAGGTATATAGATAGATAGATAGATAGGAAGACTGAAATGTTAGGCAAGAATGAGAATAAATCGATTTTGAGAGTAAGTTGCCTAAAGTCAAGGTCACAGGGCAAATTCAAATTTTCAGCCCACAGACTAGTTGGTGGGCGCGGGTCTTGCGCTCTTTGAGTGCTTCTTGTTCTTCAAATGTAATGCTGAGGATCACTTCATCCATCATTTCTCCATCCTAATCTGGCTTTTCGATTCTTCAGTCATGATATTGCTATTTTACAAATCTGCATCACTTCATTTATGTTGATTGTTGCTTCTCTGAAAGTCTTATCCAGGTAAATATTAGGTTTCTTCCTACATCAAACATTAACTTCGTGTTCTTCATTCTTCCAACATTTCTTTAAAAGATTCTTCAATTTCGCTCTGATTAAGCTTTTAGATATATTCATTTTTCTGCGTGTTGATGGTTGTCTCGATTTACCTTCTTTAGTCTGACACGTTCTTGCCCTTACTGAGCAATTTGGGTTACTGTTTTTATAAAATTTTCTTTCATTTGATTTTTTTGATATGTGCTTCATCCAAGAACTGCTAGTACTTTGGCTATTCTTAATTAACACTCTAAACTCTGCTTCTGTCTCAATCACTGCAAATAGGTTTGGTTCATTCCTTCTTATTAGCATCTCCTTCTGTTTCTGAGATCTTGTGTTGCTCGACTTTACACCAATCTGTTGTCGCTTCCTACTTATACTTTTCTCATATCAATTAGGCTTTTCAGTGTACGAGCGTGTGAGTTGTTGTCTAGGATGAGATACATTAAATTATTTATTTCACCATGGTTTCCCTTCCAAAGCCCTTTCTACTTTGTGCAAAGTGTGCTGGTGTGTGTGTGTGTGTGTGTGTGTGTGTGTGTGTGTGTGTGTGTGTGTGTGTGTGTGTGTGTGTGTGTGTGTGTGAGAGAGAGAGAGAGATAGAGAGAGAGAGAGAGATTCCTCTACATATTCCAGGACTTTATCAGACTTTTTTTCAATATAACCTGACGCTGAAGCACTGACTAGAAGTAATTCTCTCCGACATGGAGAATATGTTTTCACCCCTGTTTGTTTGTTTGTTAGCAGGATTACTCAAGAACTAAAAGAGAGATTTAGACCAAATTTGGTGGGTAGATAGCTCATGTCACAGGAAACAACCGATTAACTTTTGGGCCTGATCCGGATCGTATTACAGATTCTGGATCCTGAAAGCACTTTTTGCGAAACCCTAATCAGTGATGAGAAAACCTAACCTACTATGAAAATTGGTTTGGAAATTACGTTGCCCTTGCCGGAGAGATGCGCTCCACTGAGTGACCGTCTAGTTTTATTATTTAAAATGCTGCCCTTCCATTTAAACTCTTGAATTCTCTGCTAATGCCACTTAGGTTTTTTATTAACCGGAAATCTAACATCTTAATTATTGCATCATGCTTACTTATGTAACATAGTATGTGGCCATCAGACAAGCTTATGAATGCCTCACCTGTTTTTTTTTTTTTTTTTTTTCCACCTTATGGTATGTAAACTAACATCCCTTATTATGGACGGATCCACCACCATGGAAAATGGGTGGGGAAGTGATTCATAACACAGTTACTAATTAATGCGTTTAAGTAATAAAAAAAAATTATATATATATATATATATATATATATATATATATATATATATATATATATATATATATATATATATATATATATATATATATATATATATATATATATATATATATATAAATATATATATATATATATATATATATATATATAATATATATATATATATAAATATATATATATATATATATATATATATATATATATATATATATATATATATATATATATATATATATATATATATATATATATATATATATATATATATATATATATATATATATATATATATATATATATATATATATATATATATATATATATATATATATATATATATATATATATATATATATATATATATATATATATATATATATATATATATATATATATATATATATATATATATATATAATATATATATATATATATATATATATATATATATATATATATATATATATATATATATATATATATATATATATATATATATATATATATATATATATATATATATATATATATATATATATATATATATATATATATATATATATATATATATATATATATATATATATATATATATATATATATATATATATATATATATATATATATATATATATATATATATATATATATATATATATATATGCGAGTACAACATAGGACAGATAATTTGGTTTAAAAAAAAATACTCATAAGTAATCATTAGTTTGCCGAAAGGGGGGGGGGGGTACTACACTCACCCTCCCCCCAAATCCGTGACCGCTTGTTTCTTCAAAATTAACATAATAATCACGCTCCTATGGCTCATCATCAGCATTTTACAAATCTGTAACATATACTGTATCATTGCACACTGCTAGAGTTTAACGATGTCAGTATTTGCTCTATAACTACTACACTTTCTCTGGACTGCACAAGGTCATTTGTTGCTCCCTTATTATATTGTGTATTCCCTATATCTACCAATACCAAATAACGTTACCCAAGATAGTTACTGAAAATTTAAAGTGCAACGATTTCTCGCAGTTCAACAAATTCTTCTAGTGTTAGCTTGCCTCTCAGAGCTGCTCACTTGCCCGCCTGAGGTTGATCATAACAGCCTTCTACGTCAGAGCTCTCATTGTTAACTATTGTTGCGGACTTGCGGTTATGTTGCCCAGGGTTGTGGGGTTCGAGTCGGAGTCGGAGTCGGAGTCAGAGTCGATAAAATTTCCTACGACCCCGACTCCGAGCTTTTTGGTTCTGAAATGGTGTATATCAGTCATATCTTTTCAATATTTGATTCAATGTATTTTTCAGCCATGTATAACGGTTTATTTGTTATTATGGAAGCACTATAAGTATAGAATTTAAAGATTTAAGAATTGCATCTATGAAAATTCATGAATATTATTCATTTACGAGGTACCTTGATCATGTCCATGTGCCGTATTATTAGTACAGTATATACTTAACTCGGAGTCTGAGTCGTACTATTAATATTTCTGCAGTCGGAGTCGGGAAATACTATCACCGACTCCACAACCCTGGTGTTGCCTTAGTGCTGTGAACTAATATTATTGACTGCTGAGCTCCAATGCTCTTAGGGTTGTGAGCCAGTATTACTGGAGTGTTTTGCTAGCCGAGATTGTTGTATGCAGTGTTAACAGCAGCGGCGTAGCTACTGGGAGGACCCGCCCCCTGCTGCCGTCAGTCCATTGGCCCCCACTGGCCCCCACTGGCCCCTTCTTTTGAAATTTTGGATTATTTAACCCTACATCAGCATCTTGGGGTGTGCTAACCCGACACAGAGTCTTAAAAGTTCTCATTTCCAAATTGGTTGATTAAATATTTTTCTGTTTTAGTGTTTTCCTGATTCGATGAGGTGAGGAAACAATAAGAGCCTCTTAGTTCAGTGTCTGCTCCTGTGAGGACTAGATGTCATTTCCCCTTGTGGGGTGCCCCATCATCCCATGGTACCAAGATAGGTTTTACATACATATTTAATATGATTATACTTTTAATGTTTTATTGATTAATATGAACATTATATAGGATAATAATGCATACTGTAAATATTGTTTTCTTTATGGAAGATTTCTTTTGGATTAAAACGAATTATTTTTTCAAGGTAGAAGGTGGACAACTACGAAAAGGAGATGCAGAAGATACAACAGATGTTGGAAGAGCTACAGGTTGAAGGTGATAACCTTCATGATGACAGTGAAGGGGAAGAAGATTTTATGAAAAAGGATATGCATGTTACTGACTCTGATTCTTGTGACTCAGAACCAGATGATTGCCTCAGGAACCGCTAAGAAAACGAAAGAGAAATGATGAGTTGTTCGGAAAAGACAATGAAACGTGTTGGATGAAGAAAGCATTTACAACAGCAGGTCGTACCCATGCTTACAATATAGTCTTCACGTGAGAGAGAGAGAGAGAGAGAGAGAGAGAGAGAGAGAGAGCCAGCTCTAAATGCCCAGACACTTTTTGACTTCTGGGGCTCTTCATCACCCCTGAAATTCTGGATCTTTCGGTTGAGAAGTCCAACCTGATCCTAATAACGGGCTTAAGCGCCACCACTTCATCAAGAACTGTTGGATGCAGGTTATATATGACAATATGAAGAGATCAGTGCTGGAGCAGATTCAGGTCATTTTGATTGGTCGAAGATTTCAATATTATTTTCTTTTGGTATTTTTGCAAGAACATGCTACACTATTTTTCGTAAAAGAAATATTATTTATCAACAGTGATATACAACTTTACTTAGATATAAGAAAACATTTTTTAACTTGTTTACCATGATGGTAGAGAAATACACAACTTTTGGCATAGTCATGTATAGTACGTCTTTATATAATTAATAAATACTCTAACAGGACATTTATTTTTTCCCACTTTACACAAACACTAATAATTAGTAGCTAATGAGACATAAGTCTGTTTCCTAGTAAATGGAAGAATATGATGAAACAGCTGTATGAATATATAAACAAATAAGTCAATTACCCTTACTGGGGTGTTGCTACTCATTATGGTATAACTAATGTTGAGAAACCTCAAGGCACTGACGCGAGGATAATGTGTGGACAATATGTTACATTGTTCTTTGTAATATTAGGA
>NC_136970.1:28208566-28313566 GCF_032717465.1 Coenobita brevimanus | reverse complement strand
TAATAAAGTTTTCATATCCAGGGATGCAACCACGCCTTCAGGGTTGGAGTTGTTAAGGAGGCCAAGGAAGTCGGTAGAAGATAGGCTGTTGTCAACAAGGACGAAGTGCGTCAGCAGCTCATTTAACCTATTGGCATGATTATATGTTGACGTGGGTGTTTACTGATTATAAAGCTGAGGGGGTTCCTTGGCTTGTGTTTTTACATTGCCATAACAATAGCCCAGACCATAGTCCCCTACAAGCACCGTTTGTTTCAGTCTTCCTGCCCTAGTATTGATGGCATCCACAACTTTCTTATTTCCCTCGTTGGATTTCCTTCAATATGCACAAATTTGGTTTCATCATTCAGGATGGCATCCATCTTTTAAAGATAATCGTCTGTAGGGAACAGGACATTGTTTGTGGCCTGATTAATATGGCGGATGGTGAATTGCTGATCCTCTCTCAGTTTCTTGGTTGCCTCTTTGTACCTACTCTCAGGTATCTTGCTCCAGCTGTTTCCTCTACTTTTCTTTATCTCTGTCAGTAGTCCAGCACGGGGGCCTTCGTCAGTAGTCGCATTTCCTCTAGTGAGTTGGTGGATGTCATCTAGGAGAATCTCAATCTCTAAGCAGTGCTGCCATAAATGTGGTTTAGAAAAGACATGGCAGTGAAGGCCCAGCTTCTTGTTGGTCCTTCGACGGTGTCTTATTTGTAAAGCTGACGTAGCCCATAGTAGTGTCCGGGAATTTCAGTTGGCCTTTAAGGCGGATTAATATTTTGCCGGCCCTGGTATCACCAACACGTCAGTGACTGATATTATAATTTCTAGAATCTTGGTGAAGGTCGTACCCGTTCACATTTTCTTTAGCATCAGGGAGGTGTCGCTGAGGAAAGTTTAACTTTTTTTTTTTTTTTTTCATTCCATCTGGTTCTCGATAAAGTTTCACTTATATTCCTTGGTGAATCCAACATTACAGACCACCGGACCAAGTATGTTTTCCTTTAGACAAATTTGAATGAAAAATGCAATAACTTCTGTATTTATGATCTTCCAAATACTTTCAACTTTTCTGATGGTAGACTTCTGCTCCTGGTTTAATACTTCTGTACGTCTAGCAAAAGGTATTAGTAAAGCACGTAGAGAAGGTTATTTCTTGTATTCACACATTGCACACTATATGAATATGAAGTGACTGAGAGTAAAAATACAATGAGTAAAATGGATTTCTAAGAAAATAAGAATATATACTGTAGAGTACAGCGTCTGAAATCACTAACAGCAGAGGGAAAATAATTAGTCTTAGGAGTTATTCATTGACCTCTAGAGCACCCGTGGAAAGAAATTAGGGCCTCTAAATAATGAAGAAAAAATAATTGTTATATGTGATTTAAATTTTCCGAGTGGAGACTGGGAGAGGATTTGGAAATGCAGAGTTAGAGGAGTTTTAATTTAATTTAGTAACTCAGAATAGTTTCTTCTCTCAGAACATCAGTGAGACCAACTAAGTTAATGCTATACTCTCTTTGGTCATATCAAGCGGAAAATGTCATCAGCTGTATAGCAGTTTAGGCATAACTAAGCTGTAGAAGTTATAATCAATATAGAATTTAATTAATTTTGGATGATAGCCCTAGAAAGAATGAAAGTCAGAGTTTAGTTATAAAACCCATGGTGAGGGGAAAATCTTAAGGAAGGTGATGTTAGGGGTGAAGGTGAGGCCAAGAATGAGTTCAGATCAATGAGTTCATTTCAGGGCAGGTCACAAATGACTGCTCATTCAGTGAGAAATAAAGTAATATAGTACATGCAATAAAATAGAGACTGGTGCTGGTATTCATGGCCTTTTGTCAAATTTCCTTTCTGTTAACCAACACCTCTCTTTCTTTAACCCTTATCCATCGTGTTCTGGATATAAACATCATGATAGAGGACTCCCAGATCCCTTGGGTCACAGAGATATACATGCAGTCATGGTTAGGCTGTAGTTTGAAAAGCACACTAATAAATTTAATCTCATGTGACTTCTGGACCCTCATCTGAGTCAGCTGAGTTCACGAGCTGCTGCACTAGTCACCCGCTTATTGTCGTGAGGATAATAAGAGATGTTTGCATAGTCCATTTCCTTGCCTGCCCGTCCCCAGCACGCTACCTCCATCCCCCTACCCCCGGCAATCTGCCCTTGCCAATGCCCACAAAAAAAAAAGGCTTAGAGATAAAGCCAAAGGGCATAAATTGTACATACTAATCTGTCCTCTGTCGAGCCAGAAGTAGTCAATATCAGAGGAGATGTATCAGGTAGAGAACATACCTCCACACAGGCACCCCTTCCTTCCTACAATACGTTTTTGAGGTGAAAGTGATGTGCTTGAATTTGTGTGCATTTATTTCTTGGTTTTTGCTCTCACAGTGTAAACAGTTTACGACAATGATGTTAGAAAATACTGTGCACAAGTAGCGTGTGGAGGCAGGTGATGTGCGAAGATAGTGAGCAACATGGGTGTGTAATGCACGAAAGTGATGAGAAATAATGTGTGAGGCAGGGACGTGTATGTATTGACAATAGTGACATGTAAATGCTTTACAAAAGCGATTGTGTGTGTACACAGTATTTATAAATATTTAGCTCTAGAAAAAAATAAGGCTTACATATATATGCCAGTAGGCAAATAAATTATTTCCTCACTCTAAATTGGCGTGCATAGAGAGCAAGTCATCTTTATATGCTATTTTCAAAAAGTAAGAAATCTGAGTGAGAGGTTTATGGGGAAGAAATGTGTTTAGCGCAGAAATTTTAATTTAGATGATTTATTCATAAGATTTCTAACGTTTATTAATCATCAGGCTCACTGTCACTCTGCGCAAACTTGTAATCTGCACATACACAAGGGAATAAAACATTCATCACAACTGGGGAAAAATCTGGGGTATAAGCCCAGCATGTGAGGGAGGAAAGCACTGCTGCGAGCTGAGGTTGCAGCTACCTCTCGCACTTGAACGCAACCTCTCTCCGTGACCAAAAGCTACCTTTAATCTCCTTCTCTGTGCTCCTCAATGACTCCACTTAGCGGCCTGGGAAACCTTGCATTGGAAAAGGGAAGGATTGGTGAGACTTTTGGTAGTGAATCAATTGTTCTAGGTTGTACTTTTGCTCAGAGAAGAGTGTTTGAATACGACCAATTTCTACATTTATATCCATGAGAAGAGGTGGAATGCTGTTTAAGCTCCCCAAACGAGTTGGTTAACACCACTACACTTATTTCAAAGCCTATGGTGGATGTGTGTATGTAAACAACGAATCTTGCACTCATGTTCTGAGCTTAAATTCTTTGACTTCTCTATTGTCTGGCTTTGGCTAACCTGTCATTCTCTGACTAAGTATGTCAGTGCTTTATTATGATCTGCTAATTCCACCAACTGTGCAAGCTTCTCTGATTGTCTTACATGTAACAGGAAACATAGTCTTTCCATTTTCATTTCTCTTCATCAATGTGCACTGCCACCATTGGCCCTATTCTTCACTAATGCACCAGACGAACAAGTCTAAATATATTCTTTCCTTTTGAGACCTAGAACAGCTCATACTGGTGAGAGCTCCAGTATACTCTTTTTTTTTTTTTTTTTTTTTTTTTCCACGCAACAAACACTTCTCCTGGTAATATTTTTTCTCTGTTGTGCGCAACTGCTTGCAATCTTATAATCATAATCTGTCCTTTTGTTCTATTAACTCGTGGACTGTGGTAGAGAGATTGCAAAACAGGCTATGCAGTGCAGCAAAATAGCCATTTTAGCAACCAGTGCAAAACGATTTCAGTTATAAGTCATCGTCTTCAGTATGGCATGACACGTCTACCAAACAAATATTTTTACTCAGCTCATCAAAGTGTCTCAGTGGCTTAGATATAGGGGAGCTTTGGGGGACACATGCCCCCCCCCCCATTCAAGAACTGTTCCCCTCCAAATGTTCTCCCCCAGAAAAAGATACGAGGCAAAATGGTTTCATATACGGATGAGTTTTGATGACAGATGAAGTTTAAATAACATGTGGCAATACTGTGGCAACAATGACTGGCAAAATACGCAACTTCATCTGTATATCATTACCACAGGCATTGAACTGATAGTATACAATTTCGTGCTCGTCACAGTCATTTCCAGTTATATTGTTATGGCGTTGGCACTTACTTTTACTTATCGAATATTTTTATTATGTCAGTAAGACTTTGTTTATGACCTTGTGTATATTGACAAGTATCGTTATGTAAATTATTTAGCTAAGAGTCTTCAGTGATCTAAAAGGATGTGTTATAATACAAATTTAGAAAGAGTTCTCGACAGTTAATGTCATGTGTTCTGTGTTTCTCAGTTTGATCTCTATTTAAATTGTGTGTATTTCATGGTCTTATATAATTTATTAATGTGTTCATTAGTTAAATCATTTAGCTGTATGGTGTCGAATGTTCTAGCTTTATCGAGATTATCCGAGACTCCACAATGTTCTAGATGTAGCACCTGTTGTATAAATTAAAGAGGGCGAGAATTAGAGAGACAGTTGACCGCTGACGGTTGACAGTGGACGTTTGGCGAGTGGCCAGCTAGTGAATGAGCGAGTAACAGAGCAGTTATGGTGTCAGTATAGGAAGTGGTGACGAGTGAAAGTGTGAACAGTGTATCAGGCTGTGGGTTCGCAATATTATTTTCGGTGGTTTTGACTTGTGAAGGATATTTCAGTCAATATGCAGAGATGAAATGAGCATTTCCAGACTGGGAAACGATTAGCAAATGTGAACTGACCTACCAGCATCAAGTGCCAAGAGACAAATACAGTTTCCTGTTGATGCTAGTTCCACGCATCCTTCTTATGAGGGGGAATATGTGGGGCTAGATGACAGTGGTGATTCAAAGTCTGAGGGAGATGATGACAACATAGTTAATGAAGATAATGTTACAGCAAAGAGCAACATGAAAGCTAATTCATATATCTTCGGGACCCTCTAACACCAGTGATGGACGAACTGATGAGCCCAAACAGTCAAACTGTCAGCATTTCCCGACACACATTTTGGCGAAAATGGACGGGCTCTCTCAGCCAGATGGCTGTACCCATAGCTTGAATTTTAGTTAGTCAGGATGCAATTTTTTGCTTCAGCTGTAGGTTGTTCCCTATTCCTGGCAGAACAGTATCAGAAAATACCTTCACGGTGTCATGTTATAGGCAGTGGGGGGGAAAAAAAAACACAGATAAAGACTCTGGATTTGCAGAGAATGAGAGAAGTGATTATCACAAGGCCAAATTTCGTGCATGGAAAGACTCTCAGTCCCAGCGAGATTCAGGAAAGAGCATGAATATTGCATTAGTTTTGGCTCATGAAAAACAGATAAAAGAAAACAGACTTTATGTGAAACAAGTTGGACTAGTACTACGCCAAACAGCAAGACATAAAACTGCACACAAAGGTCACAGGGAGGACAGTGAAAGCAGCAACAGAAGCAATTTTCTGGAATTTATTGAGCTAGTCAGTGAACATGACAATATTGTAAAACAGAGGCTGACAGGAGGACATAGTGTAAAGTATACAAGCCCATAGATCCAGAACGAAACGACAGAGATTCTTGCTTGCAGATGAAATATGCAAAGAATTGCATGTCAGCACTGAATACACAGTCATGGTGGATGAAAGCAAGGACGTCAGTGGGAAAGATCAGCCTTTGATTCATTATGTACTGGACTGTCCTGCAACAGCCCATCTTCGTTCCAGCCTCAATGACCACCCTCTCGGTGGCTTAGACAGATCCCAGATGGCAGCAGGTATCATTGGAAGAACTCCAACTGCCGTGCTTTTGAGGGTGGTTACTGCCTACCCTCCTCCTCGATAGATAATAGTCTGCTAGAAGTAAGAATAACTACTCCGACGGGCTTTCCATGCCCGTGTTCTCCTTTTTAGGAGAACGAATCTAATCTAACTAACTAGCGGGAAAGAACAGCTGTCACTTTCTTTTTTTTTGTCCGATTCTAGGTATACTGTAGGTTTCACAGCCTGCTCCCAAGGCCCAATAGTCCTCCTGCATACATCTCCACATGTCACCACTTCGGCGCTAACAACCACCGTCCATTTTGAATACATGCTTGGGGTATTTCTTACAGGACAGATGTACTGGTATTAGCGGAGGTAGTTTTGGGTACTTTTACATGTCGGAAGGTCATTTGGTAGATCAGTAAAGTCTGCTTTTTATGAAATCCAGATCCTTAAACCGTTCCCTGTCCCAGCAGAGATTCGAACCTGGGTCCATTTCCACTGCAGGTCACCTCTCTACCGATTCAGCCACCGCCGCCCCCTTGTTGTAAGGTATTTCCATATCATATGCAAGAAAAATTTTTGAGTTTGCTCAGTTGTTTGAATTGAATGCCAAGTGTTTGAAGGAGACAGTGATTCAGATACTTAAATCCCTCAACATAATTCCAAAGAATTACGTAGGACAAACATATGATGGGGCCTCTGTGACGAGTGGTGTGAATAAAGGTGTTCAAGTATTATTTAAAGAAGATGCTTCAACAGCCAAGTACGCTCATTGCTACAACTATATACTGAATCTGGTCATAGTTGACTGTGTTAAGTCTGTCAAACTAGCTGATAAATTTTTTGGATATCTTGAGACTCTTATGTTTTCATGTCCTGACATGTGCCTCATGAGTTAAAAAAAAAAAGCATCCTGTAAAGCAGGTGAAGAAGCTGAAGAAACTGACACAAGATGGTCATGCCAGTACTTATCTTTTAAATTCCTTCTAGATACACTTCCTGCAATCATGGCAACTCTGAAGGAAATAGGAAAACGTGCTCTTGATACAACAACTTACTCAAGAATATTTATTACAGTATAGTTATCTCAACTGTCATGTTCACCTGTATTTTGCAGAAAAAGTTGTTATCTGACACTCCAACACTTCAGCTGTCAGCTGCAGCAGACGTGGTTCAAACAGTTGGAAAAGACGACTTCTCACAAGAATGAGGAATGCTGGCATGAACTGTGGGTGAAAGCCGAAAGTGTTCAAAATGAAGTTGATGTACCTGTTGAAGATCCAGCCCGAAGAGGAGGATTAGACCCTTTAGACATCTGCAGGACAGCGTGGTTCTGGAGTCAACTGGCCAACAAAACATAAAAGAGCCATGATTTGATTGAGAAGTATTGTTCAGACCTGTACTGTGAAGAACTGGATAGATTATTTGTAGAACTGCACTCAAGGGTCGGCGATGCTAATTAGTTGCTCAAATCAATGCCTGTGCTAGATCCACATAACTCAAAGTTCAAAATTTCTTGATTTTGTTACTTTGAAGCTTATGGCTGAACAATATTGTATGGACATTCATTACCAATATGTAGAGCTGCGACAAGCAAGAAGACTTGTGGAAAAGAAGAAAAATGCAAGGCTTATTGTTGGCAACCAAGTTAATCTTTCAACCCTCATGAGTCCATATTACAAGGCATTCCCAGATATCTGTAAGCTCACTAACATTGCTCTGATCCTGCCACCAACTTCAGCATCATGTGAGAGGAGTTTCTCCTCAATGCAGCTCATCAAAAGCTACCTGCGAAGTACCATGTCTGACACCAGACTCTCATCACTTGGAGTTATTGGGATTCATCCCAACAGTCCAAAAGAAATTGACATGGAACATTTTATTTCAATGTTTGCACAGAAACATAACAGAAGAATTATACAGCTATTTTGAGACGTGTTTAACTGGTCCAGTTTGTAAGGCTCAGTAGTATATGAAGACCAGGATTTGTAACTACATATAGATACCTATAGTCTTCTTCCCCCTAGGGACGTAGCCGAAACAGGACAACACACTCACCAAATTACTCATCCACATAGACATATTTACCCGTATCTTAGCCTCTAAGGTGAGAAGGGGCTCTTCCTCACCTCACCACACTGCACGAGGGTCAACTGTGCAGAACAGTCCAGCGACATCCGCAGCAAGGCCCAACGGCAGAAGTGGTTTACCCCTACCACATCATAATGAATCCATCTCCCTCCCAGCACCTGATCCAATCAGCTGATCAGACCAGATGAGGAGGAACATCCCGACGGGAGATTCATAACTAATATGTTATAATTAGTTATTACCCATAAGTCTGCAAATCATTTCCATTTGTCACATATGAAAGTGTAACTGAGATGTAATTACAAAATATTTACTCATAGACACAAGCGCATACATGTGTATTATATTGTAATTTAGTGCTCGTTTATATGCCAGTTATTGCCGAATGCAACAGGAATGAATTAGTTTCTGTTTACACAATTCAGTTTGTCTCTTTCACTTGTATAGTTGTTCATCAATACAATTAATGGTATAAAAATTTCGTTCAAAATATTACTCTAGTTTAGTGGTTCCCAAAGCCATGGTTGCGACCCAAATGAGGGTCACATGGATGCTCCTGTGGGTCGCGGGATGGTTCGAAAAAGATAATAAAAAAAAAAACAAGAAATTAATAACCGTCAAAAGTACAAAATAGTGCAAATATATTTACCGGTACATCACAAATTTGGAAAATAAAACGTCACTGAGACTTTGGAACGAAAATATTTGAATAATACAGCATCGATAGATGTATGAAAAATAATTGCGTATTCGAGTCTTTTCACGTCTAATGCTTTTATGCCGAGGCGGCTGGAGCCTGACGCAATCGCAGTATCGTTTCTTACATCTGGTGTTGCAGTGTTGGCCGAGTGATGATACGCAGTTATCATCACGTAAGTTTTGTTTGCCTCTTACTTTTTTTTTTATTGACTGATTGCCAAGCTAATGCATAGGTAGAATACCCGTTTAATGGTCTAATAGAGGAAACTACATAAACCTGGAAATTTTCATTCAACGAAGGAAACTTGCTAAAGTTTATTGTTATGACTGGTGTGATAAGGTTGGTAATTTCTACATGAGTGTGTTTTGCATTGAAAGTTACCACTGAGTATGCAGGTGCGCATTTCCGAATAAGTGAGACAAGTATGTGATAGAACAGCGTATGGTGCAGAGATGGATTACACATATTCGGTACTCGTCTTCGAATGCATTTGAATACAATGTTTGTGTTTATTTTTATTCGAATTATTCTTATATCATTATATTTGCATTTACATTCAAATTCATGGGCTGAGTACTCGTATTCACCTAGTATATATATATATATATATATATATATATATATATATATATATATATATTGAGTACTCGTATTCACCTAGTATATATATATATATATATATATATATATATATATATATATATATATATATATATATATATATGGTGTAACGCGACGTATGACAATAACTTACACCAGTGATCTATCATGTAATTTTGAGTATATTTTGTCCTATAAACATATACTCTCTGCGGTCCCAGTTAAGTACACAGCATTCGGCTATTTAAGTGTTAAAGTTTTGAAAGGATTGGATAAATGTTTGTGAATGTGTCTTGGAGCCGTCCGGTGTACCCGTGTGGCTCGTATGGAAGTGGAGGCGAATGTGCCTCCCCTCCATATTCGCCGTGACCACCTGGCCTTGTCCTACGGCGTAAGGACGTTTAGGAAAAGTAATATTGGCAATGTGGCCTGTACCCCCCTGCGTCAATACCACCACCTTCTGCGGGGGGTGCGTCGGCCACTTGCTGTTCGCCTCCACTTACTGACTCAGGAGCTTGGTGTGGACCCCAGTGACTGTGACAAGTTGGTGTTTAAAAAGATAGCGCCTTGGGAGCCACCCGGCTTTACAGTGGATGTCTCATGGCTCCCAGCACCAAAGGCCAAGGCGCTGGAGGCGTAGGTCCACCACTTGTTTCGTAACATCATTGTTCGTCACTTGGGATCCCATCAGTTGTACACCGACGGCTCCAAGTCGAGTGAATGTGTGGTTGCAAGTGTGTGGTCGACTGAATGTGCACTTAGGTATCGGTTGCCGACTCATACATCTGTGTTTACCTCCGAACTTTTTGCTATTGACAAAGCCATAGACTGTGCTCTCAATTCTAGGCATGACTCATTTGTCATATTTTCAGATTCAAAATCAGCCCTTCAGGCAATTGCATCTTGTACTACGGACTCTCACGAGATCCAGGGCCATATCGTTAATAAGTTGCATTCATGCAACAAGTCATTCATGCTGATCTGGGTGCCTGGTCATTGTCGTATCTACGGCAATGAGCAGGCTGACTTACTTGCAAAGTCGGCTGTAGAGCTCGAGGAGACTTGGGACGTTCCTCGTGATCTACGGTCGAGTCTCTCTCTCGGAAAGAAATCAATATATCTTCTGTGGCAAGGTCAGTGGACCAGACTAAATATTCCGACCTGTAAGCCGTATCTGGGCTACTGGGACACCGCCAACCGCCCCCAGTCGCCTGGAAGAAAAAGTGTTGGCACGGTTACGGCTCAGTGCCACCATTTTAACCCATATGAAACCTTATATGGAAAGATGCTTTCCACTGCACTGTGACACCTGTGATGCGGTGTTATCTATCAGTCATATCATCCTGCGCTGTCGGCGATTTATTCGTGAACGTGCTTCACTTATAAATTACTGCGGCACATCAGACGTCCCCTTCACCCTTTCCACCATCCTGGGTGATGGGGACATTGTTATGACTGATAAATTGATGGCTTTCTTGAGAGAGACCGGACTGATCAGAGTGATGTGACTTTTTTACTGTGTGGCTATGGTTTTTATCAACGGTAAATATGTATATATTGTAATATTAATTAGGGTTGACAGTTGACATATTTTAAATAGGTCCTCCTCCCACTGATCTATTTCTAATATAGATGTCCCCTACATTAAGCCAAGTTCCTTGCCTGACAGTCACCAGCTGATGAGTGCAAGTGTGCAATATAGGAAGGTATTGGGCACTTGCAGTCGATGGTGGTCTGCTGGGCGAGGTTCTTCACTTTTTGTATAAATTATGTAAATAGATTATACCATCTTGCTTAAGTTATTCTAATTAGGGCCGACAGCTGACGTATATGGAAATGTTCCTGACTCGTCTGGTTCCCTTTCATATATTGATGTCCCCTGTATTAGGTTGTGCCTCGACTGACAGTCACCAGGTGATGAGTGGAGGTATGTAATGTAGAAAGGCATTACATATCTGCAATCGATAGTGTTCTTTTGGTCGAGGCTTTTTTACCATTAGTGTAGGTCTAGTTATTTGTCTCTTAGGACTTAGTATAGGTTAGCGATTTGTCTGTTAGGTGATTAGTTTTAGGGTCTTTATATTAGGCATTTTTGTTTATGAGTAATATAAGGTTAAAAATATAAAAAATTACCAAAAAAAATAATAAAAATAAAAATACAAAAAAAATAAAATAAAAATTATTAATATATATATATATATATATATATATATATATATATATATATATATATATATATGTACGTGTGCATGAAAGTGTGTATGTTCATATGCATGGATATGTGTATGTATGTATGTATGTATATATATATGTCAATGTATATACATATATATATATTTGCCTTAATGACCAGAGGCTCCGGCCTCAATGGTCAATAGGAAAAAAAAAAAAAAAAAAAGTCTAGGATGTGTTGTCGGGTGTGAGCTTTGCAGGGTGATGGGAGACGAGTATTATTAGCGTATACTGTACTGAACATAAAAATCCCACATCCTGTCAGTACAACCGAGTTTTAAGAAGAAACTTTACGTAATTTATTGATTCTTTAACATCAAGTCATGCGTTCCTGCAGTTCTTTCGCACAAATCGACTGTAATTAAGGATTAAATTCAAATCTCAAAGATTGGTGTTGCCAGTTAAGTAATGATTGGTTTCAAGGATAGTACTACCAGCATTATCGTAACACCCAGAGCTCATTCAATAAAGAAACATTATTGTAATGCGTGATTAGTGTCATTTTAAGTTAGGAGTAATATTATTTATTAGAATTTTTTGCTGCATGTAAACGTAGCGCCATACCCTTCATCTGATGGTGACGAGGGAACAGCCACACTTATTCAGTGAGGAAACATTATTAGTGTATTTTTTTTCAAAAATTGGAATTTGTCTTTTTTTTTTTTCTTTTTTTTACCGAAATCTGTTTATCTTGTTCCATTATTCAGTTTTTCTATTACTTAGTGATTTTCTCATTAGATAAAACTCAGCCACACAACCTACGAAAGATGTACTAATATTAGATAGTGAAAGTTTTGTTTCTATCTTATTTTTTAATGTTTTGCTTCAATTGTTCATTATTTACAGTGGTAAAGTAGTCAGTATACAGTAAATTTGGAACAAGTGCTCTCTCTCTCTCTCTCTCTCTCTCTCTCTCTCTCTCTCAGTGGTAGGGTTTACAGCGGTTTAGCTGATTATTTACAGCACTCATACATTGTTTATTGTATAAACTTGATGAATTATTAGATGTAGCCTTTCTCCCGGCGCCCATTGGCTCTCGTTCTTCTGTTGTTTGGGTGGTCTTTCTTGATGAGTCCTACATCAGATGCTCAAAGTGCCCACCACCACTTTCAACGCATGATCTTGCACGCTCCATCACTGATTGGGTCGTCTTTCTCATAACTGCTGGGTTGTTCTTGATCACTTGTGCTGCTTCCATTACTCTTGCAAGAAGTTTTTGTTTGGTGTTGCTTTTCCTTTTGTACAAAAGTGTCTTCATGTGGCCCCAGAGGTAAAAATCAAGTGGTGTCAGGTCAGATGATCTAGCAGGCCATGGGTATAGGGTCCTCCTCGACCGATCCAGTTAATGGGAAATGCTTGATCCAGGTGCTCCCTAACCTGTCTGCTGTAATGTGGAGGTGCACCGTCATGCTGGAAGATCATTCGTCGTCGTTTAGCCAGAGGAACATCTTCTAAGAGTACAGGAAGGTCATTCATCAGAAAACTTACATAGGCATCCCCAGTCAGTCTATCCTCAAAAATGTAGGGTCCAATCAGATGTTCATCTATGATGCCACACCAAACATTAAGAGAAAATCGATGTTGGAAGTTGGCTTCTGCTGTTTTGTGAGGATTTCCTTCTGACCACCAGTGTTCATTATGTGTATTTCGCAGGCCAGCACGGGTAAATATGGCTTCGTCTGTATACAAGATGCATTTCACGATCTGGGGATTATTTTCTAGCCACGTACAGTACACAAGGCGTCTATCAAAATCTTCAGGGTTAAGATATTGAACATCCTGTAAATGATACGGTTTCAGACCTTGCCTTTTGAATGTCCTCCAGACTGTAGTGTGAGAAACACGGAGACGTGAGGAAAGTCTTCTTGTACTTACGTCAGGGCTCTTTAACACGGCATTCATTATCTGTCTTTCTTTATCTTGTGCGTCTATGCGTTCTGCCTTCAGATTAATTCCAGGGACACTACCTGTGTCGCGAAGATGCTGGTAAACACTACAGAAAACTCGAGCACCTGGACATCTTCTGTTTGGGTATCTCCTCCTGTACTCCCTAGCTGCAGCACTGGCATTACCATCGCAGAATCCGTAAATATAGATGATATCTGCATATTCCTCGTTGCTGTATGTACGTGGCATGCTGTCTGATGAACAAGTAAAGCTGAACAATTGAACCTGGAGCACAGTAATTTCGTGTGCCTCGCCTGCAAACTTTCCCGCTCAAATGACACCGTGGACGCAGGGTTGCCAAGTCTGTATCACCAATCTCGCTAGTTTAGTCCTCAAAACTTGCTAGAGTGTCGCTAGATAGTAAACACTGCAAAATAGAGCTAGAAAATACGATTAAATCTCTAGAATATCACCTATAATGGCCAAAATATCCAAAATGAAGCTAGATATCATGTTGCCAGATGTTAAATAGTGCCGCTAGGTAGATGCAAAAAATAGATCTAGCTGCAAAGCCGTTAAATTGACACCCCTGCATCACATTTCTCACGTCACCATCAGATGAAGGGAATGGTGCCACATTTACTTGCAGCAGAAAACTTGTAATAAATAATATTACTTCTGACTTAAAATGACGCTAATCGTGCATTACAGTAATGTTTCTTTATTGAATGAGCTCTGGGTGTTACGATAATGCTGGTAGTACTATCCTAGAAACCAATCATTACATAACTGGCAACACCAATCCTTGAGATTTGAATTTAATCCTTAATTACAGTCGATTTGTGCAAAAGAACTGCAGGAACGCATGACTTGATGTTAAAGAATCAATAAATTACGTAAAGTTTCTTCTTAAAACTCGGTTGTACTGACAGGATGTGGGATTTTTATGTACAGTACAATATACGCTAATAATACTCGTCTCCCATCACCCTGCAAAGCTCACACCCGACAACACATCCTAGACACAAAACTTTAACACTTAAATAGCCGAATGCTGTGTACTTAACTGGGGCCGCAGAGAGTATATGTTTATAGAACAAAATATACTCAAAATTACATGATAGATCACTGGTGTAAGTTATTGTCATACGTCGCGTTACACCCTGTACAGTATATATGTATATAATTTGACAAATGGTCGCAGATTTGTTACCAGAAATAGCCATCCATTTGACTGCCTTTCTTTTTGAAACCATAGAGAAAAGAAATTTCACTATATTATTATTTATCATCATCATTATTATTAGTAGTAGTAGTAGTAGTAGTAGTATCCAATAAAGTTGTGGCTTTCATTTGCACCGATCAAGATATGAAATATCGAAAGTTATTGCTTATTAAAGTTCAGTCGAATGTTAAAAATAAGTTGTACTGAATTTTACTTCAAGTTGTCCATTGCTTTTTATCCATATTTTTAAAACTAAAACTAAATGAAGAAACACTGACATTATGTTTCAGCCCTAAAAAAAAAAAAAAAAAAAAAAAAAAAAAAATCTGTGTTCAGGGTTGCAGCTAATTTTTTTTTTTGAGAAACACTGCTGTAGCTGAATATCATGTGGTATTTGTGCCAGGCCCCCTCAGAAAAGCAAGTGCCCCTCCTTCATGTGCCTCTCCACAAAAATGACCCTAATTACGCCACTGAATATCTGAGTTCTTGAGGTCAGAAACTGGCATCTACAGAAGCAGGCTTGAGTAAGTTGCAAACTAGTCCAATAAGCCATATATTTAAGTGTGATGTGCTGCTTTTAATAGTTTATTTTATTTTTCCTATTTTTCCCGTAGCCACTGTCAGCCTTACATTCAATTTCAGCATCAAGAACTGTTTCTTTCTTGATCAGTATGAGCCCTCCTTGGATGTTCATGCCATGGTAAATGAGTCAGGAATTTCATGAATTCATTCATAGTAACTATTATTCTTTTTCTTTTGAGGGGGGGGGTTCATCCTTAGAAGTATGGAAGATTTAATCATGTAATATCCCATAAACCTTGGGTGACGCTGCTCCAACGAAAAACTTCGTTGTCTTGGTAATCCCTAAAGCCTGGATGGCGGACATGTCCATCAAGGAACTGTTGTGTGGGGCTGTCCGAGAGGCTGACATATATGTTTTGCATTGCCTGCCAGCATTGAAGTCATTCCTATTTTCTATGGTGTGCAGTGCATGAAATAGGTACAAAAGAGGTGGGTGAGTGATAATACTTGCCTTCCTCGGAAAACGGGAAGGGTAGGATCTGTGATTTTCAATTCAATCAATCGCTTGCCTCTACTGGCCACCTGGCTCCTGCCACCCCCACCCCTCCCAAGCCTCCCACTCACGCAAGGAATGAGTTGGAGTGAAAGTTCGAATTGGAAGGAAATGGAAGTGACTATAATATCATTGCTGAGAGGGGAGACAAAGCCTGAGGAGGGAGTTTACCATGAAGACTGTTTGCTCCAGCCACCCTTCCACTCATCCTCTCATAGCCCCTTGTAGCCACTTGCTAGACCCTGATGACCCTCCAAAGTCTGCTGACCTCCCCTACCCATTTGATAACATGGGAGTGTCCTCTGTAGCATCGGACTCTGACGCCAAGTCCTATGGCCATAGGTCACATGTGACCTCCATAGCATCTTTTCGGCACTCACGCTTATCACCGATTCACCACCACCCACTTCACTTGAGGCTGGTAGCCTACTTTGGGGGTGTGTGCGGAAGTGTATAGTGTAAGCTTGTACATAAAAATAGAGAAAAAAGTGATAGACAAAAATAAGGAAAGTTTCGTTGTAGAGAATAAGTGTTCAAGAAAATATGGACCGATATTCGTTTAGTGATCGAAGACTAGAAGAAAAGGGCAATTTATGTAAATTATAGAAGAAAAGGAAAAACTACGGGACTGAAAATAAGTGTTATGACCATTCTTTTATGTTGGTATTGTACCATCAGGTATATACCAGTGTTAAGAGTGAAAATGAAGGTGATCTTGTGGGGCAGTTACTGTACAACGGTTTTTTATTGTATGGTACTGAACAAGTGTAGGGATGAAATTAAATGCAATCTTTTGGACAAGAAGGGTACAGTTGTTTTGTATCGTAGGGTACAAAACATAATTCACAACACAACCTTGAGTGAAAATTAAAGTAACCAGCCAGTATACATAAAAATGGGTGTTGTGACAAAACGATTTAGAATTTACTACTATTCCAGTGGTCAGGTAAGAACTTAGCCAAGTAAGTGCCTTTTATACGTAAGATGTTGAATGATAACTAAAACTACGTTCATATGAAAACGTGTTCAGGTAAAAAAAAAAAAGTGACCTTGTAATATGTTATAATAAGCATAGTGATTTTTTTTAAATGGATTTTATTAAATCCTGTGGTAAAGTACGAAATTAAGAAGATAAGTGCCTTTACTACATAAGATGCTAGAGGATAAGGAAAACTACGGGTATGGAAAAGGAGACCTCATGTACAAAATATTAAACTTACCTCTCGCGGCACATGTACAGGAAAGCAGTGATGGTCTGAACACTTTTTAGATATATATCTGTACAAAAAATAGGTGTTAATAGCAAATACAGTTTGTTAGAGTCAGAAAGTAATCTTGTCTTTCGGCTATAAAATGTGCAACATGCAAAACTTTAGCTCTTCAAGTTTTTCACCACGATGTCAAAGAAGAAAAGTATAAATATATCTGAACCATCCGTCATTGTCATGATGGTTCGGCCACGAAAGTGAGATGGTTCGGCCACATATAATACCTGTCGAGATCGTAAAATAATACGATGTAGAGTAAATCCTAAGCGAGAGTTTTAAAATGCAAATCAATTTTATTGTACTTAACGAAGAACACTGCTCCATACTGTACATTAGACATTCCTGACTACTAAAAATGCTTTTACTTCGAAGATGGGGAAATAATTTGCAATTCATTTAATCAGTTACCAGTTCACACACACACACACACACAAAGTCACGTGCATTCTCTCTCTCTCTCTCTCTCTCTCTCTCTCTCTCTCTCTCTCGTTATAATATTCATCATCTTAATAAAATACACTTAGTCATATATTGTACAACTGTATGAATCGACAAATATCTTATCACCATCAGTGTCGTTGTTCAGCTAATGACGAGGCAAGCCTCTGCCCTTCTAGCCTAACCAGTCCAAAACTACATACTGTAATTACGTCTGTAGGTATTTAAGCCTAACAGATAACAGTTTCACTATACCACGGAAATATCTTCTACAATTGCTAATGTTTCCGCATATTATGCTCCTGAATCCACAATTATTCGTGGTAGCAAATCTTACGACAGTCAGCTGAAAAATAACATGACTTAGAGGTATAAGAAAATATGAATTCTGTCAATTAGTGTGGCTGTCCTTGTCGTCCGCTTCTGTCAGTGACCAGCTCTTGCATGTTCAAACAAAATATCGCGAGTATACCAGCATGTTTCCCAAGAACATCAGTGTCCAAACCATCGCACCGCCTGAACCATCACCGCCCCCCTTGATAGAGAAAATGCTCGATTGTTTGAGAAATTGATCTTTCACAGCAAGTACTGTGAATTGCAGGGTATACACCTCAATATTCTTCTCTCCCACATACCGTATTACACAGTGTCACTCTGGAGCAACCAGAAGAATTGGGCAAGTATAATGAGTGAGTCACTCATGTAGACTGTGATTCATTCACTGGGCAAAGTGGGAGATCAGGAAAACAAAGCATAGTTAAGAAACTGAAAGTGGGTGAGAATCGAAAGAAAAAGCAAAGGGTTTTACCCGCTGTACCACACAAAAACAATAAAAGATATGGCCTGTCAAAACCGAATCTGGTAACATTACCAGCAAATATGGAGACATGTGTTCAGTGCTAAGTTCAGTGCAAATACTTACTTCTGAGTCAACATTTTCTAAAAGAAACATCTGGGCATGATCCTCCTACTAACAGCAGTTTATAGATATAGACAATATTCTTAGTAAAACAGACGTTAGTTAGGTGGATGTATGGACGGAAATTATTGAGAAAAAACTTAGAATCTGGACCACAGGATATTTATGGCAGAATTTTAAAGGAGGACTGGGAGGATTTATGCCAGCCATGTACAAAATCGTTAAATATTTTTTTAAATATAGGGAGAAGCATATGTGCATGAAAGACTGTGGATGTAATGCACATCTTCAATGAAGATGAGGATAAAGTGCATGCATAGGATTATTATCCGGTAAGCCAAACATAAGTTTGCTAGACTCAGTTACAACTAAAAAGGTTAAGCATCACCTAGAAAATTTCAGAACCATTAACGAAAGTCGGGATGAATTCTCGCAAGGTCGATCCCACCGTGCAAACTAATTAACATTTTTCTCTGAGGTGTGTGCTGTGGTAGATAGCGATAGAGCATAAAACATTATTTTTACCCTGAGTATAGCAAAGTCCTTGATAGGATTCCTCATCAGAAGCTAATTAGGAGGGTTTGTGCACAAGATGTTGATGGCAGTATTGTATATAAAACGCACATCACACAGATATATATATATATATATATATATATATATATATACACAGTGGTGGGTAGCGCAAACAGAGAAGGACCTTGTGCAAGCACAATGCACAATCCACAGTTCACTACTTTGCACAAGCGCAACCACGCAGTCTGACAAATACTTAGCTTGCGCAATGTCGAAAAGCGCAAGCGCAAACCATTTGCATATAGTTGTGGGAATAACTGTAAAATATTGAGATATTTAAATAAAATAGCATACTTACTTACTTTTATTATTATTATTTTCTATTATTTGTTATTTGCGCAAGTGCGCAATCTAATATTTAGCTTGCGCAATGTCGCTAAGCGCTAGCGCAAACCATTTGCATATATTTGTGGGAATTACTGTAAAAATATTGAGATATTTTTTAAAAATGAGCATACTTTTATTTATTATTACTGTATTTTATCTATCTATTGCCAGACGCCTTAATCCCGTAAGGGGTGGCCACTGGCCACAATCAAGCAACAAATCGCCTCCATGTCACCCTATCCCCTGCCATTTCACTGCCCTGCTCCCACTCACACCCCCCTCTCTCATATACTGTACTTCTCCACTCCATCCCTCCATCTCATCCTTGACCTCCCCCTCCCTCTTCCCCCTCCATCTCACTTACATACACTTTCCTCGTTAGTCTCTCACTCTCCATCCTCTCCATATGACAAAACCACCTCAATGTGTTTCTCCTAAAGCTTCCTATCACATCCACATCCACACCACAACGATCCTTCACTTCAAAATTTGTCAGTCTGTCTCTGCATGTAACTCCACATGCTCCTCTCAGATAACTCATTTATTTCCACAGCTCTCACTCTTGACTTCTGTCCCTCCAACAAGGTCAGAGCTTCACTTCCATACATTAGAGTTGGTATCACAATACTGTCATATAGTAACTTTTTCACTCGTGGAAGTTCAGACACAGGAGTGAGCGGGCTGTGAAGTGGAGGGACAGGGAAATGTGATATTGCCAGTTTTACTTTTATCTGCATTTTTGCAAGACGTTTTATTTAAAAATTCAGTACAGATATACAACGGCGTGTGTAATTCCTTACAAAAATCATTAAAACATTAATTAAATGAAATATCCGCAGCCTAATAAATTATTAGGCTGTGAATATTTGATTTAAATAATATGTTTTAATGATCTTTGTAAGGAACTGCATATGCTACTCTTAATAAATAATGTATTTTTAAATTATTATTATTATTTACTACAACTAATAATAATAATTTGAAAAATATTAAAATACATTATTTCTGTTGAAGCATTTTAAGAAATGCTTCTACCCTTCGTCTCTCCCGCCTCCCCCAGAACCCTCGTGACCCCGCCTGAGTCTTCCCCATCTCTTGTCCAGACACACAGGAAGCTCCCAAGACCACGTGTCCCTTGGACTGCGCAGTGCGCAATCCACAGGACAGGTGCACAAGGCAGGTGCGAAAGCGCAATATTGTGCATGGTCTCGTGTGGTGTGCAATGCACAAACGATATTCACTGGAGTGCAACGGCGCGCAGTTGCGCTTTGCACAAGTGTTTGTGCACCTGCCCAGCACTGTGTATATATATATATATATATATATATATATATATATACTGTATATATTTATATGTACACACACGAGGTGCTACCCAAAAGTTTGAGGAATTTGAATATTGTAGGAAAATAAGTTACTCTACCTCCTAGTTCTCACTGTCGCCTTTGCAGTAGTCCCCTTGGGCATGTATATAATGGTCCCGGCATTTCTTCCACGAGTCCATGCATCTCTCGAAGGCTTCAGGTGTGATGGTCTTGAGCACCTCCTGTGATTCTGTCTCGATCTCCTCAATCGACTCAAATCGACACCCTTTCCGTCAAAATTTCAGCTTGAGAAACAGGAAACAGTCGCAGGGGGCAAGGTCAGGTGAATAGGATAGGTGGGGAATGAGTATCGTGTTAGTGCAAGCCAGGAACTGCCTGACAACAATCGATGTGTGGGCGGGGGTGTTGTCATAATGAAGGACCCAGTCCTTGTTTATCCACTGTTCAAGATGTTTGTGGCAGATGTTCTTCCTCAGATGCTGCAAAACTTCACAGTAAAACTTTCTGCTGACAGATTGACTGGGTGTGACGAATTCCTTGTGAATGATCCCTTGGATATCAAGGATAGAATCAACATCGACTTGACATTGCTGTGAACTTGACGCGCGTTTTTCGGCCTCGGTGAATTGGGAGACTTCCATTGCGATACCTGCTGCATTGTCTCCGGGTCATAACCATAAATCCATGATTCATCACTAGTTATGACCTTGGAGATGAAGGTGGTGTCATCTCTGACCTGATTCTTGAGCTCCCTGCGAATTGCAACACGATGTGCCTTCTGCTCATCACTCAGCAGTCTTGGCACAGATTTTGCATGATGCATCTCATGCCCAACACGTCCGACAAAATGCATTGCACGCTCCCGTATGACAGTCCAACCATATCACAAACATCATGGATAGTATGTCGACGATCTGCAAGAATAGCATGATAAACATTTCCGACGTTTCTGGTGTTGTTGCTGTTGATGGTCGTCCAGAACGGTCATTGTCTTCGACAGACGTTCGTCCTTCCTTGAACCACTTGTACCAGAAAAATGTTCTGCTCTGGGACATGGCATTGTCACCAAACACTTGCTGAAGCAACCAATGAGTGTCTGCAGCCGTCTTGTTGATCTTGAAGCAGAACTTTATGCAAGTTCTTTGATCTGTGAGGTCTACTACTGCAAAACCGCTAAACCACCTACACACCACTTTACAATAGTAAGCTTAGCTCAACAACACATCCGTTCACATACACGGCAAGGGGCACACATTTGCACAAGGGGTGCTGCTTACTCCTCCTAGCAGCAAGAAGCAAAACTGTGAACGGTTGGCACCCTCTCTTTAGATTACTGGAACTTTTGGGTAGCACCTTGTGTGTGTATATATAATATATATATATATATATATATATATATATATATATATATATATATATATATATATATATATATATTGTGTGTGTGTGTGTGTGTGTGTGTGTGTGTGTGTGTGTGAGACCTAAGCTAAGGGATCACTTGCACTATTCATAAATTTACGTTTACTGGTGACAAAAAAAAAAAAAATCATTAAATGAACAGACAACTGTGGTAACTTTCAGAGGAATTTTCATATGGTATTCAAAGGAACCTTGACATACTGTGCAATTAGTCATGAGATTGGTAAAGTAAGTTTAATGTGGAAATATACAAATTCAATTTAGATAACTTCTTTGCAGAATCTGATTTCGATATAAAAATGTAGAAATTAATGAAACACGGTATAAGAGGGGTCTTTGAGTCATGGAATGCAGAGAGACAATAAACCGAGACAAAGGTGTATTATTGCAATAAACTAAACAAAAAGGGTCCTAGGATTTATCTCCGGAAGGGTCAGTAGAAGACATCCAGAGTAACACAGTAACTTTACATTCGATTGGTAAGGATACACTTATCCTGGTCAGTTTGGTGTTTGCATTTTGAAGATGATGTAAGTTTCTTAGAAAATGTGCAGAGAAAATGAGAAGAAAAGAACATATGATATTCCAACACCATAGGGGTTTGTAGACATATCGCACATGGCACACTGCAAGCCAGAATATTAAGTATAAGCCGCTGAACACTTCATGGTTTTATTACTTCTAGGCAAAACTGAGAGTAGCAAAACACCGTGATTTCACTCTCTCACGGTACCTCCGCACTAACTCACTCTTTGTCTGTCACTGACTCTCTGACTTACCAACTTTCACCGTCTAACTGCCTGAGAAGGCAGGGCGGTCTCTTTAAACAATCCTCCAAATCTACCACTAGCCCAGTACAAATTATTTTAGAACCTAGAATAGGACCAACATTTCCCTGCGCAAATACATAATCAATACACAGTAACAATAATGACAAGAACCAATTTCTAAAGTAAGAAAGAGAGAAAATCAGATATGTTTAAATTTCTAAAATGTCCCTCACATCTTGAGATATTAATCACTAGCCTAATCCCACAGCACAACACTGCCCAAACCGCTAGCCTAATCCCACAGCACAACACTACCCAAATCACTAACCTAATCCCACAGCACAACACTGCCCAAATCACTAGCCTAATCCCACAGCACAACACTGCCCAAACCACTAGCCTAATCCCACAGCACAACACTGCCCAAATCACTAGCCCAATCCCACAGCATAACACTGCCCAAACCACTACCCTAATCCCACAGCACAATGCTGCCGAAACCACTAGCCTAATCCCACAGCGCAACACTGTCCCTCCCTCAAAACTGCGTCGTCCTCAGCACAACCACCTAATCCAGCACTGTATATATACAGGTACAGTTTATACATGATAATCTTCCAGACTAGCAGGTATATCACTGTTGCCTCTGCTGTCTAGGTCCTATGGAGTCCGGAGCGTCCCCTGTTCCTAAACTGTCCTCTGGTTCGTCTCTTCTAATACAGCAGCCTGAGCATTGAGCAAGGGAAAACTGACTGCCTCTGTGCCTATGGCGAGTAAGGCGTGGTTCACCAGTGCTGCCAATGTCCTTGTCACTTTCTGGGCCCTCTTTTCCTCTCCAATGTCCAGCAGGTCCTCAGCTTCACTACAGGTGTACTTTCCAGGTCCAGGTCTCCTGTGGAAAATACATCAGCATACAATACTTCACTAAGAGCCTCTTCAGCTGCTCCATCTGTGGCTCTTCTCCAGACACTGGGCATTCCTGACGAACGGATCCCATAATTATGTAGTCGAGCAGTCCCTCCAGAGGATTAACCACACTCTTCTTGCATTCACTGCTTGGTGGCTCCTGATCAACGTCTTGGCACAACCCTTCAACTATGCCCTGATATCTCTTCTAGGATAAAGTGAAAGCTGGCAATGATGACATACTTTTTATACCATAGGGTCAACCAAGGTCCTGCCCATTATCACTTCCTCTTCTAACACGCCATGGCTTCACCAATCCCAGGGCAGTGTGAGGTGTGTTGATCCTGCAGGGCAGCAGTAACTCGAACTCAGGAGGGGATAAATGTAGTCCTTCTGGTCGTCACAGGTAGACTTCCATGCTCCACAGCGCTCAGTGGACCACTCCTTCCTCCTATTTGAATTCGCATAGAATGAGAGTCAGGCAGACAGTGGCGGGACTCCAGGTAGTCTAAGCCCAGGATGCAAGGGTCCTCGATGCTGGCAACTTACATGACCAGGGTCTTTTCCTTTCCTCCCAGCCGTATCCTGACACCCACTTGCCCCCTCAGCTCACCACAGTGTCCTGTAACTCCACATAGCTGCCGCAAAGTCTCTGGAAGCTGCTGATGATTCACCATATCCAGCTGCATCAAAGATTTCTCCGATCCGGTGACAACGACCAGTAGGGCATGCTACTCTTTCAGTTTCACTATCCTCCTCTGTGCACCTGTCACTGGCACCTAAGGGGTCTGCCGGAAGCTGACCCTCAACCAAACATTATACAAGGACTTTGATCCTGTTATTCACTTCCTGTATTTCTTTTCTCACTTCATCCTCCAATATACATGAAACATCTTTCCTAAATTCTCTCACCTGACCACATATTCTCTCTACTTTTTTTTTTTTTTATATAAAAAACAGAACAGAGGAAGAAAAAACAAATGAATAAAAAAATAATCCATACACCTGATTACTAGTGTCCTCCAGTCATGAAAAAATCTGTAACAGTTGGACTTCAACAGGTGTAGGTTGACGTTTAGGGGCAAACACCTCCGGGAAAGCGAGTTCAGGAGAGATGCAGTTCGGAGAATAAAAGAATTCTGATAGGCAGAAGTTCTGCAATATGGCTGTGTGACATTCCAGTCATGAATGCTACCAGATGCCCGTGTAGCACGAGGGAAGGCGTGTAGAGGTGGCACAAAGGACACAACTTCACCTAAGCATTTGCCAAAAAAGTATCTGTAAAATAATACAAGGGAGGCAACATTCCTTCGTACTTATAGGGGAGGTAAGTTATTTGTAATAGCAAGGTTAATAATAATTCCAACAGCTTTGTTCTAGATTTTGTCTGGTTGTTTTAGTGCAGCCTCTCCACATCCATTTCAAAAGGGTGAGCAATATTCAAGCTGAGAGCGCACGACTCATACAAATTATAGGTAACTGCTCGTCAGTGATGAAGTTACGGATTGTACAGTAATCCAAGTTTCTTTGAGGTGGTTTTAGCAAGTGATCTGACGTGAAAAGTCCAGCTGAGGGCATTGTTGAGTGAAATACCGAGAATTTCAATACTTTTGGAGATGGGAATTTTAGTAGCACTGAAGGTAATATACGAGTCTGGCAATATCTGTCTATTAGTAAATTGTGTATAATTGGTTTTACTAGCATAAAATGAGACAAGGTTATTTTGTCCCCATTCACTGAGCTTACATAAGTCTTGATTTATGCTTTAAAAATATCAAGGGCTACTGTATGAGTTTATCCATGTTGGTCAATTGATTGATGGATGGTATGAGTCAGAAGACTGAGTGTATCAATGGTGGATCATTCGTGGCGAAAACCATATTGTCTATCACTAATTAAGTTGTTGGATTCAAGATGTTTAACAATGTGCTTATTAATAACAATTTCAAGTACTTTACCAAGAGAAGATGTGATAGCTATTGGTCTGTAATCAGAGGAGTCAGAGGAACCTCCGTTCTTCGGAATTGGGTGGATATTGGCTTCTTTCCATGAATTAGGGAATGAAGAAGTACGTATGCATAGTCTAAGTAATTAGCTAGAACAGAGGCAATTTCTGGGAGCACTTTCTTAAAACTGTCTATCTATTGCCAGACGCCTCAATCCCGTTTGGGGTGGCCACAAACAAATCGCCTCCAAGTCGCCCTGTCCCCCGCCATTTCACTGCCCTGCTCCCAACTCACACCCCCCTCCCTCATATACCTCTCCACCCCATCCCTCCATCTCATCCTCGGCCTCCCCTTCCCTCTTCCCCCTTCCACCTCACTCACATACACTCCCTTCGTCAGTCTTTCACCCTCCATGCTCTCCACATGGCCAAACCACCTCAGTGTGTTCCTCATAAAGCTTCCTATCACATCCACATCCACACCACAACGCTCCTTTATATCCTCATTCGTCAGCCTGTCTCTCCATGTGACTCCACAGGCTGCTCTTAAATAACTCTTTTCCACTGCTCTCACTCTTGACTTGTGTCCTTCCAACAACGTCCAAGCTTCACTTCCATACGTTAGATTTGGTATCACAATACTGTCATGTAGTAACTTTTTCACTTCCATGCTCACTTCCCTGTTTCTTATCACTGCTTTCAAAGAACCAGCAACCTTTCTTCCCTGCTGTACCCTTTCAAGCACTTCACCCTCCAAACCTCCATCCTTACTCATCACACTACCCAAGTACTTAAACGTACTCACATTTTCCAATTCCTCACCATCCAACCTCGCTGTACATTCACTGACTTCACCTCTCTCAAAGACCATCACTTTACTCTTCCCTACATTCGCCTTTAGCTTCCGTTTCTTACATACTCTCCCAAACTCATCCACCAAGCCCTGCAGCTCCCCTTCATCTTCACTCAACAACACAGTATCATCTGCAAACAACAGTACAAAGAGTTTCCAAACACTATCCCCTCTCACCAGGGCCACTCCAACATCCACTATCCTACCTTGTACCTCTTTTATTACCCCATTCATGTACAGATTGAACAACCATGGAGACATGACACATCCCTGTTTCAACCCAACTTTCAAAGAGAAAAATTCACTTAGTTCACCGTCCACACGCACTGCAGCCTTCGCACCATCGTAAATACTCTTCACAGCATTCAACAACTTCCCATCTACTTCATATATTCTTAACACTTTCCACAATCCTTGTCTATCCACCCTGTCATATGCTTTCTCCAATTCCATGAAAGCCGCATACAACTTCTTTCCCTTCTCTAGAAACTTTTCCACTAAAGATCTAAGAATGAATATCTGATCTACACAACCTCTTCCCTTCCTAAAGCCTCCCTGTTCTTCCCCAACTAATTTCTCTGTTCTTTCTCTAACTCTGTCAATAAGTATCCTACCATACACTTTTCCTATTATACTAAGAAGACAAATGCCCCTATGATTACCACACACTTCTTTTTCCCCTTTTCCTTTGTACAAGGGAATAATTTTACCTGACTTCCAATCCTCCGGGACTCTACTTTCCCCCCAGGCCAATCTGCACACCTTCCACATCCATTCTACTACTATCTCTCCCCCATGCTTCAGCATTTCACCACACACTCCATCAATTCGTGGGGCTTTCCCCGATTTAACTTTCTTCATTGCTTCCACAACTTCTATCCTACTGATTTCTTCCTGTCTTCTCACCTCCCTCCTTCTCCCAGCCATTCCCCAGCCACTTATACTCGCATTACTTCCATCCTCTATGTTCAACAATTCCTTAAAGTGTTCTCTCCATCTGCTCCCTTTTTTTCCCTTCTCCACTAGTAATCTACCATTTTTATCTTTCACTCCCCTGCTAACTTCACTTCTACCCTGTCATACTCTTTTCACCTCTTTCCAGAACATTTTGTTACAGTCCCTCCACTTTACACTCAAATTCCTTCCAAATTCCTCATCCACTCTCTTCTTACTCTGTCTTACTAATCTTTTCACCTCTCTCTTTCTTTCTACATATAACTCTCTCTTCCGCCTCTCAACTTCTTCCACGCCCCTATTTCTCATCCATTCATTGTATGCTTTCTTCTTTTGTGCCACAGCCTGTCTCACCTCTTCAGTCCACCACGCTGTTCCTTGCACCCCCCTCCGTCTTCTCTTCCTTCCACACACCACATCACATGCTGCACATATTTCTTCTGTAAATATCCTACACACACCTTCCACGTCTCCCATCTGCTCCAATTCATATTTGCCCAATCGTTCCTCCACTTCTCTCTTATACTCTGCCTTTTTCTCATCCTCTTGTAACCTTTCCACTCTCCTTGCAACTACTCTTTCCTCTCGTCTTTCCCTTCTTCTATTCCTCCATCTTACTTGAATCCTAATTCTTTCTTAAAACAATTGGAGATATTCCATCTGACCCTGGAGCTCTGTTGGTTGGTAAACTTTGTAGGATGGATTTTACATATCTAGCCTGTATTTTAAGTGGAACGATCCCTAGAGTTAAGTTCTAGTACAAGGAGGTTCTGGCTGACACCCTCTAAGGTAGAATTTCTGGCAAATATTATGGCAAGGATATTCGCTTTACCATGCTGGTCATTTGTAATGTTACCATCTGAAGATTTTAGTGGGAGAAAGGGTGATGACTTCTTAAAATTATTATTGAAAGAAATGAAAGTTGATCAGAATGTTCTATTGTCATTAGGACTGTTACGCAGTTTTGATGCTTGGTTTGGAAGAAAGTTTGATTTAGCGAGATTTATTGCAGTTTTGGATGGTTTCTAGCAAGTTTAAATTGACACAGTGATTAAGATTTTTTATTATTATTTTAAGTAAGTGTTATATGCTAATAATTTTTGGGCCGATGCTCAGGCACAATTGCTATCAAACCATTTTGGAGAGTTCAATCCTTTAGCGAACTGTTGACTTGGTATGAATAAATTCAACCAGCTAGTATTAAATCAATAATGTGATACTGGGTAGAATTGATATCACTGGAGAAGAGAGACTGCCATGGAATATTAGCAAGATAATATCTAAATGCATCCCAGTTTGCTTTATCAAAGTGCCATCAGGTCACCCTGATAGGTTCAGAACGGGGTTTGGGGGAGCCGACTGATGGGGCTTTGATGAGATTGTGGTCGGAGGATCCAAATGGTGGCAGTACTTCTATCCTGTATTGATCTGGATTATTTGTCAGGAATAGGTCGAAGAGATGGGCGTTATGGTCAGGATTATCTGGTATTCTGGTTGGTTACTTTACCAACTGTGTGAGATTAAACGGTTCTGCAAACAGTTTGCACTGTAGACTAGTGTCGGGCAGAGTACAATAACCATTCTACATTATGTACGGTAAATCCATTCAAAATGGTAATTTCGGTGCCAAGGCTAAGGTTAAGGTTACTTAGCTGTGTGGATATGGAGTCAAATACACTGGGTTCTGAAGAAGCACTGGGGGAGCGATATACTACACATATCTTGTTGTTGCATCAGTTTTCTGATTGCATCCTGCAGCTCCTCTCATATCCGGCGAAGCTACTGTCCTGACCACTTACTGTAGCAGTTCAACTGGTCTGGCGTAGTTTTTTTTTTTTTTTTTTTTTTTAATGCGAGGAAGAAGGAACCAAAGGCCATGAGCCCGCAGTAACAGTTCCATCCAAGAGAAAAACAAAATACAATAGAGAGCCAAATTCAAGATCCGATCAATTTGAGATGCCTGGACACACTGCGTTTGAAAGACTGGAGATCATAGGCAGCAGGAAATACAGATAGAGGGAGACAGTTCCAGAGCTGACCTGTTGCATAAATGAAAGACTGGGAGTAACGGTTAACTCTTGCATTAGAGAGTTGGACAGAAAAGGGATGAGAGTTTGCTGCCAGACGGGTGCTACGCGCCCGTCGTAGAGGTGGAGGAATGCAAGCAGACAGTTCAGAGGAGCAGTGACCATTAAAGTAGCGATAGAAAAGAGATAAAGATGCAACAGTACGGCGAAGAGACAGAGGTTGAAGGGAGTCAGTAAGAGGAGAAGAGTTAATGAGACGAAAAGCCTTTGACTCCACCCTATTGAGAAGAGCTGTATGTGGACAGCCTCCCCACACATGAGAGTTGTACTCCACACAGGGGCGGATAAAACCTCTGTATAGAGTCAACAATTGTGCAGGGGTAAAGAAAGAGCGGAGTCGGCTTAGCACACCCAATCTCTTGGAAGCAGATTTTACAAGAGATGTAATATGATCTTTCCAAGATAAGTCCTGAGTAAATGAAACCCCAAGCAGGTTCAAGGATGATGCAGGATTAAGCTGAATATTATTAAACATTAATGGGTATACCTGTGGAAGATTTTGTCGGGTTGATAGGTGTAAGAACTGAGTCTTAGATGCATTAAAGACAACCATATTATTTTTACCCCAGTCAGAGATACGAGCCAAGTCAGACATTAGGTGTGCCATAGCCTCATCCCTTGTTTCTTGAAGTAACTGTTGAGATGGGCGTTGCGGGAACCGAATGGAAAGGTGAAGGGTGGAGTCATCAGCGTATGAGTGGATAGGGTTAGATGTACAGCTTAGATCATTGATGAATAAAAGGAAGAGAGTTGGTGATAGGACAGAGCCCTGAGGAACACCACTGTTGATAGATCTAGGAGAAGAACGATGGCCGTCTACAACAGCGGCTATAGAACGACCAGAAAGGAAGCTAGCGATGAAGGCACAGATAGATGGATAGAAACCGTAGGAGGGCAGTTTGGAAATTAAAGATTTATGCCAGACTCGATCGAAAGCCTTTGAGATGTCAAGTGCAATGGCAAAGCTTTCGCCAAAGTCCCGAAAGGAGGATGACCAGGAGTCTGAAAGGTAGGTGAGAAGATCGCCAGTGGAGCGTCCCTGACGGAACCCATACTGACGATCGGAAAGAAGGTTGTGATAGGAAAGATGCCTTAAAATTTTTCTATTAAGAATTGACTCGAAAACTTTTGAAATACAGGACGTTAAAGCAATTGGACGATAGTTGGAGGGTTGGGAGTGGTCACCCTTCTTTGGGACCGGCTGAATGAGAGCAAACTTCCAGCAAGAAGGAAAGGTACAAGTTGACAGACAAAGGCGAAAGAGTTTGCCTAGGCAGGGTGTAAGCACAGAAGCACAGTTCTTGAGAACAACAGGAGGGACCCCATCAGGCCTATATGCCTTGTTAGTACTGAGGCCAGTGATGGCAGAAAATACATCAACTGAAGAAATTTTAATGTCAGCCATGAGGAAGTCAGAGGGGAGAAGTGATGGAGGAACAGCACTGGAATCGTCTAAGGTGGAACTGGAGGAGAAAGTCTGTGCGAAGAGATCTGCTTTATCAGTAGAAGAAATAGCTACAGAACCATCAGAGTAGAAAAGAGGAGGGAAGGATGATGAGGTAAAGTTGTTAGAAAGATTTTTGGCAAGGTGCCAGAAGGAGCGGGAAGAATTCGAGTTGGAGAGTTGAGAGCATTTAGTATGGATGAAATTATTTTTAGTAGAGCGAAGAACAGACTTAGCACGATTCCGGGCAGAAACGTAAAGATGATGTGATTCAGGGGTGGGTTGGCTCCGGTACCTTTTGTAGGCCTTCTCCTTGTTGCGGACAGCATTAGAACAAGCGTGATTAAACCAAGGCTTTCTTGCGTTAGTCAAAGCATATGAGAAAGGAATGTATGCTTCCATGCCCGACAGAATAACCTCCGTAATGCGCAAGGCACAGTCAGATGGCTCACGGCCATGGAAGCAATAATCATTCCAGGGAAAATCAAAGAAGTATTGCCTGAGGGCCTCCCAGTTCGTGGCTCCAAAATGCCACAGACGACGTTTCCCTGGAGGGTCCACAGGCCGCACCGGAGTGATAGGACAGGTTAAGGTAATAAGGTTGTGATCGGAGGAGCCCAACGGAGAGAAAAGATTAACAGAGTAAGCAGAAGGATTAGTTGTGAGGAAGAGGTCAAGTATGTTGGAGCTCTCTCCAAGGCGGTCAGGGATACGGGTAGGGTGCTGTACAAGCTGCTCTAGGTCATTAAGGATAGAAAAGATGTAGGCTTGTTCACCAGGTGGATCCGTGAAAGGAGAGGAGAGCCAAAGGTGGTGGTGAACATTGAAATCTCCAAGAATGGAGATTTCAGAGAAAGGAGAAATGGACAGAATGTGTTCCATCGTAGAAGTAAGATAGTCGAAGAATTTTTGATAGTCAGTAGAATTAGGGAATAAGTAAATAGCACAGATATATTTAGTCAGAGAATGACAGGAAAGCCGAAGCCAGAGTGTGGAGAATTCAGAAGAATCAAGTTCAGGAACACGAGAGCAAGATAAGTCGTTGCGTATGTATACACAACAGCCACCTTTGGCTTTGAAAAGAGTATAGAGAAAGAAGGAGGATACAGAAAAGGGTTTGCTGTCGGTTGCCTCAGACAGCTGAGTCTCCGTCAGAAAAAGAAGGTGAGGTTTAGAGGAGGAGAGGTGGTGCTCAACAGAGCGAAAGTTAGATGAAAGGCCGCGAATGTTGCAGAAATGAAGAAGAGAGTCAGACAGTGGTTCTAGGCACCTCGAGTCGTCACCGGGAGAGGGGCAGATGGCGGGGGCATTTATGGTCCCCCCCCCCCTGGGGACTCCGAGGCTTGATTAATAGACTCCATTTTTGCTGATTTTTGAATAGGAAGTGTAGTGTGTACCGTGCATGTAGTTTGGTGAAGATAGTTAGAGATATTTGTACTGGAGAGCATGCTGGCCTACTCTCTGCGTAACTGAGACACTGAAAAAGTTCAGCAAAGGGGGATGGTCAGGAACTAGTCCTGAGGGCTGATGAAACGGGAGCTCCAGCACTCCCTGTCATCAGCTTTTCATCCACCTCGGGAGTACTGCCCTGCTCGACTGGTGCTACAGTCTAGTGTTGTGCTTGGACTTTTTTTTGCTCTTGATATTTTTGTTCTTCTTGATATGTTTGTTCTTGAGACTTCATTTGTTCTTCCTGTTTTTTTTTTTTTTTTTTTCTGTTCTTCGTGAAATTACTTTCTTCCTGCTGTGCTCTCAACACTGCAAGAGATATGTCTACCATTTTGGTAGCCTGTCCACGTATCTTAATCTCTCAGGACGAATCTATACTCCCGACACCAAATTGTTACCCGGTAGGGCTTGATACATCAAGCATAATGCTCTGACAAGCCAGAATATTAATCAAAGGTCGCTCAACACTTCAGGATTTTACTCCTTCCGGGCAAAGCTGAAATACACTAGGAACACACTGTGGCTTCTTTTTCCCACATTACCGTCGTCCTAACTCCCTCGCTCCCTGTCTCTCACTGACTCTCTGTCTTTCTCTGTCTGACTGTCTTAAAAGGCAGGTTGGGCCCTTAAAATATCCTTCCAATTCTATCACTAGCACAGTACAGAGTCTTGTATAGCTTAGGAGAGAACTCACATATTCCCGCGCAATAATTCGCTTATATAAACAAGTAGACAGCACTCTGAGAGTGCAAATCTCCACCAACGCCTCGACCAGACAACCCAGATCACAACCAAAACTTAATTAACTCTTCCATGGCCTATGACTCACATATCCACTAATTATAATTGAAATCCATCAATTATTTTTTGGATTTCTTGTAGACAACCAAAGAAACGGACAAAAAAAAAAAAAAAATCTGGATCCGCACCTGAATCCGCCCCAAAATCTATTAAACTTTTCCTTGGCCAATAGGCGACCCCTCCAGAAATACCATCGAAATTCGACTCTAACCTTTTTAAATATTTGATGGAAAGACAAACAGACACGGCTGATCACATAACCTCCGCCCGTATTCGTTGGCGGACATACCAAGACACAATCACGATAATAACAAGGACTAATTCCTAAGGTAAGAAATCGAGGAAATCAGACGTGTAGAAATTATTTGAATGTTCCTCTCATCTTCGTATATAAACTACTAACCTATTCCCACAGCACAAAGGTATGAAAACGTCTCATGCGAAGACAAACTAAAAGGACTGAATTTATACTCAATAGAAAGGCAGAAATTAAGTTGTCATTTAATTGAAGTGCTTAAGCAGATCAAAGGAATGAAATAAAGAAGAAATTAACTAGATCTTGCAAGTGAGTAGACAGGACAGAGGTCGTATAAATGGCTTCAGACAAGAAATATTTTGCTTTAATAAGGAAGTAAGTAGGGATTAGTATATACATAGAGCAACGAAAAGGGTAATTGTTAGCTTGCAATGAAGTGGGTATTCCATCCGATAAGACCTTCAAGCATAGGTTGCATAGTCATAAGAGCTGAGTCTGTAATGTCTACTGGCCACTAAATCAATTTATAGTACAGTAGTACCCATATGCTTTCGTTTTGCCTTTGTCAATAAAATTTACGTGTCAGTTTTTCTATACTGTGTGATGTTCTTTTTCATTTCGACTTAGCCACTTCTGCTACTAGGTTGGGTTGGTGGGGCTGAGCCTTAGTTTTTATATTCCTTGCTTTATTCCAGTGGTATACTGTGAGGTTGACTAGAATTGGACAACCACGCTAATGCAATTACCTTTCATTCTGATGTTATTAATAAAATACCCAAGTGCTCTGTCGGCTGCAAAAAGATTAACATTCTCAGGCTTCTGTTACTCATTATCAGCTGTATTTCGTCCATCGTTAAGCCCTTGGATTGCAACAGTGGAGCTGAAAACAGGCTCTGTGATGCAATGTGGTCAGTTTAAATTAGATGTGCGTCATACCCTTGAAAATGGTATTACACACCTACCGATAAATTTTCTGCGTAACTCACCATAGGCATGGAACTACTTTGGTCGAAAATTTTCAGTTGACGGGAACCTGGTAAAAATATGTGCGAGCCTCACTCCTGTCAAAGCCCCCGTGAGTGGTCAGTTAGTCAGTTAAACCGCAAGTTGTGCGTGACGTGCTACATTCGATAATTAATTTTATATTTCCATTTATTCCCTTAGCCACTGCCCTCCATCCCGTCGATTTTATCATTAAACTCGGTTCTTCGAGACAGTTTTGAGGATCCCCAGGTGGCAACACCAACGTAAATGGATGGGGCGGCTTCAAAGTGTCAAAACTATTCCAAGGGTGTCAGCCCTATCAATATGTCAATAAGCCAATCTTTTGAAAGCAACCAAAAAGCTGAATCTTATCAGTGTGTCAAGAAGCTGAAACTGACCGGACGTTATCAAATCATAAAAAAAAAAAAAAAAAAAAAAAAAAACAGGTGTCTTTAAAGTATCAAAAATGGATGAAAACCTATCAATGCATCAAAAACTTCAGATCTTTGCAAAGTGTCAAAACATCTTCAGATCTTAGCAAAGCATCAAAATACATTATGTACTGGTACAGCAGATGAAGCACGATGCAGCACATTAAGAACACAAGATGCATATCAATGACTATCTTAATTTCAAATACCTTACTTGAACAATAACCTAAGAATCATAAAATTGAAATAAAAATGTCATACCTCCTTCTGAGGACAGGAAATTGAAGTGGGTAGTGAGTAATTGGCAACTTTCAAGACTAGAAATGAAGCAGTATTTCATCTCCTACTGAATGAATATTTCGCATCGCTCCTGCGCCAGGACTCTGCAGATGGGACGTGGATTTCCCATGGCTTCCATGACGTTGCTGCAACCTGGACAGACCTGTGCATGATTGCAAGGCCTGAAACAGATCGTTCTCTCTGGGTGTGCCAGACACACAGTGCAGAGACGATGATTCTGTTGCTGAGAAGGTTGATTTTCTCGGTCAACAGCAACTTCATCAGCATCATCCGAATCTTCTCTGTCCCGAGTTGGGGTCGTCTAGCAGCAGAAGATGTGTGTCCATCGCGTGGGCCACAGCTGAGATAAACTGCATACGATTGTACTCCCCTCTTGCATATTTCTCCTTGCATGCGTTTCTCCTCTCCAGGTTTGTTTCATAGGCCTTCTTCCTCGACCTGCTGAGGTTCAAGCCCCGGTCCAGCCTCTCCAGGTCCTTCTCCGTGTCTTCTATCATGTGAATGATGTGCCCGACGAAAGACCACATGGACGGGTGGTGCACCGGTATTCTTGCCTTCAGCCTGGAATGGAATGACTCGCAAAAGTTATTGGTTCCATAAGGAAAATCATAAACTGAAAATTTATCTGGAGTCACAGTGTTGAGCCAGTAACGAAAGAAGTACTGCCAGAATTTGCAGATAATTGTCCTGGTGTGGTTGATCATGTTCATGGGCTGATCAAACAAGGCAAGGGCAATGACTCTGATCTGGTTGGCCGGTAAGTGCAGTGTTGACATGAACTTTTTCAGGAAGGTCTTAAACTCCTGGTTGTTCTTGTACAGATCAGTTAATCCTAACTTCTGGCACTTGCACCACAGCGCTTGAGAGTAGTAGAATTAACAGCCACAGAATCTGCCATAGGGAAAGCATGCTTGGAGTGCATTTCTACTAGCCATCTCATAATCGCCCATGAATGTATCAGGTGTAAAGTCAGGGGCTAACTTACAAATTTTGTCAGTGACCTTTTGATACAATGCCTGTGACATCCCTGTCATCAGAAAGCTGGTCACACGTAGAGCCTTGTCTCTGAAGACTGCCATGATGGAGAAGAACTGGTAGAACAGGACTGGAACACAGAAGAACGTTGCATCATAGAAGGCGTGTTGCACCTCTGCCAGTCTTGGGATGATGACGGTGGACATGAAGATGATCGCCAGTTCTGTCTCATGTTCCACAGCCCCCTTGAAGTGCTGGTTGTAGTTCTCTGCCAGGGGGTCAGACATCCACGTGATGAGCTCAGCTGCTGTGCGTGGAACAGGTGGCTGTGCATGGCGCCAAGCTCTGTACATTCCTAGTTCCACGTCACTTAAAGTAAATGAAGATGCACTGTAAGAAACATTTGATCTTTGATCGTTCTTTCATCACTGATGCAACATAAAAATAACCTAATATGTCATGGATACAAGCTGTCATTGCTGTAACTCATCAGGGAAAGTGGTACTTTATATATATATATATATATATATATATATATATATATATATATATATATATATATATATATATATATATCAGTCACTACTAACCCGAATGCAACTCTGCCACCATCTGGATGATTTCTTGTGATATCGTTGAAGATGGCACGAAGGGAGTTGTTTGTTCAGTCATCCCAGGCTGCTTCTTTCAGGCGGTTGCGGATGTCTGTCAGAGGGTTGTTGGATTCTGTGCCGTGGTTGTGTTCCTTCTTTTCCGTCAGTGTCAGTCGCCTTGATGATACTGGCAGTCTCTCTGTAGTTTTTGTCGGCACACTTGAGGTACAGCGTGGATCCAGTGTTGTTGGCAATTTTGTACCGCCAGCCCAGGGAGCTTTTGTATATGGTCGTCCCATGGTGGATGTTACCTCTGACAATGGAGTAGTTGGCCGGCATCTAAAAAATAGATGGCACGTTACCTTGTTGCTGTATCTTGTATCAATAAGCAGCTCCAAGGATGAGACACCATTCTGATCTGTCAAGGGTATGACAGAGGGTTTCCTGGTCAGTCTCGTGACCACGAACAGAGTATCACTTGTTGGTTCGAGACTTAAGTTCCCAAGCCGGTCTTGAACTTACTGTGTCATACTGCTTCACTAGTTGATGTCGTAGTATTTGTGTTAACGGTGGTTGTGATGGCGTACCATTGTTACAGTCGTACAGAACAGAGTGTCACTTCTTGGTTCGAGACTTAAGTTCCCAAGCCGGTCTTGAGCTAACTGTGTCATACTGTTTCACTCGTTGATGTTGTAGTATTTGCGTTAACGCTGGTTGGGAAGGCGTACCATTGTTACGGTCGTAACACCCCATATCATCATCATCGAGTAGGTTTTTGATGCTTGATGACTTTTGTCAGTTTGATGCTTTGATAACCTTTGTATTTTTTTTAAATACATCGATGACTTCTCACTTTTGATGCTTTGAAATGATAGTAACTATATGACACATTGATAGGATATGGGGAAAAAACTGTTTTTGACAAAATGAAAACATCTGGATAATTTGATGGACTGATAACTTTTTGCAGATTTGATGAAATGATAGGATCAGTTTATGACGCTTTGATGCTCCCCCAAATGGATCAGGTAGTGCATAAATTTACAGTATTTCATAGTGCTGAACCTAGGAAGTCAAGAGAAGAGACGACAGGAACTTAATATCTCATTAAAACTGCATGACGCTGCTTCTACGAGAAACTCCTTGGTGCGTTGCTAAATATCCCGCTCATATGAGATAGGTCGCCTGCCCCCGGAGTTGGCTTACATGGTACATGAAGTAAGTTGCATGCCACGGGTTAAGTGGAATAATGTACTGGATAGCATGCGATCATTATGAGTCCTACAGTTTCGTAGCTCTCTCACTTTTTCCTCTCTCTCTGTTCTTCCAAGTCTGCCATTCCATTTGTATTTCCTTCCCCCTGTCCCACTGTTATTTTTCTTTCTCCTTCTTCCAGTATCGTCTCATCATGTTCTTCATCCCTCTTTCGTTAGATTTTTAAAATTACGTGTCTTCTCTCCTCTCTTTACTCATAATGTTTTTTTTTTCCTTTTCACTCTTGTTTTTTTTCGCTCTTTCTGTGTTCTCCTGCTTGGTACTTCTCATCGTCTACCAATCCATCTATATTATCTTGTTTTGTCATATTTCAATTTTTGGCATCTTTTTCGTCTTACCTGCATTTCTTCCTTCTTTCCCTTCTCCATTCTCTCCCTTATGAGGCCTCGTCTCTCCTCTTCATTACCTCTCATCTCACCTTTCTTTATTTATATGGATTCATATGCCATAGCATATTCATCCCACCTCTCTTCAGTTTAATATCTTTTTTCATATTCTCTCTCTCTCTCTCTCTCTCTCTCTCTCTCTCTCTCTCTCTCTCTCCTTTTTATCATCCCCCCTTTTCCCTGCTCTGCCCAGCCTCTCCGCCTTGTCCTTCTAATCCTGCTACTGAAACAACGTTCGCCCTTACTTTCCAAATCACAGATTTTTCGTATTTTTATTCCTAATGTCATTTTCTCCTTTCCGTCTCTCCAATACTGGTCTCTCTTTTCGCATGTCTTTGGTTTCCTCCTCCCCAACCTCTGCGTGCCTCGTTCGACAATATTCCAATAATTTTTCTTCCTTCTCCTACCGTCGCTCTTACTTCCATTTCTATCCTTCCTTACTGTGTCCATCCCACACTTCTAAGTCCATTTCGACCATTAGTATTACCTTTCATCACTTTCCTCTTCATTCACCATTCCTTTAATACTCTAATCACTATTATTTGTCCTCTCCTTACAGTACTTCTGGATCTCCATCTTATTCCATCCATACTTCATATTTCTGACTTTGCTTATAACTGTAACTCTACACCCATACCTCTTTTACTTCCTTTTTCTATTTTATTGTTCCTCTCATCCTGCATTATGCATTTCCTCTCTCTCATTCTTTCTTACGCATTATCATCGTTATTCATTTTCTTCCATCCACATACCGTAGCGCCCATTTTTTGTGCCGTCTCTTACGTCTTACTTATTTTTTTTTCTTCCTTCTCCATTCCTCTTATATGAGTCCTTCTCTTCCCTTATCTCTCCTGCACATGTTCCCTTTTTCCCTTCCTCCATCATTTCTCCATGTTTCATACTTAATTTCTTTGCAGTATATTTTCATTCACATTTCTTTCCTTTCTTTGCTCTCGTCTCCTTTCCCGTCTTTATCACTCCTCTTCGCTTCCTCTCTCTTTCCACGCTTTCTCTTACTCCTCACCCGACATTTACCCATTTTTATATCACTTTCATATTTTTTTTATATCTTTCATATCGTCACTCTTCCTTCGCTTCCCATTCTCCTCTATGTTTCTTCTTTCTTTCTTTTCATCCTCGCCTTCTTCAACCTTCTTTCCATATACAACCTCTCGCATATGTTTTCCGCGCGTTACTTTCTTTCACATTGAATGTATTTTTTCCTTCCTCTAACCCTACTTTATCAATGTTTTTCGGCTATTCTCCTACTTCCTCTTTATTATCCACTTTTCGACTTTTTACTGTATCTTAAAATTCTCTGTCTTTTCTTTATTCCCACTGTAATATGGTGCTTCGTCGTTGTCTGTTAGTCAGCCCCATTACTTCATCGTTATTCATTTGAACTCTTCCTCACAGTTAAGTGTCTCATCATCAATATTGATCATCTTCAGTGTAGAGTATACATCACAGCTTGCTTTTTTTTTTCCTCTCTTTCAACTGACCTTCATTTCTTCCTTGTTGCCAATCCCTTCTTTATAAGTCTTCCTCTTCCCCTCTTATTACTTTTCATCGTTTTCCTTCTTACCCATCTATCCCCCACAAACCTTAGTGTCCTCTCTCTCTCTCTCTCTCTCTCTCTCTCTCTCTCTCTCTCTCTCTCTCTCTCTCTCTCTCTCTCTCTCTCTCTCTCTCTCCTCTTCCTGAGCTCCAAAATATCTCTTATCCCTAGCATATTCTCATAATTTGTCTTGGAAATGACGTAATGAGAGAGAAGAATGGGGAGGGAAGAAACGGAGGAGGAATGAAAAAAGACTGGGGAAGAACTGAAGGAATGATGGAGACTGAAAAGAGATGGTAAGCAAAAAAGGAGACACATGAGGAAGATTAGGAGGGGTTGTAATCAATGAAGCGAAGGAGAGAAGGGTAAAGGTGAAGGAATAGAAGAGTGAGAGGAAAAAGGGGTGTAAAGGAATACATCATGAATACAAACAGCAAGACACCCACTGATCATTTCGAACTGTTTAACCATTATCCTTCGAGTCATGAAATATCACGTCATTACTTGCAACTTTTTCAGGTCACGGGATTTGGAGGAGTCACTGCTATGCAGTTGTTTGAAGAGTCGTCAAGTAGACTCTGGGATCTCATTACAGTCAGCTGAGAACGTTTCAGGCAACATCAATCATGCGATTTCCTCTGTAGCAAGAAATTACAGTCACAATATCTAATTCATTGCCTCCCGCCCACAGTGCACGACCTCCACCGTCGTCAAGCCCCCTTCCCCACGCCGAAACACCCAAGAAAGGGGCTAAGGGTCGTTGTCTTAAACTGTGGGAAGGCGTTCACCTTGCCCCATCCGCATCTTTTGGTAGTCTTAACTCACGAAAGGGAGAGCATTCCCCGGTGAACGGGAGAGGTTTACCACAGTGTAGTGCTGGAATCCGCGGGGAGCCTCATAGCACCCCTTCACATGCCCCTTCGTCATATTATAGCAGCCTTGTGCAAAGAAAACTATGTAGAATTTGAAGGACCCTGTGGTGTGTGTGATGGGAATTTTAATTTAATGATAAAAACATCGTGTAAACAAAAAAATAAGCATTTATTATTTTTATCGTTTTAGAAGACTTCACCACTTCTCCGGGGATGGTTAATTTACGAAACGAAAACAGAGATGATATATTGTATCCATTTCCGTTTTTTTTTTTTTTTTCTCAATATTTTTACCAAGCTGTTTATATGGTGCATGATACTTTAATGATTAGTTTGATTAGTACGTGAAATAATTCCTACGGTACAGAATGGCCGAGTACTACCTAAACAGATGACTGGTGCACAGCCAGCTAGTTTGAATTACAAAGTCTCATATTTGCTTTCGGTGAACTTTTACAAGTCCGCACTATTTTGTTTTGGCTTGGCAATATATTTTTCTGGTGTATTTTGGTGTGATTTGAACGAATTTGGCTTTTATTTTCAGTGTTCCTGATAGGTTTTCAAATTAACACCCCTACCCCGTGTCTTAGGGGGTGGGATTTCGGGGTTCTGGGTGGGAAGAATGGCAGAAACAAGCATTTGGGGCAGAAACATAGTCAAAATCGGTAAAATCAGCCTAGGCGTATTCGTCGGGTTATTACTGACCGCATGAGCCCCTTTGAAGCTATGACTGACGCCGAATTTTTCCTGCAGCACAGGTTCTCCAAATCCTGTATGCATAGCATACAGAGTATTTAAGAACAAATGCCAGTCTTTAATAATTGAAGAGGTAAGAATTGCAAACATTATTGTGTGTGAATCTTAGAAACTGTTATATATATTGTTTTTATATTAAGATTTTGAATTTCAAAATTAATCAGCATTACCAACTCTCTGCCGTGCCTACCCACATGAAGGGGTGCACTCTCCCGCTATCAAGATTACCACTTACGCTGAAGGTGTAAACTTTCACCTCGAGTGGGGTGTGGGAAGGGTAACATGTGCCCTCAGTTTCAAGACTACGGGTGTACGGGTCGTAGTCTTAAACTGTGGGCAGGTGTTCACCTTGCCCTATCCTTATCTTTCGGTAATCTTAACCCGAGGCGTCCCGACGACGTATGGATACATCACCACGTTTTCTCACAGTGACACCCGACAACATATCCATAAGTTTTGCAATTGTGAAGTCCGTCATTTGCACATTTTTCAAGTTTCACGGGTGATTTTTGGTAGGCACATGTGGGAGACCTTCCTCTACCCAAGTCCGTGCGGGGATAGTGCCTGGCCCCACCTGACCCTCCCTCCTCCCCTTGCACGCCATTTTCTCGGCAACTCACCTGTTAGCAGTGACCTTGCCAGTATAGACATGCCGCACCACGGTCTCTCCAATGGCGAAATTCAAGGCGAAAGTGATTCCTGAGGTGGAGGACAAAGAAAGAAATATGCCAGAGGAAGAAACAAGCAGAAGTGATGATGTTGTAACGTCATAAAAGAAGGTGCCATATGTTGATGTTTTTGGTGAGTGAACTACGTTTATATTGCCCATATTATTGTCTGAAAACCAATATACTCTTGCACTACATATAAATTCGTACCAAATAAATAAATATCTAACCAGTTATGAATGGTTTGAAATAGCTACCACTCCCATAGAAAACGTTTTCTCTCGAGCCTGGCCTGAGAGAACACGGTAACATGGTAAAGGTATTCTTTCTCCTACCGTATTTGTAAACTCAACTGAGCACTTTCTCTCTGAATTTTCGAAGTTTCTCATAAAAGGTGGAGGTTTTAGCCAAAAAAAAAAAAAAATCGAAAATCTGCCGGGATTGTGGGGGGATCATTGGTGAAAAATCTGCCAGGATGCAGCTGGTTAACACACGAAAGGGAGAGCATTCGTCAGCAAACAGGAGAGGATTATCGCAGTGTAGTACTGGAATCTGTGGTGAGTCTTATATCACCCCTTCGCATTCCCCTTCGTCATATTATAGTAACCTTTTGCAAAGAAAACTATGTAGAAGTTGGAGGACCATATGGTGTGTGCAATGGGAATTTTAATATAGTCACAACAACATCATTTAAAGAAAAATAATAAGCATTTATTATTTTTATCATTTTAAAAGACTTAACAGCTTCTCCAAAAATGGTTAATTTACAATGAGACGAGTCCAAAGGTGAGATACTGTACCCACTTCCATTTTATTTTTCAATATTTTGTTTTTGTTTAACAAGATATTATTCTGGTGTACTTCCCTATGGTTTGAACGAATTTAACCTTTATTTTTGGAGGTCAAGTCTGGTTTTCAAATCAATCCCCCCCCCCCCAGCATCTTATGGGACTGGTGGGATTTCCGGGTTCTGGGTGGGAAAAATGGCAAAAACAAGCATTTGGGGGAGAAATATAATCAAAATCGGTATGACCAGCCAAGCCGTATCCGAAGGGTTGGTAGCCTACTGACCGCGTGAACCCCTTAGAAGCTATGTTTGACACCGAATTATTTCTACGGTATAGGGTCTCCAGAGCCTGTATGAATACTCTTACACAGAATGGTCAAGAACAAATGCCAGTCTTTAACCCCTTAACCGCGGGGCGTCACTTTCGTGACGCTCGGCTACAATGGATCATACCGCGGGGCGTCACTTTTGTGATTCTGTGTTATTTTGAATTATCCCGGGCTCTCAAGTGGTGGCTTGTATCATATATCAGTACTGCCAATGTCCAACACTAGTCAGCACTCCAAATCTCATCTGTACTCCCATCCATTGTTGACATTTTAGCTATTTTAACCCCTTCCTGACTCCCCTCCCTACCTGCCCTCCATTACCCTCTCCTCTCACCTCCCACGCCGCGCTGCGCTACGGAAATTTCCCCCTTCTCTTTCCACAGATTTCATCCATTGAAATAAGGCCTATGCCCTATATTTTTACCCAATAATATATACCAAAAAAAAACAGGTAAGTGATAGTGTTATACTCCAGAAATTGCCCAATTATCACCTGACAACACCTCACGTGCATTCATTCGCTACATTACCACGGTAATTTCCCCTTTGATTTATGCCTTGTAATCGATGTCTGTAATAAAAATATATATCAGAAAGGAAGGGAGAATCCTAATTGACATTTACAGTCACCTGGAACTACCTATTTCTATATTTATTGCCGAGATTTTCTACCTATAAAAAATTAGCCTGTAAGTTAGCAGCAGTCAGCCTAAAGTGTCATTGTCAACCCTTCCCTTCTCAGATAAGCCGCGGCATTTAGTTCCTTGTCCTCCACTGCAGAGACAACATGTCGCACTCGCGCCCCGCCATTCCTGCCGCTTCTGCGCCCATTGCAAAGGGCCCCGTGACCTCTACCCCCAAGAAAAGTGTTGAGGCAAGCAGGAAAGGCCTCAGTGACTCTGCAGTGGCACGAGAACTTGCTGAATTGTCGATGATAATAATGGACAGCGATTTTGACGATTCCGGTGAATCGTGTGATGAGCCGGGTGAACTTATCGCGCCAGAAACAGCGACAACAAGTGCTCCTACCAGTAAATCTGTGTGTAGCTCCAAGGGAAAGGAGCCTTTAGTGCAGGAAGGAAAAGAATTTGGGAAGGGAGTGAAAAGGCGGCGTGTTAGCCCCAGAACAATGCCCCCACGTGACCCAGCCCGCCATGAGTCACGAGATCATTCACCTCCCCATTCCCCAAGCCCCGCTTTACTCATCTCGTCATCATCGTCGGCTGAGTTATCTCCGGAGTCTTCGTCGTCGGAGTCACCACCAGCATCAACAGTGAAGGCCGGCCGTAGAGGTAGAGGTAGATCTAAGAGAGTGAGAAGTAGTGTAGCTAGTAGGGTAAGGGCTGCTAGTGCTGTACGGCAACCTAGGGTCAGTGCGAGTGACCTTGACCGTGATAAGCCTCCCTCTCAGCCAACCTCCACCACCACCACCACCACCATCCCTCCACCGCCACGCCAGGGAATCCTGGACGCCTTCGCGTGGATGGAAGGGTCAGATTTTGTCCCCGAAAACCTGGTTTTCGATGAGAGCTCGTCAGGAGTTCAGCCTGCCTTCACTATGGACGAAAATGGTGAGTGTGTCGACTACCTTTGGCCTTCCTAGATGACGAAGTCATGCAGCACATATGTGATGAGACTAACAGGTTCGAATCACAACGTGCTGCTAGTGGTACAGGTGCAGCCAAGATGCAACAGTGGACCATGCTGGGAGTGCAGGAGCTGTATGTGTTCTTTGCCCTCATGCTTCTTATGCCACACTCCAAGAAGCATGAGTTGGAAGAATACTGGTCCATGGACCCCTTACTACCCTCACCGACCTTCAACAAGTACATGGCCAGAGATCGCTTCCGGAACATCATGGGAAACCTGCACTTTGCCGATAATGATGTACCTTCCCAAACCGACCCACTCTGGAAGATCCGGGAGATTCTGAACAGAATGAAGGATAAGTTCATGTCATTCTTCCACCCATTTCAGAAGGTTGTCATTGATGAGTCCTTGGTTCTGTTCAGAGGACGTCTTCGGTTTGTCCAGTACATTCCAAGCAAACGCCATCGCTTTGGAATTAAGTTCTTTGTACTGTGCGACTGTAAGACGGGGTACATCCTTGACTTCGTCATATATTCAGCTAGCACTGTCGATCTCGATAAAACACACCCCCTTGGCTTCTCAGGCTGTGTAGTGAAAGTGCTCCTAGAAAAGTATTTTGGTGGGAATCATGTGCTGTATACAGACAACTACTATACAGCACCGAAACTTGCCAAATACCTTTCTGAGCACGGCATTGGCTCCTGCGGCACTGTCAAAAGTAATCATGCCAACTTCCCCAAATTCCCAGAGGCAGGAAACTCGCAGCGAGGAGACGTGCACCTACGCAAGTCTGAGAAGATGCTGGCAATACGGTGGCATGACAAGAGAGTCGTGCACATGCTCACCACCGTACATAAGGGGAGATGAGAGACAGTGGGAAGGTCGACCGTAGGACAGGCGAACCTGTGATGAAACCTGATGCTGTGTTGGACTATAATATAAACATGCGGCTGGTGGACAAGTCCGACATGATGATTGGTGAGATCGACTGCCTCAGGAAGAATACTAGGTGGTACAGGAAAGTTTTTCTGCATCTCATAGATATGACGATGCTGAACGCCTTCATCCTGTACAAGATGAAGGTAAAGCCACCCAAGTCCTTCTCCCTGAGGTTGTTCGCCAGGACTTGTGTCCAGCAGCTGCTGGAAAAATATGGTAAGGTGCAAGCAGCAACTCCAAGGCGCCATCCAGTTACACTTCCCGACCGACTTGAGCAGAGGGCGTATATGGATCGGCACAGACTTGAGCTAATGCCTGCCACAGGGAAAAGGAAGGCTGCGATTCGCAGGTGTCAGGTATGTGCGCATACCACACGCCGCACACCTGAGCATAAACGCACCTCTTGGCAGTGCGCTGAATGCCAGGTTCCCCTCTGTGTAACCTGCTTCTTCGATTATCACAGCCAGAAGCAGTTCTAACAGTGCAAGTGTGGAAGCAGAATTATTTGGAAATAATGTGTAAATAATGTGTAAATAATGTGTAAATAGCAGGTGAAAGCAATGGATGTTCAGTTCATATGATTGAACAGTGTACTATAGTTTCATCTTACTGAAAGTGACAGTGAATAACATATTGTAAGTAAAATAGAAGGGTAAATATTGAAAATAGAATAGAAAATGTAAATAGTAATGTAAGTAATTAGTAATATAAGAATATGAGTACAAATAATTTATGTTATAACAGTGAGAGTGAATCCGTGGCTCTCTACGTATTTTACTGACTGAAAAATAGAATGACTTCAGTGACAATAAAATAATACGACTGAATGAAACTTATGGAGAAAGACTCCAGATATATATAAGTGTGATATAGTAATAGAAATATAAAGTGTGAGGGGTTTTATGAATAATAAATGACAGAGTGCCTAGAGCGAACTAGCGCAAGTGCGGCGATCAGACGCGCTCGTAATTTCCATTGCTTTCACACTGTTTTTTTTTTTAGTATGGATCCCAAACTACTTGAAAATGGTAGAATAGTGTTTATAGTGTTTGTATCTGGCTGTGGTAATCATATAACGGGTTGTCGGGAAGTGTAAAGTGGAGACTTAGTTACCCTACTTCAGAGGTCTCCACAAGTCCTACGGAAACTGACGAAGGCTCAACAATCATTCCAGGAGAAAGCTGAAGGTATGTGCTATAAGCATATAAAATTTTATTATTCTAGGACTAATAACTGATTTTTAGCAAATATTTTTTGAGAGTCTGTCGGAGCCCAAATAACCCCGCGGGACACGCAAGTAATTGGTAAACAAGCCCGCGGTGTAGGGGTTAATAATACAAGAGGTAAGAATTGCTAACATTAAGAGATTATTTTGTATATGAACCTTTGAAACTAATTTTTAAAAAGATTTTAAAATTCAAAATCAGTGTTACTAACTGCTTGCTGCACCCACTCATAAGTAGGGTGCACTCTCACGTTTTCAGTATTACCACTTATCATGCTGAAGGTGTGAGCTTCCACTTCGAGCAAAGTGTGGGAAGAGTAACCCCTGCCCTCAGTTTCAAGACAACGGGCGTAAGTGTTAGCGTCAATGGGCATGGCTTGAGCATAGTAGCCTCTTCTCTGTCGAGCTGAAATTCATCCTCTGACGGGATATGTTACATGGAGAACATGGCGCCACCCTGGCTTCCCTCATGTCATATAATGCCATGCTTTCCTCTCGTCATTTCTTTCTTACGCTACCTTTCTTCGGTCAAGGTTGTGTGTGTGTGTGTGTGTGTGTGTGTGTGTGCATTTCTTCCCTTGGGTTTTGCTCTAGCAGTGTTAATTATGAACGACCGTGGAGTTTGTAAATTGCCTACGGTAGTGACATTAGAAAATATGGCATACAACCTACATGCAGGTAGCAGGTGATGTGCAAAGAAAGTGACTGACGTAAAATTTACGAAAGTGCCGTGGTAAAATATGCAGTGAAGTCTATATATTTACGAGTTATGTGTCCATATTTTATGACTCACTTCTATATACAGTATTTGTAGTTTACAGAAAAATAAGGCTAAAACATATGTAATGTGATTAAGCGATAAATGTAGGAAGAAACTAAATGCCTGTTCATTATGTTGTTTTCATGAAGTATAAGAAAAATAGATTTATAGGAAATACATAGTACATTAAGTGATACGCGTGCTGACATTACAGTAAAAAAGGTTAAACGAATATGTATTTAGTGACAGTGACGTGTGTGTATAGTATCTGTAAATGTTTATTTCTAATAAAATAATGCTTACATACAGATAGATAAGTAATTTCTTCTGTAATTAGCATGGATGGAAGATACGTACATGCACTGTTTTCATAGATTAAGAAATGCACATAAGAGATCTGATAAAAATAAGTTTAGCGTAGTGAGCGATAAGGACTCTTAAGTTATAACAATGAAATGTTTTAACAATATTTTAGAAAAAAGCCTGTGATTATCATTCAAGGATTATTTATTTGTAAGGTTATTACCCCCTGCACACCATCGGGCACTGTGTAACTTTCGAATGGCTAAAAAGCAGGCGAACTTGTAAGCACCACACACACAGGGTGAATGAAACATGCATCGCGGTTTAAGGAAATCTGTGGAGAGGCAACATGGCAGTGTGAGGAATGAATGTGTGGCATCGGCTGAGGCTTGTGTTGCCGTATGTACGATAATTATCGTACTTAAACGATAAATTTACCTTCGGTACGGGTACGTAGCATTTCTCAGTATAATACGTTTTGTACGACAGTTTTACTATTTGTCCAAAAAAGAATTAAAACGAGAGAGAGAGAGAGAGAGAGAGAGAGAGAGAGAGAGAGAGAGAGTTAAGTTCATCTCTCTTTGATAATCACTGGCTTCGAACCAAACTATTAAGAAATGAAGAGAAATGGGTATAAACCAAAAGGAGGCAACGTTCGTACTTCCGATTAAACGCAAGACATATAAAGTTGTATTCCACTTTACAATCGAGGATTCTTCGCCGTGCACCTTTTATTTATTTTTTTTATTTATTTTTTTTAAGGGAGGAAGAAATAAAAAATACGGATGCAGGCCAGCAAAGATGTTCTTTTCTCCAAAAATAAAGCTATAAAGTACACAACCAGTACGGGGTAACCGTTTGTCTTTTACTTCTTTTACGGGGAGGGACACTAACCCTCCAACAACCCACTTGTTGACAGGTAGAGAACATGTATGGGTTGGTTATGGTTATATGGTTACCCCCCAGCGTTGTAAATGGTTTCCTGGCTTACAGGAAACATTTAAACTTATCATTCAGTGTAAACCCACATGAAAAGGAAAGAGGAGTAATAAAAAAAGTGACAGGGAAGATAAGAAGAGGGCAGATCTCTTCGCTCAGACTTTCTCCTCCAATTCCACCTTAGACGATTCCGGTGCAGTTCCTCCATCACTTCCCCCCTCTGACTTCCTCATGGCTGACATTAAAATTTCTTTAAGCTGATGTATTTTCTGCCATCACTGGCCTTAATACTAACAAGGCATATGGGCCTGATGGAGTCCCTCCTGTTGTCCTCAAGAACTGTGTTTCTGTGCTTACACCCTGCGTAGGTAAATTCTTTCGCCTGTGTCTGTCAACTTGTACCTTTCCTTCTTGCTGGAAGTTTGCTCCCATTCAGCCAGTCCCAAAGATGGGTAACCATTCCCAACCCTCTAATTATCGTCCAATTGTTTTAACATCCTGTGTCTCAAAAGTTTTTCAGTCTGTTCTTAACAGATTAATATTAAAGCATCTTTCCTGTCACAACTTTCTTTCTGATCGTCAGTATGGGTTCCATCAGCGACGCTACACTGGCGATCTTCTCACCTACCTTTCAGACTCTTGGTCATCCTCCTTTCGGGACTTTGGCGAAAGCTTTGCCATCGCACTTGACACCTCAAAGGCTTTCGATCGAGTCTGGCATAAATTTTTAATTTCCAAACTGCCCTCTTACGGTTTTTATCCTTCTATCTGTGCCTTCATCTATAGCTTCCTTTCTGGTCGTTCTATAGCTGCTGTTGTAGACGGCCATCGTTCTTCTCCTAGATCTATCAATAGTGGTGTTCCTCAGGGCTCTGTCCTATCACCGACTCTCTTCCTTTTTATCATCAATGACCTCCTAAGCTGTACATCTAACCCTATCCACTTGTACACTGATGATTCCACCCTTCACCTTTCCCTTCAGTTTCCGCAACGTCCATCTCAGCAGTTACTTCAACAAACAAGGGATGAGGCTATGGCAAACCTAATGTCTGACTTGGGTCTTATCTCTGACTGGAGTAAAAATAATCTTGTATTTAATGCATCAAAAACTCAGTTTTTACACCTATCAGCTCGACATAATCTTCCACAGGAGTACCCACTAATGTTTAATAATATTCAGCTCAACCCTGCATCATCCTTGAACATGCTTTGGGTTTCATTCACTTGGGACTTATCTTGGAAAGATCATACTGCATTTCTTGTAGAATATGCTTCCAAGAGACTAGGTGTACTAAGCCGACTCCGTACCTTCTTTACCCCTGCACAGTTGTTGACTTTATACACAGGTTTTATTCGCCCCTGTGTGGAGTACAACTCTCATGTGTGGGGAGGCCCACCACATACAGCTCTTCTCAATAGGGTGGAGTCAAAGGCTTTTCATCTCATCAATTCTTCTCTTACTGGCTTCCTTCAACCTCTGTCTTTTCGCCGCACTGTTGCATTTTTATCTCGTTTCTATCGCTGCTTCAATGGTCGCTGCTTCTCTGAACTGTCTGCTTGCATCCCTCTACCTCTTCGACGGGCTCGTAGCACCTGTCTAGTAACAAACTCTCATCCCTTTTCTGTCCAACTCTCTAATGCAAGAGTTAACTGTTATTCCAAGTCCTTCATTTATGCAACAGGCCAACTCTGGAGCTGTCTCCCTTTGTCTGTATTTCCTACTTCCTATGATCTCCAGTCTTTCAGACGTAGTGTGTCCAGGCATCTCGAAATGAACGGATCTTGAATTTGGCTCTCTTTTATATTGTTTTTGTTTTTTTCTTGGAAGGAACGGTTTGTGGGTACCTGGCCTTTGGTTCCTTCTTGCATTAAAAAAAAGACAGAAAAAGAACGATAGAGGTGAAGGAAGAAGTTGGCAGCATTACATCAAGTGAGTGGATGATGGTCGGCAGCACTTCTCACCGAAGACAGTCATGATCAATTATTTTCCAGACGTTTTATATAGCATTATAGAGTATGTTACTGATGTAAACAATATCGATACTAGACAGACTTGTAATCGCTAAAGACGTGCTACGAAACCTCCTCACACATTTTTAATACTACTTTTAGTCCAAATTTGTCAGTCTGAAAACATTACCATTACCAATATTTTCATCTTAACAAAAATCATTAGGTAGATAAACAGCAGATTAAACAAGAATGATTTACTATTTTGCTTACCAGAAAACCACCTTTCCTCACTAGGTATCAGTATTGTGTGAATCTTCAATACCATAAATTTTTTGATAATCTCTCTCTCTCTCTCTCTCTCTCTCTCTCTCTCTCTCTCTCCCCCTCTCAAGGGCAGGGTGAAGAGTAGCAATGTCAGGAATGTCCAGACAACCCAAATTTGTCCAGTCCAATGGGCCACGCTTCCATTCACTCATCATTCAAGCCTCCGGAATCCTGGCTCTATCGGATACGCCAAAAAACATTAACCACGTTCTGTTGCTTCACATAAACGTATCCAGTTCAATCAATCCTGACACTGCCACGTTAAGAAGGGGTGCCAGTATCCCTGATCATGCACTTCTCACAACATTCATCCAGCAAGCTTGATCTCTTGTCAGTTCCCTAGCCTCACCGACTTCCAAACCTCTCTTCCACACACACTAATCCACCATATCCCTCCACTTCTCCTTGGCCTAATTGCCTCCTCCCTCCTTCATAGTCGCTCAAATATACCTTTTTCACCACTCTATTGTTATCCATTCTCTCCACATGACCATACCATCTCAGTACACTCTCTTCGATTCTGGTGTCCACCGACTTCCTCGCTCCACACCTTTCACGAATCACATTATTTCGTATCCTATCCACCCTCTGTACTCCACATACATTCCTCAGCAGTCCCATCTCCACTGCTCTCACTCTTGACTTTTCATTTTCATGCCACACCATAGTCTCACATCCATATGTGAAAGTTGGCACTAACACTCCCTCATGTCAGCCTCGTGCAGCTGCAACACTCAAGCCTTTGTTTCTTATCAAGGCCTTCATTGCACCACCTACCTTTCTTCCTTGTGTCGCTCTACTTTCCACTTCTTTTGCACATTTTCCTCTCTTTTCTATCACTGTACCCAGGTATTTGAACTCTCTCACCAATTCCAGTCTCTCTCCATTCACTGCAACATCACACTGAGAGTCACCTTCTCTTTCAATAACCATCATTTTACTCTTTTCTACATTTACTCTCAAGGCACGTCGATCGCAGACATCAGCAAAAGTCTGCACTGGCCTACCAAGTTCATGCATCATTAGTATACAACAATTTTGAGATATTCCATCTATCACCATTCATTACCAACGCCATCCCTCTCTCCATTACTCGTGTTTTTACTTCTCTCATCACCTCATCCATACAAAATATATATATATATATATATATATATATATATATATATATATATATATATATATATATATATATATATATATATATGTGCTGTCTCCATGGCTGTTTAATATATACATGGATGGGGTTGTAAAGGAGGTGCAGGGTAGGGCAGTGGATGTGGGGGTGGCTCTAATGAATGAGGGTGAGATTTGGAAGTTTCCGGTGTTGCTGTTTGCTGATGATACAGTACTGTTGAGTGAAGATGAATGGGAGTTGCAAGGTTTGGTGAATGAATTTGGGACAGTATGTAGGAGGAGGAATCTGAAAGTTAATGTAGACAAAAGTAAAGTTATGGTGTTTGAGAGGAATGAAGTCACAGACTGTGCAGTGAGGTTGGATGGTGAGGATATGGAGAATGTGAGTGCATTCAAGTACTTGGGTAGTGTGATGAGTAGGGATGGAACTCTGGGGGATGAAGTGCGTGAAAGGGTACAGCAGGGAAGGAAGGTTGTTGGTACACTGAAAGCAGTGATGAGAAATAGGGAGGTGAGTATGGAAGTTAAGAAGTCACTGCATGATAGTATTGTGATCCCTACCCTGACGTATGGAAGCGAGGCATGGACCTTGCAAGAGGGGAACAAGTCAAGAGTGAGAGCAGTGGAAATGAGTTACTTGAGAGGAGCATGTGGAGTGACGTGGAGGGACAGGTTGACGAATGAAGAAGTGAAGGAACGCTGTGGGGTGGATGTGGATGTGGTTGAGAAGATTAGGAGAAATACACTGAGGTGGTTTGGACATGTAAAGAGAATGGAGAATGAAAGACTAAGAGGGTGTATATAGGTGAGGTGGAGGGAGGGAGAGGGGGAGGTAGACCGAGGATGAGGTGGAAGGATGGAGTTGAGAGGTATATAAGGGAGGGGGGGTGAGTTGGGGGATGGTAGTCAAATAGTGGGTGACAGAGCGACTTGGAGGCATTTTGTCTGCGGCCATCCTTTGCGGGATTAGGGCGTCGGGATATATATATATATATATATATATATATATATATATATATATATATATATATATATATAATATAATATATATATATATATATATATATATATAATATAATATATATATATATATATATATATATATATATTATATAATATATATATATATATATATATATATATATATATATATATATATATTTATATATATATATTATATATATATATTTATATATATATATAATATATATATATATATATATATATATATATATAATATAATATAATATATATATATATATATATATATATATAATATATATATATATATATATATATATATATATATATATATATATATATATATATATATATATATATATATATATATATATATATATATATATATATATATATATATATATATATATATATATATATATATATATAATATATATATATATATATATATATATATATATATATATATATATATATATATATATATAATATAATATATATATATATATATATATATATATTATATACGATATATATATATATATATATATATATATATATATATATATATATATATAATAATTTTTGTTCTTCCTCTTTCTGATCAACAATTTCCTTTCTCAATTCTGTTTACCATTTTTACTACAATGATCTAATGTTTATTTATTTTTTTTTTAACCCCTTAACTGCAGGGCATCACTTTCTTGACTCTTGGGAGCAAGTGATCATACCACGGGGTGTCACTTGTGATTCTGTGTTATTTTGAATTCGCCCAGGCTTTCAAGTGGTGGCCTGTATCATCTATCGGTACTGCCAATGTCCAACACTAGTCAGCACTCCTAATCTCATCTGTACTCCCATCCATTGTTGATAATTTAGCCATTTCTCCCCATTCTTGACTCCCCTCCCTACCTCCCCTCCATTACCCTCTCCTCTTGCCTGCCCAGCCATGCTGCGCTAAGTAAATCTTCCCCGGAATTTTCCACTGATTTCATCCATTGAAATAAGCCCTATGCCCTATTCTTATACCAAATAATATATACAAAAAAGAAATAAGGTAAGTGATAGTGCCATACACCTGGAATTAGATAATTATCACCTGACAACACCCCATGTGCACTCGTTCGCTAATTTTCGCTGTTTATTTCCCCTTGAAATATGCCGTATAATCTATTCTCATAATAAAAATATATATAAGAAAGGCAGGGAGAAGTCTAAGTGATATTTACATTCACCTGGAACTGCCTAATTTATTATGTATTGTCTAAATTTCCTGTCAATCATTTCATAACATATATATTAGCAGCTGTCACCACGCTGACATTGGCAGCATTGCACTCCCCCTAGGCCACCACAGTATGCAGTTTACTGTTGTCTTTCAAGGTGAAACCACGTCGGATTTGTGCCTGTCCCATTCCTCCACTTTTTAGTCCCTTGCAAAGGGCCCTGTGACCTGTACCCCTACTATACCTCTTGGGGAAAGGGGGAAAGGGCTAAGTGACTGCTGTGGAACGTGAATTGGCTAGTGTGGGTAGATTCAGTTTTTCTAGTCTTTCTTCATAGCTTAGATTCCTTAAGCTTGGTACCCACCTTGTAGAGGTCCTTTGTACTTTTTCAGTCATATCTATGTCTTTTTTGAGATGAGGACTCGAGACTGCTGATGCATACTCCAGGGTTGGTCTGATGAATGATGTTATTATTTTCCCTAACACGTCTTCATTTATATATGTGAATGCTACTCTCATATTAGCAAGCAGTGTATACATGTTACGTACCTTCTCACTGATGTGGTCAGCCGGAGACAGTCTATTATTGATAATCACTCCTAGGTCCTTCTCTATTTCTGATATGTAGGGTTGAACTTCCTAATAATCCCAATCTGGTCTTTTTTTCACTTTTACCAAACTTAATTACATGACACTAGTCCACATTGAATTCCATTTGCCATTTATTGCTCCATTCATGAAGTTCAATTCTTCGTGTAGTCTCTGCAAGAGTTTGTATTAGTAATTCACTTTTTTTTTTTGCATTATCAGCAAGCATATTTAGATAGCTTCCTTTTCCAGTGTTACTGTCTGTGTCATTTTTATATGCTAAAAACATAATTCGTGCCAGCACTGGGCCCTGTGGAACTCCGCTAGTCATTTCCCTCCATTATGAGAAATTACCCCTTAGTACTGTTTTCATTTCTCTTTTTCTGGGAAACTCTTGCTTCCAACAGTACAGGTTGCCTTGGATTCCTACTTAATGGTACAGTTTCCACAAATATCATTGGTACGGTGCTCTCTCAGATGGTTTCTTGAAATCTACATAGATACAGTGGTCCACCCATCCTTCTCTTTTCTGTAATGTTTCTTCAACTCTATCATAGTAACTTAATAAATTAGTAACACATGATTTTCCCTTTCTAAAACCGAACTGCCTTTCCGTTATCGTACTGTGTTCTTCTAGATGGTTTACCCAAACTTTCCTTATCAGCTTTTCTAATATCTTACAACACTGGTCAGTGATACTGGTCGGCAGTTGAGTGGATTCTAACAATCGTGGCAGAGGCTTCATGAGGTGAAAACGTTAGATACAGCTTCCATTCTCCCTGTCTCTACATAACGTCTACCCTAAACTGAAAATAGCCGTCTGATAGTTGCAAAAATTAAATATAACTTGCAACACTGGATTTAACACCTTCACTCCGGCCACTTCTTAGTGTTACGTCCTCATCCCATTCTGCCACAGGCTCCAACAGCAGTAGTACAGTACAGGAAGGACGTTGCCCAGTGAGTTGTTCTTCCTATGGTCGGCCTTTAGGTGTGCATTACACAAGATCAGCTGAGGCGAAAATAAACACCAGCTCCCTAATCATCACTGTCGTTATTTTCCAAGTAATTCCACTTAATGCTTTTCAACTTCACTGTTCTCACAAGCACTGGAGCTATACACACTTTACTAACTGCTATTACTCTTAATGCTTAACAACACTCACAGTTATTACTCTTAAGGCTTAACAACACTTCACAGTTATTACTCTTAATGCTGAACAACACTTCACAGTTATTGCTCTTAATGCTGAACAACACTTCACAGTTATTACTCTTACTGCTTGACACTTCACTGTTTTCTCAAGTTCCAATGATATACGAACTTCAGTAACCCGTCACTGTTTGCCACTGTTTTCACAAGTACCAAAAATATACAATCTTCACTGACACTGACACTGCACTACCTCAGACTGAACCAAAACCGACTGCACTTCACTCAAACTGACTTGACACCCAACTAAACTTGTAATAATCTCTACCCCGTCTTATATAAGCCTGCATTGTTCTAGAAACGTCTACATTCTACGAGTATACTCTCGATGGGCAACAGTTGCCAGCTCAGACACACCAAAACATGGAGAGTCTTCTTACATTACATAACACTGTAAATCATTTACCATACGAATTTAAATTACATAATATAACAAGCAATCACTTGACCCGCCGTGTGCCAGTGCCGTTTTAAAATGGTCTGACATAATTCCACAGCCAGTGCCAGTGCCGTTTTAAAACAGTTTAAAATTAAAAAAAAATTCATTGTGACCGCATTTTTCAAGATTCGTGGGTAAAATTTGGCAGACATGTAAGGTAACTGTTCCTCTACAATCCCCCAGGCTGTCAAGGCCATACATTCACTCGCTTCCCTCCTCACACTCAGTATGCCTTACTCTGCCTGTGTGCCTCACCCAGTGCTGTACATAGTGATGGCATTTTGTAAATATTTTCATGTAAGTGTAAGCTGTAAATATTTTCTTGTAAGTGTAAAGACTATATAGTGAAGTCAAGTTGTAAATACCTTCTTGTAAGTGCCAGGACTACGTAATGAAGTCAGGTTGTATCTATCTTGAAGTAAGTGTAAGATAATGCATTCACAGTGAGAAAGACACGCAAATTGTGATAGATGCTGAAGTAACAAGTAATCAGAAAAGTGTACTGAAGATTGCTATATCTTCCCAGCATAAATACCTGAGTATACCTTACATAGAAAACGGCTTTCTCTCATGTACGTGGTGAGCGTGAGAGAGTGGCTATACCTGTACACGAGTATGCAGGACTCAATAAAACTGATTTCCAAGCCTCGGTGAGCATTTTAATGGCTAAATTCGTTGTTTCCACATCATAATCTATCATTTTAGACAAAAAAAAAAAAAAGGTCGAAAAATGGCCAGCACTAGGGTGACCCACAGGGCTAAAAATAGCTGGCACGCAGTGGGTTAAATAAAACATTATAAAGAAAAAGAGCACAAAAACTGGTGCATAACTTACAAAATAACTAAGCTCACAAACAGCAGACAAACTGGCAACTCTGATGACCCGTACCAGAACTTACGGTACAAGAAACTTCTCGAAGGTACGAGAGTACCTAACTGGCAAATCTCCCTTCATAATATTAGTAATTTTTTTCTTACTATCTCTTGAGGATATTTTTTGGTTTATGACACATTTCACATCTGAAGGGGTAAGATAGCACCTGCTTTATCCTCATTTATAATCGAGAATTCTCTTAAATCTGATGCAACCGTCTGGAACTATCATGATGAGAATCCAAACTGGTCATTAAATTCAGGGGGCTAGGAGGCTACCTAAGGGATAACACGGAATAAAATTCTAATTAATATGGCCCCAGAAATTTTAGCAAAATACAGTCGATTTTCCATCGTCATTAGTATTTTCTTTTCATCATCAACATCATTTTTCTCTCTCTCTCTCTCTCTCTCTCTCTCTCTCTCTCTCTCTCTTAGATCATACTCTGTCGATTTTCCGTTACCATTAGATTTTTTTTCTTCATCTTTTCATTATATTCTTTCGTACCCTCCCTCTTCAGCAGTCTTTCCTCTCTCTGTGTGTGTGTGTGTGTGTATGTGTGTGTGTGTGTGTGTGTGTGTGTGTGTGTGTGTGTGTTTTCCGTTATATTCATTCAGCTTTGGGGTGACTTTTCCATCCGGAGGGATTAGATGTAGGAATAATTGGCCTCTTGACTTGTAAGAGTGCTTTTTAAACGGAAGAAAATCGTCCGGTCAGAGCAAGAATACAAATACAAAAAAAAACGTTATCAGGTTGTAGGAGTTAATCATCCCTTAAATCCTACTATTTTCATTAAAAAAAAAATCCTTTCTGTTAACCATTATCGGTGTTCCATTACCATTACAATTATCAATTCTTGTGCCCCTTTCCATTAAACTGTATTTACCCTCATTCGTCCCTCTCACTTAGCAATATCACATCGAAGACCTCATATATATTAAATTCTTGATGTTCATATGTGGTTACATGTAGCTGGCCTGAGCAGACTTATGATGAAACGATTAATAATGACTAGAACTTTTAAAAAAACAGATAAAATTTCCTGATGGTAGCTATACTGAAATATACATGACAAAGTTTTCCTGTAAGCAATGTTTTTATTACATTATCCATTACCAATATGATTTAACCATTAGATTATCGGTCTTTGCGAGTAAATGAAGACTATTTTACTCGTGAGAATTTAAGGATCAATAGAGCTTATCGGAACAGTTTTCATCCATTTTACTCCTAGCTTTCCCCCAAACTAAAGAACATCGTCCTTTGGAAGCCAGAACTGTTGTTGTTGCGGTGGTATAATTATACGTCAGTCCATCGGAATCCATTTCAAAGCTACCCCTCTCCTGCAGTTTACCATCCATCCTTGGAGCGATAGGGAGAGAGATGAAGAACGTTTGCATTATCTTTGTCCAGTTATATCGGTGCTTTCCCGTGATGCCATCCTTCTCCTGTGCCCAGCCAGTGTAAAATAAATTATCATCTCCACTTGAAGCAATACTTAATCCATCCTTTTTCAAACACCCGGGTTCGAATTCATACGCTTTCTTGGGCGCAAATTATAATTAAAATTGCTTGTTTATCCTTTTACATCCATGCATTTAATTACGAAATACCCGCAGACTCAACGGACTCAGGGCACTTACAGGGACGTATTTGGAAAAAAAAAAAAAAAAAAATCACTCTCCATCCAATCCAAGCAATATATTGGATCAGTGATGGCTCATTTCTCCCCAGCATTGGCAACCATCATTATGAGCAGCCACTAAAACGCCTTGCAGACCATATGCAACATCACTAACTGTTCCGATACCACTCCCACAACTCCCACAATTTGAAAACAAAGACTTATCCGTTTAAGAATATCTCGACATGAGAAGCACAAAAATCTATACGGTCCCTTCCACTAACACACAACACTCCGTCATAATACGACAGAGCCTCACAACACAGATAGTAAGTAGGCCAACATGTTCTCTAATACAATTTTTTTCTCTCTGTCAGCATCAAGCTACATGCACATTACACACTACAATTCCTGTTCAAAATCATAAAGAAAAATTGGCATCTCAACATCAAGCCTCGGAGTCCTCAGACGGGGTGGGGGGTGGGGGGGGGAATAAAAGCATCCACATCTGCCCCTCCTAGGGTGACAACCAACCAAGATACTGAAACCACTGTCTGACTTCATTTCTGCAACATTCGGGGCCACTCCTCTAACTTTTTATCCGTTGACTACCACCACTCTTCCTTTTAACCTCACCTCTCTGTATCCTCCTACTTTCTCGTCACTAATTTCATAGCCAAAGATGGCCGTTGTTTATATGTAAACAATAACATATCTGACTCTCGTGATCCCGAGCTAAAATCTTTAGAATGCTCTATTCTCTGGCTTCAGCTAACCTGTCATTCTCTGACTTAGTAATTCTGTGCTGTTTACGTATCCCCTAATTCTACTGAATACGAAGAATTCCTCGACTATCTTGCTTCTAAAATGGAACATAACCAATCAACTTCTCCTTTGTCTGAAATTTCCAGTCTAGGTTATTTCAATGTTCACCATCACTTCTGGCATGCCCTTCCTTTCACTGATCCACCTGGTGAGCAAGCCTACCCGGTATATCGTTTCTATCCTTAATGACCAAGAGCAGCATGTGCAGCACCCTACTTGTATCCCTGACTGCTTTGGAGAGAATTCCAACATACTTGACCTCTTCCCTACAACTAATCCTTCTGCTTCTGCTGTTAATCTTTTCTCTTAGTTGGGCCCCTCTGATCAAAATCTTATCACTTCATCCTATTGCTGCAGTATGGCCTATGGATTATCCCAAGACTCACCAACTGTGGCACTTTGGAGCTGCTGACTGGAGACCCTAAGACAGTGTTTCCTTTATTTTACCAGGAGTGATTATTGCTTCCATGGACGAGAGCCTCTTGAATATGCCTTGCAGATTTCAGAGGTTATTCTCTCGGGCATGGAAGCATCATTCCTTTCTCTTAGCCAGTGAATAATGCAAAAAAAAAAAAATGCTGAATCATGCTTGTTCTAATGTTGTCCACAAGAAGGCCCACAAAAGATACTTGAGCCAACCCACCCCTAAATCTAATCTCACTTATGTTTCCGCCTGGAATCGTGCTAAGTTTGTTCTCTCTGCTAAAAATAATTTGATTCGTACTAAATACTGTGAAATCTCCGACTCAAACTCCTTCCCGCTCCTTGTGGCACCTTCCCAAAAGCTTTTCTAACAACTTTACCTTATCATCCTTTCCTCCTCTTTTCCACTCTGATAGCTATGTAACTGGTTCTCATACTGAAAAAGCAGAACTCTTGGTTCAGACTTTCTCCTCCGCTACCATTTTGGATGATTCTGGTGCTGTTCCTCCATCACTTTCCCCTTTTGATTTCCTTATAACAGGCATTAAAATTTTTTGGACTGATGCTAGCTCTGTCATAAAACGAATTTCGTAGTTACTTGTAGAGAAGTTATATATATTAGACTTGTGGACGAGCGATTGTTATACTTGAGTAGCTTTGTAAGTAGATAATCTTCTTTCCCATTTGTCATTCAATGACAGGAGAGGTAAAGAATAGTATGGGACTATTTTTATTTGTCTTGGAAATATTAACAAGTCTCTCACACACGAGTGAAGTTAGGTAGAGTCCCGGGAGCTATCTCCCTGTCTCACTTTCTCTCTCTCTCTCTCTCTCTTCCTCCATGTTGCTAAGCCCTTCTCCCTACGACCTGCCTGTTCTATGGCCTGTTTCCTTCTGAGCTCTCTTTCCTAAATTCTGATGAAACAGGAGTCGTGTCACGTGTGTTCACTGTGGTTGGAAAGTTCTAGAAGCCTGTGTGTGAGTATGTGTGTATGTGTGTGTATGGTCACTAGGCTGCTGTATCGCTGACAAACTAACTGCATCATCTCCTGACTGGCTACTTCGTAATCTGTCGTCAGCTTTTCCTCAGTGTAACTTGCAAGATCATTTCCCATTCCCAGGCTCGCATAGAGCTGTCTATCTGTCTATTTATCTATCTATCTATTATGATTTGTAATTATAATATGGAGTCCTAACAGCTCTGCCATCACTGATCTCAATACTAACAAGAAATATGAGCCTGATGGGGTCCCTCTTGTCCTCATAACTGTGTTTCTTTGCTTACACTCTGCCTAAGAAACCAAAATTCTTTCACCTATGTCTGTCAACTTGTGCCTTTCCTTCTTGCTGGGAGTTTGCTCTCTTTCAGCCTGTTCCAAAGAAGTGTGACCATTCCCACCCACTAACTATCGCTCAATTGCTTTAACATCCTGTATTTCAAAATTATTAAAATCTGTTCTTACCAAAAATATTAATGCACGTTTCCTATCACACTCTTCTTTCCGATCGACAGTGTGGGTTCCACCAAGGATGCTCCACTGGCGATCTTCTCAGAAAAATGTCAAATGTAATTCAACATTGAAAAATGCAAAGTACTTCATACTGGAATTAACGTCCATGTGAATTACAGATTGATTAATATCCACTTGTCATGTACAGAAAATGAAAAGGATCTTGGTGTTATAATATCAAATGACCTGAAACCGAGTAAGTGGTGCAGAGAGGCGGTTATAATTACAAACAGATTGGAGGGTTTTATTGGAAGAACTTTCGAGTTTAAATCGGAAAGAGTAATTCTTGCTTCATAAAAGTCATTAGTGTGTCCCCATCTCGAGTATTGTATGCAGTTCTTGTCTCTGTACTACAGAAAGGACATAGAAAAATTAGATTAAATATAGCGAAGAATCACAGAAACGATACCACGACTTAGAAACAAACCATATGAGGAACGCCTTGAAGAACTTAAATTATTTAGCATAACAAAACACATTAAGAGGTGACCTTATTGAAATTTTCAAAATCATGAAGATATATGATTAATTATTTTGAATTAACCAGTCAAGTCAAACAAGGAGTAATGGCTGCCAAATTATACAAAAGCATTTCCAGTCCCATGGAGCAATGTATTTCTTCAACAGAGTCATAAATATCTGGAACAGATTACCCTTAGATACTGTAAAAAATATCTCAGTTAAGACTTTAGAAAAAAAAAAAAATGAAAAGTACTTGCATGAGAATCCTCAGCCGACTGTTTCTACCCAAATAACTTACCAGCTATGCGTAAGTTCATTTCCCTCCTGTCAACAAGACTTCCCATAAACTTAACGTACCCATATATAGCATCGCATCATCCCAGCATATATTTATGAATATATTCTATCTATGTATACACCTAGGCTGTATCCCCCAAGGAAAGGGAGGTGGCCGAGGCAGGATGACACACTCTCACTTTACTCATCCGCTCAAAACACATTCATTCGCATCTTAGCCCCAAAAGGGAGAAGGGACAGATTTTCAATGCACCACACCACACAACACGAGGGTCAACTGCACAGTGCAATCAGTGATATCCACAGCAGGGCCCGACAGCAGAGCTGGTTTACTCCTACCACATCATAATGGACCCATCGGCTTTCACGCACCTGACCTGATCAGCTGATCAGACAAAATGCGGAAGAATATCCTCTCAGGGCTGCATCATCATTTATTTATTCACAATTTCTCTCCGTTCATTTCTATCACACAGCCACGCTTCCTTGCTCAACAGACATCCCTCTCGCATCCAACGCTCTCTTCACATTGTCCATCCATCCTATTCGTGGTCTTCCTCTCAGCCTTACACCTCTCACATCAGATCTAGTTATCTTTTTCACCAATTGTTCATTATCCAATCTTTCCACATGCCCAAACTATCGCAACACCTTCTGCTCAGCTCGATCAGCCTTCTCCCGAATAACTCCAGTTCTCCTTCGCACTTCATCATTTCTCACTCGATCCTTACACATCACTCCACACATACTCCTCAGACACCTCATCTCCATTACTGGGTACATTCAAACTCAACGTCTCTGCCACCCCCATATTTCATGTTTCAGCCTCATATAACACAGTTGGTACCACAACACCCTCATACAGCTTTCTCTTTACATCCATTCTAAGAGAACGACATCTAAACACTTTTTTCATTCTTTCCAGCACCTTTCCTACTTCATTCATTCTAAACTTCACTTCTGCATCTATTCTTCTATCCACAGCAATATTTGTCCCTGAATACTTAAAACACTCCACCTCTTCAAGGAACTCACCATTCGAAACTATATTCATCCTCCTACCATCTACCAACCTCGTACACATCATTACTCCACTCTTATTCTCATTTACCTTCAATTTCCTCCTTTCACACACCGTTCCAAACTCCTCAACCAACTGTCTCAATCTCTCCTCTGAATCAGCCACCAGTGTGAAATCATCCACAAACAGCAGCTGCCTCAGATTCCACTCTCTGCCATCAACATTCACCAGTTTCAGACCTCCACCTAAAACTCTTGCATTCACCTCCCTTACAACACCATCCATATAAATATTAAACAACCAAGGTGACATCACACATCCCTACCGCAGCCCCACTCTCACGGGAAACCAATCACTCACAGTATTTCCCACTTTTACACCCGTTCTACTATTTACATAAAAACTTTTCACTCATTTTAGTAACCTGCTTAATATATGCAAATAAAGTAGTGTAAGCACAGACTAGGTTCTGCACAGATAGCCCTGAGTTAACGGTCACTCTCTTACTTTCGACTTGTGATGGGCTGTAGATCACTGAGGGTCCCTGTTAGTTAAGTGACCACCATCGGGAATATTTTAATGTACCAGGGGTCACTGCTTCAGGAAGTAACTTGTGTACTTGTCCCAAATGGGAATGTTTCTTCTTTCAGTGGAGTGAAAGGAGCTGGGGCTTGAGTGACTGCTGCCTACATTGAAAATGAAAGGCAAGGCTGCCAAACCACCCCTGAACAACCACACTGTGCTTTTTCCACGCTGTGTCTACAGATGTCTCGTTAACTCAATGTACAGTCGGGGAACAAAGAAGCTGGACACAATTGGCGGCCTCTGGCAACAATTCCTATAGTAAACACGTAGGAGTGGGGGAAATGCATGAATGGAGGGGTAACAATTGTATCGAACTGTGTGACTGGTTGGCGCACAGCCGTCTGTCATTGCCATGTAGTCAAATATTGGAGAGGGTTTTGAGTATGAATACTCTATGTGCTAGATATAATAGGTATTCATCCTGTGTCATAGGACATATACTGTCTTAACTATTATATAGCAACTGATTAGCTGTATTAATTATTGTCACTCATATTTAGGGTACTGTGCAGCTGAAAGTATTCAGGGAGTTAAGATCATCTGTCCATTGTAGGATCAATACGAGATGGAAGCCTCAGGTCTTTGAATAATCATAATTATTATCAGCTGAAATGTATAATTTATTAGTGTGTTCTATTGAATGCTTTATTAACGAATATGTCATTGAAATACAACGTTGGTGCTGATAATCTTTATGACTTTGCTACGTTGTGAGTCAGTAGAACCGTTCCTCCCATGAACGGGGACAGAGCTTCATTGAGCACCATCCCTTACCATGCTGGGGGTGGGAGGAACCGTGTACACATGCATGATTTATTAGTTTTTTCATTCAACTGTTAATGAAAAAAATACTATGCAAATGCTAAACAGATGTTTTCTCCATCCATGATAATAAGAGACTGCTACCTGATAAGACAGATATCTTTGATACTCAAAACATTTCTCTTAGATGACGTCCGTCACACATTTTCCCTCTCGAGTTTAGTTGGTGACTTGGTAGGGTGAAGTATAGCCTTTTCAACGGCACTTCTGTCGCGATTGTTTCGCCCTACAACCTCTCTACCGAAATAGCCTCACATGAGCATCCCCTCCAAGCTAGCCTCACACGATCACTTTCCTCCCGCATTCTCTTCCCTCACCTAGCCCAACCTTTCACATTACCAACATGTTGGGATGATTCGAAACATCCAGTTAGGTCACAGAATTTGCACGTTAAGTAATGATCTATTATCCCACAGTTTAAATCAAGGAGATTCTAATGAACTCATTATATGGTGAGTGCATTTTCAAGTTAGTGCAAATGTCCAAGCTCATACTATGTTACATGTTATCAGATGATACCAGTTATACACACTATAATAATTCACTCAAAAGACCTGATGAATGTGTTTCCGTTTTATACTAGCTAACACTACAGGATTCTAGTTCATTTACAGGGCATCCTTGCATATTTATGGTTAACTCTTTCGCTGCGAGTTTTCTTCCTGTGATGTGTCTGGTGCTAAACAAGAGGCCCCCGGTGAGGGGGAATCACACCACCCACGAGCCGATACATATCTAGTCCGGCTTGGAATATGACCTTGACCTTGACCTACCACCACTAATTTCGAACTCATAGATTTTCATCCCTACTACACACCTGTATTTTTTTTTTCTAATGATATCTTGAGGGACTGCGAAGTTATCGTGCTAACAGACCCACAGACCTTGACCTACTTTAACTAATTTCGAACTCGTAAGAGATTTTCATTCCTATTACACACCTGTATAATTTTGTGATGGTATTTAGAGCGGTTGCAAAGTTATCGTGCTAACAGATACACAGACAGACAGACAGACAAATTGAAAACAATACCAGGTTCGCTGTCTCGGTGGTAATTATTAGTCATGTGCAGTAAAGCCCTAAGCACTAACTGAAAGGTGATGTAAGCTTGAGCATGTTACTGAAATTACAGTAGTTCCATTTAGCACAGACATCTTTCCAAACAAAAAGTAAGGTTGTGATGCATTGAGTACAAGTGCCACACATGGATTACAGTATATTCTTTCTCACTCGTATGAAATAGCATTCACAGCCTTTACGTTCGAAGCATCTTCTCCATAATATATTAATAATTTTATAACTGAAATAGCTAAAAGTTTAACATACTTGTGTGCTTAACGGTAGATGATTTTGCTGATACCTTGGAACAATCCGCCTTCAGTAAGGACTGTCCAAAGAATAAAGGTGATAAGGATAGGAATTACCAACAAACGAGTATTTCCAATGATGCAGTCATGAACTACAGTGTTACACATGACTTCCGTGTTTAGCTTATTTTCTTGTAATTTTTTTTTAAATCGAAGTAATAATCAACATCATCGCATTGCCTCATGTGTGATTCTGTTACTTATGTTCATGAAAATGACGTCTATGGGTCCTACAACATTTACTGTGCTTCACTCATGATAGGTCACATTCTTTTCATACCATAATAGGTTGAGGTAACCTGAAGCTAGCAAGTCTGCTCCGCTTATCGAATAGACTGGAGGGGTGTGCGTTCACCTTGTATCCGAGGTCAGAACAGGCGCAGTAGAAGCATAAAAAGGATACGCACGAGTAATTATTAGGAATTATTGCCTTCCTGCACCGGCTGGATTGATAATGTGATAAACGTCAAGCAGTAGTTTGCAGAGAATTATGCGGATAACACGAAACAACAGATTTGTAAATACTCCACACAGTTATGGTGTCGAGCCATCAGTCCTCTGCACGAACTTGGAAACGCGGTCTACCTTGGAAGCGTGCTGTACTTTAATTATTACAACATTGGTTTCCGATTTGTTATGGTGCTATATATCTCGGATTATACTCTTATGACCTGCTTTTATCCATCATGTAGCTACAGTTCACTTGGCCTTCATTAGGATTCATCAATATGGTAAAGCAGTAGTATATTCATATGTAAATTTGTGCTGTTCTGATATGACAAAAAGGTTCCAGTTAAAAATATCATAACATGGTGTCATATTTTAGTCATAACTAATCACACATACTTACAAACACTCAAACATGCACGCAAACCATGTCATGTTTTCAAGCTCACATTTCCTTCCTGTACCCAGTGGCAAGTCCAGCCTCCACCCCTCTCAGTTACATCCTGCAGCCATTTGGGAACAGAGGCCACGTGCTTGAACACCAGTTCACGCATCCTCCTGAGAACTTCCCATTCTCTATGGGCGTGCAGCACTATAGTCGCGGCGCACGACTCTGAGGTTGTCATTATCGTACCCTGGCAACCTACCATACAAAAGTGCGTCCCATTTCGTATATATCATAAAGAATCATATTATTATGCACAAATATATTATGCACGAATATTATAATACACGAACATATTATACACGAATCACTTGCGTTTCATGTTATACACGAAATGGGACGCACTTTTGAATGGTAGCCAAGGTACGATAATGACAACTTCAGAGTCGTGCGCCGCGGCTATAGTTCATGTGATGTTCGTTCCTGTCCTGGCTCCCACACATTAACAATATTCCCCATATGTTTTCAGTTGGACTGAGATCGCATGCTTTGCTTGGCCAGTCGAGGAGTGTGTATGGGACAGTTGTCCTGTGTAAAGATGATCCTCTCCAGGTAGGGTAGTGCATAGGTCTGCACCGCCGGGAGCATTACTACTTCAAGTATTTCTATGTGTTTGTATGCCGTAAGACGACCCTAGATGTCAACTACCTCACCTACTCCGTGCAAGTAGATCCAACCCCATAAGTTGGTAGTGACTTGATCGCTCCAGGCCACCTCGTAGAAGTTAGAGCTGGCATACCTGATTCTTAATTTTTATGTTAATGGGATACTCTGTTATTCTGTACTCAGCTATGATACATAAAAGATGAAGAGTAATAAACGGATGGACAATCAGTAGGAGAGACACTATTCTTTTTACAATCACGGTACACTACATGTCATAGCATTCAGTTGTTCTATAGTTAAGAGATACAGAGAAGGGAAGGATCACGGATGGAAAGATAAGGGTAGTGTGTTCTCACCTAATTGTATCTTTACAGGAATGAGTCAAGCTCGTATTTGCCAGTGTCTTAAACCATATTTATCGTACATATCCTTAAACGTGTGAAATGTTTTGGCACACACGATTTCATTCGGTAGTGCATTCCACTGATCAATTGGTCTATTTGGGAGACTAAATTTCCTTATGTCTTTATCACCTCTCTTCTTATGCAGTTTTTTGCAGTGTCCTCTTGCTGATGCTTCCTCATAGGTTAAGTAATCATTTATGTCTATTTTCTCCTTCCCTGATGTGCATTTATATAGCATAATCATGTCACCTCTTTTCCTTCTCTCCTGTAGCGTTGGTAAATTCAGGTTATTTAGTCTTCCTTCGTAGCTTAGATCCCTTAAGCTTGGTACCCATCTTGTAGCGGCCCATTGAACTTTTTCATTCTTGTCTATGTGTTTTTGGAGATGAGGACTCCAGACTGCTGATGCATACTCCAGGGTTGGTATGATGAATGATTTTATTATCTTTCTTAACATGTCTTCATTTATGTATGTGAATGCTATTCTCACATTTGCAAGCAGTGTATACATGTTCCGTACCTTCTCACTGATGTGTGAATGTGTGTGTGTGTGTGTGTGTGTGTGTGTGTGTGTGTGTGTGTGTGTGTGTGTGTGTGTGTGTGTGTGTGTGTGTGTGTGTGTGTGTGTGTGTGTGTGTGTGTGTTTTACAGAGCAAAACAATATCTTTGATAACCACAGACGCTGATCATAATTCAGTCATTGTCTTCATCTACACGAACTTTATTTAATAATGGTCTTGAAGATGAAGACAAATTAATGACAAACCACATAACAGTTTGCAATCTCAGCATTAGATATCATAGTCATGCAGTCTTACCTTTCATTATTTCTGCGCAAACAATGAAGTCTCCCATGTGATGTAGAACAGGAGGACATTTCATCGCCACAAATGACATGCCCCCAGAAGTTCATCTCTTGTCAGCATACTGTTGGGCAAAGAGAAGTTGGTGTTCCCTGTGTCTCTTTCTGAGCTTTTCTTTGACAGTGGGCGTCCGATGGTGTATACCAGATTCATGTAGCCTTTTCTTCACTGTCCTTGAAGTTATGTCGAATCCCAGTTGTTCCCTGATGGCGACAGCATTCGTGAAGGGGTCTGCTGCTGCTGCTCCTCGTATAGCTTCATCCTCAGCTGGTTTAGTTACTTGGGGTGTCCTGACTTGTCGATCACCAAGACGTTCTTCCTCATCCCAACTTTTTTTTTTTACCACTTATACACTGTTGTGCGAGATATCTCTAGATCCCAAGACATCTCTGAAGGTGTCAGGCCAGAGTCTGTCATACCCACAGTGTGTCCGCGCTGAGCAATCTTAGTCAAGCTTATTTTGACAACTGGTGCCGCCGAGGTACGTGGAGCAAATGTCGGCATACCACCAGGTGATGGCCAAACGATACCTAGGTTTCAAAGATTATGTTTCTCGCAGCATTAAGGGACATAAATGTTTCGAGCACTTTGCTATTAATAAAGGTTTGAAAAAAAAATCCTAAATAATATGCCATACTGTATATAATATTGTAGCACATTACTGTATCATTGAAAATACTTGTCTGTTGGGAACTTTATTTTTATCACCTTTATTCTTTGGATAGTCCTTATTGAAGCCAGATTGTTCCAAGCTATCAGCATAGTAGTATATTGAACCAATTGATATTTCAATTATATACTTAAAAATATATTATGGAGATGCTTCGAATGTAAAGTTTTTTCTATGCTTTACGAGTGAAATCGTCCAAGGTGAAAAGGAATATACTGTAATCTGTGTGTGGCACTTTTGCTCAACTTAATGCATCACAAATTTACTTCTTACTTGGAAAGACATTGTATACTAAATGATATTATTGTAATTTCAGTAACATTCTCAAACTTACGTCACCTTTCATTTAGTGCTTAGGGTTTTGTTGCACGTGACTTTAGTAATTTACTCTGACGCCACACACTTCACAGGAAGGAAAGTTGCAGCGAAAGAGTTAACCGTAAATATGCAAAGATGCCCTGTAAATGAACTAGAATCGTGTAGCGTTAGCTAGTATAAAACGCTCACATACCCATTAGGTTTTCTCAATGAATTATTATAGTGTGTATAACTGGTATCAACTGATAACATGTAACCTATGAGTGTGGACATTTGCACTAACATGAAAATGCACTCCCCCCAAAAAGAGTTCATTAGAATCTCCTTGATTTGAACTGTGGGGTAACAGATCATTACTTAACGTGCAAATTCTGTAACTGAACTGGATGTTAGGAATCATCTTGCCATGTTGCTAACGTGAAAGGTTGGGTTAGGTGAGGGAAGAGAATGTGGGAAAAAAGTGCTCGTGTGAGGCTAGCTTGGAGGGGATGCTCATATGAGGCTACTTCGGTAGAGAGGTTGTAGGGTGAAACAATTGCGACAGAAGTGCCGCTGAAAAGGCTATACTTCACCCTACCAAGTCACCAACTAAATTCGAGAGGGAAAATGTGTGACGGACGTCATCTAAGAGGAATGTTTTGAATATCAGAGATATCTGTCTTATCAGGGAGCAGTCTCTTATTATCATGGATGGAGCAAACATCTGTTTAGCAATTGCATAGTATTTTCTTTCATTAACCCCTACACCGCGGGCTTGTTTACCAATGACTTGCGTGTCCCGCGGGGTTATTTGGGCTCCAACAGACTCTCAAAAAATATTTGCCAAAAATCAGTTATTAGTCCTAGAATAATAAAATTAGATATGCTTATGGCACATACCTTCAGCTTTCTCCTGGAATGATTGTTGAGCCTTCGTCGGTTACCGTAGGACTTGTGGAGACCTCTGAAGTAGGGTAACGAAGTCTCCACTTTACACTTCCCGACAACCCGTAATATGATTACCACAGCCAGATACAAACACTAAAAACACTATTCAACAATTTTCAAGTAGTTTGGGATCCATACTAAAAAAAAAAAAACCACTGTGAAAGCAATGGAAATTACGAGTGCGTCTGATCGTCGCACTGGCACTAGTTCGCTCATGGTACTCTTTCATTTATTATTCATAAAACCCCTCACACTTTATATTTCTATTACTATATAACACTTATATATATCTACAGTCTTTATCCATAAGTTTCCTTCAGTAGTATTAGTTTATTGACACTGTAGGGATTCAATTTCTTTCAGTAAAATACGTAGCATTCACTTTCTCGTCCTGTATACTGGCATTGAGAGTGAATGTCACTTTCATCTTCACTCTCATAACTCATAGCATTCAGACATGCTAGAGTGAAACTTTCACTTTCATTACTCCTAGGGTATATACTCGTATTCTTATAATACTACTCATTTACATTTCTATTTACGTTCTCTATTTTATTTACGTTATTTACATTTCTATTTTATTTACACTGTGTTATGCACTGTCACTTGAAATAACTTATAAAACTATTTTCCCTTGTTCACGTATATTTACATTACTTTCACTTGCTGTTTACACATTATTTACAATTCCACTTGCAGTGTTTTACTCAATAGAAAGATCGTAGTCACTCTTTTATCAATTGTCAGCCCTTTACCTCTTTCCACACGAGGTTTAGTAGGGGGTAAAGGTCACAGGGCCCTCTGCATGGGGGTGAAAAAAGGCCTTGAAGTCAGCAAGAAGAAACATACGTACCCTCGCTTCGGAAGATGAGAGTAAACTGATAACGGAGGGCCGGGGTGGAGGCCTGCTTAGGGGTTATTCAGAGTTACCAATATTAGCTCTTGAAACAGCTATGTCTAGCACTGAAATGATTGGCAGGAAATCTAGACAATACATTATAAATTAGGTAGTTCCAGGTGAATGTAAATATCACTTAGGCTTCTCCCTTCCCTCCTTACATGTATATTTATTACGAAAATAGATTAGAGGCCTACTTAGGAGATATATATTCAGAGCTACCAATGTTAGATCTTGAAACAGCTTTGTCTAGCAATGAAATGATTGGCAGGAAATCTAGAAAATACATTATATATTAGGTAGTTCCAGGTGAATGTAAATATCACTTAGGCTTCTCCCTTCCCTCCTTACATGTATATTTATTGCGAAAATAGATTATACGGCATATTTCAAGGGGGAAAAAACAGCGAAAATTAGCGAACGAGTGCACATGAGGTGTTGTCAGGTGATAATTAGCCAATTCCAGGTGTATGGCACTCTCACTTACCTTATTTCTTTCTTGTATATATTATTTGGTATAAGAATAGGACATAGGGCTTATTTCAATGGATGAAATCAATGAAAAATTCCAGGGAAGATTTACTTAGCGTAGCACGGCCGGGCAGGCGAGAGGATAGGGTAATGGAGGGGGGGTAGGGAGGGGAGTCAAGAATGGGGAGAAATGGCTAAATTGTCAACAATGGATGGAGTACAGATGAGATTAGGAGTGCTGATTAGTGTTGGACATTGGCAGTACTGATAGATGATACAAGCCCCCACTTGGAAGCCCGGGTGAATTCAAAATAACACAGAATCACAAAAGCGACGCCCCGCGGTATGATCCCTTGCTCCCAAGCGTCACGAAAGTGACGCCCCGCGGTTAAGGGGTTAACAGTTGAATGAAGAAACTAATAAATTATGCATGTGTACACGGTTCCTCCCACCCCCAGCACGGTAAGGGATGGTGCTCATTGAAGCTCTGTCCACGTTCCTGGGAGGAACGTTTCTACTGACTCAGAACGTAGCGAAGTCATAACGATTATCAGCACCAACGTTGTATTTCAATGACATATTCGTTAACAAAGCATACAAACGAACACGCTAATATATTAGGTATTGCGCTTGGTAATAATTATGAGTTATTCAAGGATCTGAGGCTTCGGTCTCATACTGAACCTACTCTGAAGACAGATGCTCTTGGCTCCACAAATACCTTCAGCTGAACAGTGCCCTAAATATGAGTGACATTAATAAATACAGATAATCAACTGTCAAATTAAGTTATTATATGTCCTATGACACAGGATGAATATCTATTATATCTACCACATAGCGTATTCATGCTCAAAACCCTCTCCAAAACCTGACTACATGGCAATGACAGACGGCTGTGCACCGACCAATCACACACTTCTATACAAACGTTACCCCTCCATTCATGCATTTCTACCATCACCTACGTGTTTACTATAGGAGTTGTTGCCAGAGGCCGCCAGTTGTGTCCAGCTTCTTTGATCCCCGACTGTATCTGTATATAATATCATGCCTTATTTATTTACCTGAATATACAGTTTACTTTATTAAGTTCTCTTTCAGCTTATTCAGACTGGTAGCTTATAGGTAAAGTATTACAGACTAACTTTACCTTTTCAGTCTTTCCTATAAAATTTCCTTGTCGGTTTTTCCATGCTGAATGATGGTCCTTCCCAGTTTAAGCTGGAGGGTTTGGTGGCGAGGGAAGCCTTCATTTACTATCCTTATCCTTCAGCGTGTAGAATTAGATCGCACAGTGATAGTCTACACTGTAATACGTAGCCTCGACAGGACCATAAGGTTTGTTGCTGTTTTCTTTCCCTTGTATTCCTATGTATATTCCTTTGTACAATTGTCTCAAGGAGTTCCTATATCCCCTGTATTAGTTACTGTCAAGATGTGACAAGGTCGCAATTGTAGCGTAAATGCCTATGACTGAACGGGCATTCGTACTGTACCGACGGACGTGAGTGGTGGGTATGTATGCCAGACATCATAATGGCTGGCAATATCATGTAAATAGGGAAGCCAATAAAATTTCACCTGAAACCATATTATAACGTGTATGTTAATACAGAATACCAATGGAATATATATATATATCTATATATCTATATCTATATCTATATATATATCTATATCTATCTATCTATCTATATATATATATATATATCTATCTATCTATCTATATAATATATATATATATATATATATATATATATATATATATATATATATATATATATATATATATATATATTACATGGAATTTGAGTAAACAGTAATTTCATGAAATCCCTCGGGAATTCGTGAAATAAAGTCTAAATTAGGGTAAGCTAATTAACGTTTGGTCAATTTAGGCATTAACCTGGTTAGGTCAGGCTGGGATAATCTAGGTTGAGTTTAACTTAGATTAGGCTTGGTTAGTTAAGTTAGGTTAGGTTAGATTAATTTGGATGAATGCAGATTTATGTTAAGCATTCATCTAAATTAACCTAACCTTACCTAACTAACCTATTCTAACCTAACCCACAATTAACCTATATTATCACAGCCTAACCTTAATTAACCCACCCTAATTTAAACTAATTTCACTAATTCCCCAGGGATTTCATAAAATCACTGGTTACAAAAACTCCCAGTAAGACACACACACACACACACACACACACACACACACACACACACACAGTACAGAAGGATTACCTGGAAGGGTTAAACTATTGGTCAACTATGTAGGTTTACTCGAAAAAGATATAATTTGGAATAAAACGAATGACACTGAAACTGACATCATTCAGGAACGAACGACTGGATCATAATTCCTGAACCAGAAATCCGAAAACAGATCACCATCACATTAAATGTAGGTCTGTATATAGAATAAATTAATACGGTAAATATAGGAATAAAACAACCTTGAGTTGTCTACGCGACAAACAGCCAGAAACACCATTGCCCACCATACCTCCACACTGTCAGCCACAAGCAACAACAAATACGTTTCAGCATTCACATCTGAAGGGCACCTCAGCAGACTGAGTGACGTTATATTACTTACCTCAAGATTAGGACTGTGACATGTAAATTGTCGGTTTTAACTCAACAAATAATAAATTATGAAAGAAATCGTATTTATTAGGTGATAAAATGTGTAGCTGTTTGACCACCAACGCAAATTTCCGTCTTAAATAACAATAAAGATCTAACAGTAATAGAAGTAAGTGCTGGGGAAGGGGAGTCTTAACCTATTCTTTCAAATTTGTTTCCTTTACTTTATACAGTGGAGTGGATATGCAAGTTGTGTAGATTGGCTTGGGAAGAGGCAAAGGTTCCGGAGGACTGGAAATCAAGAATAATTGTTCCTTTATACAAAGAAAAAGGAGAAAGAGAAGTATGTGGTAACCATAGGGGTATTTGCCTTCTTAATGTGACTGGAAAAATTTATGGTAGAATACTTATTGCTAGGGTTGGGCTAGTTGGAGAAGAACAAGGGGGATTTAGGATGGGAAAAGGGTGTGTAGATCAGATGTTCTAAGATGTTTAGTGGAGAAGTATCTACAGAGGGGAAAGAAAGTGTATGCTGCCTTCAAGGACTTGGAGAAAGAATGTGGCAGTAGATTGGCAATGTATGTGGAAGGTGTTAAGAATATTTGGAGTGGATGGGAAATTGTTGAGTGCTGTGAAGTGTATGTACAAGGGAGCTAGGGCTACGGTGCGATGGATGGTGAGCTGAGTGAGTTCTTTGATATAAATGTGGGACCGAAACAGGAATATGTGATGTCTCCATGGCTGTTAAATATAATCATGGATGGGGTTGTAATGGAGGTGCAAGGTAAGGCAGTGATTGTGGAGGTGGCTGTAATGAATGAGGGTGAGGTGTGGAAGATTCCGGTGTTGCTGTTTGCTGATGATACAGTATTGTTGAGTGAAGATGAATGGGAGATGCAAGGTTTGGTGAATGAATTTGGGATAGTGTGTAAGAAGAGGAATCTGAAAGTTAATGTAAACTTGAGTAAAGTTATGGTGGTTGGGAGGAATGAAGTCACAGAATGCACAGTGAGGTTGGATGGTGAGGACATGGAGAATGTGAGTGCATTCAAATTCTTGGGTAGTGTGATGAGTAAGGATGGAAGTTTGGAGGATGAGGTGCTTGATAGGGTGCAACAGGAAAGGAAGGTTGTTGGTTCACTGAAAGAGGTGATGAGAAATAGGGAGGTGAGAATGGAAGTTAAGAAGTCACTGCATGATAGTTTTGTGATCCCTACCCTGACGTATGAAAGCGAGGCATGGACCTGCTAGAGGGGAATGAGTCAAGAGTGAGAGCAGTGGAAATGAGTTACATGAGAGGAGCATGTGGAATGACATGGTAGGACAGGTTGACGAATGAGGAAGTGAAAGAACGTTGTCGGGTGGATGTGGATGTGACTGAGAAAATTAGGAGAAATACACTGAGGTCGTTTGGACATGTGGAGAGAGGGGTGAGGGAAGGGTAACTCCTACCCTCAGTTTCAAGACTACGGGCAAAAAGCTTTCCTCATTAACTCTCCTCCTCTTACTGGCTCCCTTCAACTTATGTCTCTTCACAGCACTGTTGCATCTTTATCTCTTTTCTATCGCTACGTCAGTGGTCGCTGCTCCCTTGAACTGTCTGCTTGCATCCCTCCACCATTACGACCGGGTGCATAGCTCCCGTCAAGTACCGAACTTTCATCCCTTTTCTGTCCAGTCTTTCTAATGCAGGAGTTAACTTTACTCCCTGTCCTCCATGTATGCAACTGGTCAGCTCTGGAACTGTCTTCCTTTCTCTGTATTTCCTATTGCCCATGACCTCCAGTCTTGCAAACTCAGTGTGTCCAGGCATCTGGAAATAACGGATCTCTCTGTTATCTTGTTTTTGTTTTTTCTTGGATGAAACAATTCTGGGCTTCTGGCGTTTGGTTCCTTCTTCCTTGTATTCAAGACACACACACACACACACACACACACACACACACACACACACACACACACACACACACACACACACACACACACACACACACACACACAACTAGATACATGAAACAATCACCGCACAAACACTATCAGGTTTTCTTCAGCAACTTTGCACTTCCAAATACTGTAGCACTAGCAATGAAGTAACACCTACATAATCATTTAACGTGCAGAGAAATACATCTCCTCGGTCACAATACTACTGTATATAAGCCCCTCTCCTGACGTCCATTCTTCTGACATTATCCTTACTGGAATTATTCTTGTTCAGCTCGTTAGTCTTGGACCGGGACATCACCCAGCCTTTCTCTTACCAGCAGTGATGTGGGTTGGGTGGAATCACAGATAACATGTGCCTCGGCTGCATAACAGGCCTACGCAACTTAACCCACATGATGGAGCAGTGCGGAAAGTTTGCACTATAATGTAGGCAAATATTACCGGTGTAGGAAACCACAGGGACGACGCCATAGAGACAGCTGCCTACCCGCTGTCGACGGGTCTCCTGGAACAGGCTTGATCTGAGTTAAGCAACAAATGAAGCTGTATATGATTTTCATCAACCCCATCATTACAGAACACCTACTCTGTGCTATACATAACCATCTGATTGTAGTAACAATAAAAACAGAAAATACATGACCGTAATAAAGGGTTATGAAACTTCCTTATCATATAAACTGGTGAAAATCCTGAATGAAAAAAGTGCCAGAGTCTTTGGCCAGACAGTAGATTTTCTTTTATGATTAAATTCTTTTCATCGTTTCATTCTGTTTTTCCTTTCCTCCCCTCTCTCTTGATATTAGTACTGTAACTCTCTCTCTCTCTTCTCTTCTCTCTCTCTCTCTCTCTCTCTCTCTCTCTCTCTCTCTCTCTCTCTCTCTCTCTCTCTCTCTCTCTCTTACATCAAACATAGCACTTGGTTTCCCCATCACCATTAGTAATTTTTTGCACCTTAAAACTGCTGTTCACCAAAGTTTTATAGTGTTAGTAATTACTTTCATTTGCACTGGGCGAACTGACAGCCCAATGGACAATATTTAATGGGGGTTTTGGTGTGTGGGAGTTCTTTTGATTTTAGCTCCAGTTTGTGGGGGGGAAAATGGGAAGAGAGGGGGAATGATTTGATTTGAAGTGAGGGAGGGTCTGATATGTCTGGAAACTGGGGGTCATTAGAGAGAGAGAGAGAGAGAGAGAGAGGTAACGGCAGCAGTCGTTGTTGATAGGTTGCTTTTGTACGCTTGCGAATGTGTACGTGTTTGCATGTGTGTGCGTGTTTCTGTGTGTCCCCATGTGTCTGCGAGTGTGTATTTGTGTCAATATGTATATGGTTATGTGCAAGCATGTGTGTGTGTGTGTGTGTGTGTGTGTGTGTGTGTGTGTGTGTGTGTGTGTGTGTGTGTGTGTGTGTGTGTGTGTGTGAGAGAGAGAGAGAGAGAGAGAGAGAGAGAGAACTGACTGCCCAGTTAGTCGGTGTCATGTAAGCTGATGTGGTGGTGGGCAAAGGTAATTGTGGCTATTCTGGTCATTGTGAGGCGGTGGTTGTGGCGGTGGTGGGCATGGCGAGGAGGCAGTGATGGTGTTGATAGTGGTGGTCTGGTAGTGGTGGTGGTCGTGTGAACACTGTGGTAGTGGTGGTTGTGTTTAAATGGTGTAATGGTTTCGGTGTGTAAATGGTGGTAGTGGTGGTGGTGCGTAAATCGTGGAAGTAGTGGTGGTGGTATGTAAATGGTGGTAGTGGGGAGGTAATGGTAGCAGTTGTTGTCGTGATGATTAGGTTTTGAGTAAAGTTTTCTTCCTGTATGATATACATAGTACTTCAGGAGGTTGTGATGGGCAGCGGTGAAGTGACAACCAGTGGCGGAGCCTGCAAAACTGTTTCCACCAAATAATAAGAAAGTTTCAGTGGTTGGGACCTGCATAACCCATCCCTTACAAATAATATTCAGTAAAAGGAAGATAATACCAATGGCTGAGACCTGCATAGCCCGTCCCCTTCAAACAAAATCCAGTAAACTGAAGCCGAAGCAAGAGCAGTTTATTTCAAGATGTCTCGATACATTGCACTTAACGTCTTCAAATCGATGACGTAGTTTTTTTTCCTTGCTCTTGCCAGAGGACTCTGCATTATGCAGGGTACACTTTTCACATTGGAATTGTTAGATATTTCTTTCATTAACCCCGTCACTCTCAGATGACTCTCGCTAACGAAATTTTGCAGCAGATTAAAAAATAATAATAATAATCCTTCATTTGAATTGTTATGGTGGTACCAGGCTAAGCTGAATGGGAACTTGGACAGCTGACTGAAGCTGCCCATTTCCTGCTGCCCACCACCCATCTCTGGGAGAGTCGTAAGGGATCTGAGGAACGTTCGTATACCCGGGTAAGAACTGATGGTGGTAGTAATGGTAGTGGTGGTAGTGATGCTAGCAGTGGTTGTGGTGATGTGGTGCGATACAGGGTGGACTAGTATGGTAGCTGTAGTAGTGGCTGGTGTATGGTAATGAAAGCGGTGTATGGAGCAGTAGGTAGGGTCATAGCATCTCTATAACAACACAATGGACACTGGAAAACACGTTATGAAATTGGATACTGCCCTCAGAGTCAGTAGTTGTTTTCAGACTGTTATGTGTTGACAAACGCACGAAGGTTAAATGAAAACGGGGAAACGAGCCATATCAATGAAAAAAGCAGCTTAAATGATATTTTAAAAATTTCATGTAATAATCTGAGAAACTGAAACCCTGTCAAATAAAATCACTGTTACGAGTTAGCATAAAATCGCCCAATTTATATTTAACGGTTTTAATCAAGATATTGCTTTATTACTTACTTGGCTCTGATGACGTACCTTATTCTGTTACACGACTTTATTAACTGGAAGAGTTGGATACTGCGTTAATTATTCCCATAACTACTTGTCCTATGTCCTAAGTTGTAAACAATCGTCTGTTGGTAATAAAAGTATCTTTTGGAAATACGAATGCACCACTATTCAAGTAGTTAACCATATGACCAGAAAAGATCCTTCTGACGATGGGTAAAATTGAAGACGGGAAAAATGAACATTAAACAAAACAAAGAAAACCTTTGATAGCCGCACCTACACTAGCATTAATGTAAGGGAAATAGAAAACAATGTTCTCAGGAAGAGCGGACCCAATGGAGTCCCACCCTGGCTAACCACTGAATTGGGTGAAGAATATCGCTGTGCAAAATTTCGGGCTACAAGGTAAAAAATAACAAATAACTATAGCTCTGTCATTTTGGGTTCCGCCTCTCCCTTTAGGTGGCGACCGTCGAGAACCCAAGTCCTCTAGAAGTGTGACCCAGGTGAACTTCTGCGAAAATGCAAGATTTCCTGTTCCTCGGATTAACAGTTATGACCGTCCATAACAGCTTTACTTGGGATACACGGTGCCTCTCTCCCCCTTCCCCGTGAGGGCGGCCCTCGAGTGCTCTGTGTACAAGTCTAACACTGTGCAGAATATTATTCTCCTGGGTTAAAAAAAAAAAAAAAAAAAAGGGGGACTTGCATCAGGGATTTGACTGGGACCTCAGGAGATTGCCCATCATGAGGGGGGGCTCTCATTCCGCCTAAAATGTGACTGAACGTCTAACAAAATGCAATATTTCGTTTTCGTGGGTTAAAAATTATAGCACTGCACAATGACCCTGACTGCCTCCCCCTGCCTATTCTCCCACGCATTATGAGGGCGGCCCTCAGAAGCACCATCCTGGTTGTAACCGACTCCGAGTGAAGCTACACTATTTTCTTTTTAATGCAAGGAAGAAAGAACCAAATGCCAAGAGCCTGCAAAATGTTACTTGCAAGAAAAAGCAAAAACAAGATAACAGAGATCCAGATTCAAGATCCGATCATTTAGGGATGCCTGGACACACTGCGTATGAAAGATCATAGGCAGTAGGATATACAGACAGAGGGAGACAGTTCCAGAGTTGACTTGTTGCATACATGAAGGACTGGGAGTAATGGTTAACTCCTGCATTAGAGAGTTGGACAGAAAAGGGATGAGAGTCTGTTGCTTGACGAATGCAACAAGCCTTTGGAATGGTGCAGAGATGCATGCAGATAGTTCAGAGGAGCAGTGACCATTGAAGTTGCTATAGAAATGATAATAAAGCTGCAACAGTGCGGCGAAGAGACAGAGATTGAAAGCAGCCAATAAGAGGAGGAGAGCTAATGAGACGAAATGCCTTTGATTCCACATTGTTGAGAAGAGCTGAATGTGGGGAGCCTCCCCACACGTGAGAGTTGTACCCTATACAGGTGCATATAGAACCCATGCATAAAGTCAGCAACTCTGCAGGGGTAAAGAAGGCACGGAGACGGCTTAGCACACCCAATCTCCTGGAAGCAGATTTTACAGTAGAGATAATATGATCTTTCCAAGATGAATCCCGAAAGAATGAAACCCCACGTATGTTTAAAAATGACAGGAATGTGGTGGATATTGCTAGATATATGAGGATATTCCTGCGAAGATTTTGTCGAGTTGATAGGTGTAAGAACTGAGTTTTTGATGCATTAAAAACATCATGATTACTTTTATCCCAATCAATGATATGAGCCACGTCAGACATTAGGTGTGCCATAGCCTCATCCCTTATTTGATGAAGTAACTGCTGGGATGGACATTGAGGGAAGCGAATGCATTGATGAAGGGTGGAATCGTCAGCGTATGAAAGGATAGGGTTAGATGTACTTCTGTTCCTGAGTGTAAGACAGCGACAGTGTTTAATGGTTTTGATGAGACCCCAGGGGGGTGCCCCGTGGGACCGATCGGGAGTCGCAGGCTGGCTGAATTCTGGCCCGAGTGGAGCACTGTCACTGTGCAATATTTCGTTTTCCTGACATACTGCGCTGAAGACACTGACTATATTCATCGAAGAGGTACAGTAACTCATTAAATGAGTGGGTGACACAGAGACAAGCACTGTATTTGGTAATGTTTGTAGGTGCTGCCAAAAAATGACCTTCTTAGGCTGAAAGGTTAAACGCTTAGTTACTATCGTGTCCACTTAGCAGCCTACTAAGGCGTCTGAGCCCCTTCTTTGAGAACGTCCACAATTTATTCACTTGATTTGGCCCAATTTTCAAATGATTCCACCAGTGATTCCATTTGTTTTCTAACCAATGCCTCAGTTTCCAAAATCTTCCTTGACCTAATATGGCCATTATTTCCAAAAATGACAGCTAACCTTGTGAAAGGTTAGTAAAATATAGTAAAACACACACACACTCTCTCTCTCTCTCTCTCTCTCTCTCTCTCTCTCTCTCTCTCTCTCTCTCTCTCTCTTTCTGTGTGTGTGTGTGTGTGTATATATATATATATATATATATATATATATAGATATATATTTATATATATATATATATATATATATATATATAGATAGATAGATAGATAGATAGAGAGAGAGAGAGAGAGAGAGAGAGAGAGAGAGAGAGAGAGAGTATATAAAACTTAAAGAGGTTAAGTGCAGCTCCGATTGGAACCCTGTGGGACAAGATAGTGCTCAAAGAGTGATACACCATCTTGAAGGATCACATCACCATCGGAGACTACGAGATTCACGACGAGATGAACCTGGATTGTATTGGGAGGCTAGCGTACATTTGGCGCCTTATTTTCCCCCCCCCCTTTTTTTATTAACTCTTCGAATCTGGCTGACATTATTTTTTTAGTTTATTCCTGCTGCTAAAATATGGTTTTATTTATTTTAGGAAAGACATCTTGTAGTGAAGGGGATTATTCTGTCAGTATCTAACCCATTCAGTTTTAAAAATTCTGTCCCAAGGTAAATAAGTCATCAGGAAACAGCAGGATTAAAAAAAAAAAAAAAAAAAAAAAAAAAAAAAAAAAAGTCCATGGCTTGAATGGGTTCATTTAGTTTTTCCTCATCTTTTCACCCCTGGTCTCCTGTCTGAATGAACTTGTATTATCAGTAGCTACTGGGAGGCTAGTGTGCATTTGATACATTATTTTTCCTTTCTCTCTCTCTCTCTCTCTCTCTCTCTCTCTCTCTCTTGCCAGTATATAGCTTTGGCCCTGTGGTAGGTGGGGGCACCCATCATCCACTCACTCAGTGAAGGGATTCCTTATGGTCTCTACACTGAGTGACATCCCAAATGGTTTCCTCTACCCAGGAAACCTTTGACAACGCTGGGTAATAACCATATAACTGGGGTTTTTGGCCGGGTTAAGTGTCCCCCAGGTTCCCCTATGTAAAATCACTTAATCACGGCAAACGTTTTGGAGAGCTTCGGAGGGCCCAATACCTGCCCAGGGCCCCAACCAAATGGGCAGATTCGCATGGCCATGTGGAATGTGAGAGGTGTGAATGAAAACAGCAAGAGGGTGGAAGTGGTGAATGTTTTCAAGAGTGCAAGATATGTTGTGACGGCAGTGTGAGAAACAAAGATAAAAGGGTGTGAAGTGGAGGAGTGGGAAGGTGTGAAAGGAAGGAGTTGTTTTGTTGATGAACGAGGTGGAATGAGAGATTACAAATGTGTCAGCTCGAGTTGTATGTATGTCAAGTCCAAGTCTGTGAAAGTGGGAGTGATTGTAGAATATGCACAGTGTGATGACAGAAGTGAGAGAGAGAAAGACAGGATTTGGGATGAGCTAGATGAAGTAGTGGGAGAAATGCCCAGGAGCTATAAAGCTATCGTAATGGGCGATATGAATGGAAGAGTAGGCACTGGTCCTGAGGATGATATAATGGGTTGTAATGGAGTACCGCAAGAAAATGATAATGGGAAATGACTGAAGAATATGTGTCAGGAAAGCAGGTTGTGCATTTGTAACACGTATTTCAAACACAAAGATGCACATAAATATGCATGGTATAGAGGGAACGGGGTTCATGCTGAAAGGAGCCTGATTGATTACGTAGAGAGGTCGATCCTGGGAATGGTTTCCTGATACGAAAGCTGTGAGAGAGTACGATGTGGGGGTCTGTCAGATCGGTATGGAAGATCAAGCTGAGAGGAGTGAGGTGGACCAGGCGAGAGAGGAGCAGTCAGGGAGAAAGACTGAAAGGCGAGAAGCTGAGGATCAAAGAAATGGCAGATGAATACAGGACCAAAGTAGGGGAGGAGTTGGAATCAGTGAATTAGGATGAAACTGATCTGGACAGTCTGTGGAATGCATATAGGGACTGCTTGATTAAGAACGCAAAACCGGTGTGTGGTGTGGCAAGAGTAACAACAATGAGGTGCGGAAATGTAGAGGAGACAGCGGAAAGAAATGTGAAAGTGTGACGGATGTAAGTGGTACATTATTAACTCGTGGGGATGAAGTAAGGACAAGACGGAAAGAATATTTTGAAAGCTTGATGAAATGGGATAGACAGTGCAAAGCGGCAGTAAACTTGATTTGTTTGGGGGATGTGCAGAGAAGGAATGTAGTACTAGGAAACGTGACACTCGCACAGGTGAAGAACGACGTGAAGCGGCTGAAAAATGGGGAAGCAGCTGGGGCTGATGACATGCATGCAGAGATGGTTAAGTGTAGTGGAGACAGAGGAATGAAGTGCTTGTTGGAAATATGTAAGAAGGCATGGATGAGTGAAAGTGTGCCACCAGAGTAGAAAAAGACTGTGTTGGAACCCCTGTACAAAAATGAAGGTGAGCGAAGTGAGTACAGGAATTACGAGTATTGTGGCATAATTTTATTGAGTACTGTTGGAAAGGTATATAGAAGAAAAATTACAGAGAAAGAAAAAGAGATATCAGAAGTCCTAGTAAGTGATGAACAGGGCGGTTTTAGGGATGGCAGAGGATCTGTGGATCAAATATTTGCAGTGAGACAGATCATGGATAGGCTTGTGAGAAGGACTGTAAGGTGTTTATGGCATTTATGGATCTCGAAAAAGCATACGACAAAGCAGACAGAGAGGGATTGTGGAAGGTTTTGCGTATGTACCCTGTAGATGGTAAGTTGCTACATGCCGTCAAGAGTTTTTATGATGGTAGTGAGGCATGTGTATATGGGCATCTAAAGGAATGGTTCACGATCAATGTGGGCATGCGACAAGGTTGCTTGATGACTCCATGGTTGTTCAATATACTGTATATATGGATGGCGTGATGAGAGAAGTAAAAACACGAGTAATGGAGAGAGCGATGGCGTTGGTAATTAATGGTGATGGATGGAATACCTCAAATTTGTTATATGCTGATGATGCAGTGCAACTTGCAGATACCGGACAAGAGCTTGGAAAGCTAGTGCAGAGTTTTGCTGATATTTGTGAGCGTCTTGCCTTGCAAGTGAATGTAGAAAAAGAGTAATATTATGGTAATCGAGAGAGAACGTGAATCCCAGTGTGATATTGCAGTGAATGGAGAGAGACTGAAATTGGCGAGAGAATTCAAATACCTGGGTACAATAGTAGAAAACAGGGGAAAATGTGCAAAAGAAGTGGAAAGCAGAGTGACACAAGGAAGGAAGGTAGCTGGTGCGATGAAGGCCTTGTTAAGAAACAAAGGCTTGAGTGTTGCAGCTGCGCGAGGCTTACGTGAAAGAGTGTTAGTGTCAACTTTAAAATGTGGATGTGAGACTGTGGTGTGGCATGAAAATGAAAAGTCAAGAGTGAGAGCAGTGGAGACGGAACTGCTGCGGAATGTATTTGGAGTACAGAGAGTCGATAGGATACGAAATGATATGATTCGTGAAAGATGCGGAGTGAGGAAGTCCGTGGACATCAGAATCGAAAAGAGTGTAATGATATGGTGTGGTCATGTGGAGGGAATGAATGATAACAGAGTGGTGAAAAAGGTATATTTAGGCGAATTTGAAAGAGGGAGAAAAGCAAGGTAGGCCAAGGAGAAGGGAGAGGGATATGGTGGATTAGTGTGTGAGGAAGAGAGGTATGGAAGTCGGTGAGGCTAGGACTCTGACAAGAGATCGAGCTAGCTAGATGAATGTTTTGAGAAGAAGTGCATAATCAGGGATTTGGCACCCGTTTCTAAAGTGGCAGCGTCTGGACTGACTCTATCGAATATGTTTATATGAAGCTTCAGAACGTGGTGGAAGTTTTTGTCCTATCAGATAGAGCCAGGATTCCGGGGGCTTGAATAATGAGTGCATGGAAGCGTGGCTCATTGGACTGGGCAGACATAGGCTGTCTGGACGTTGCTACTCCTCAATCTGCCCTAAGGTGGAAAAGGAGGTCCGGATGATGATCATGATCAAGATTATTTATATATATATATATATATATATATATATATATATATATATATTAATATTATATATATATATATATATATATATATATATATATATATATATATATATATATTATTATATTTAGGCAGAATGTTTTCTTTTATACAAAAATAATTAAAGACCAAGGCGTAGCCATTGTTCACTATTTTTCTGTTGATCTTTTCGAGTTTTCTTACACATTGTTTTACACTATGATTCAGGTTGTAGATAATGTGTCCAAGATCCATGTCGTAACTATATTTTATTAATTATTTATTTTCATTTTTCGTAGGACGTTTCATGTATCCTTACACATCATCAGCGACTGTAATATAGATACAATACACTATAAAACATGACATATACAACATAAACCTATACAATATATATACTGAAATGTACATCAACGACTAATAAAAGTGTAGAGTAACAAGAGTATGGATAAAAGAGACAAACCCTTTAGGTGAAGTCAAGTATGAGCTACAGTTAAAAGTGTATGGATAAAAGAAACAAACCTTATAGGTGTAGTCAGCTATGAGCTACGTGGTTGACTGGGAAGGTTGTATGGGTGAGTGGGTGTCTGCGGCTGTGTAGTGTTGCCAGTTGTGTTATTGTGTGTGTAATGTTCATTTGTAATTGTCGCTGCTTATGGTCGGGCCTTTGTGTATTTAAACAGTTTGAGGGTACGATCTAGTCCGGTAGTTTGGTTGTTTATGGCCGGTGTGTTTTCACGTATGAGAAGTGCTTCTGCCAGTTGTAGTCTAATGTGGTCATGACATTTTTTTATTATATTAGTATTTTCTATTAGAACTTGTCTGTTTATTGATGTGTGATGTTGAGTCATATGATCTTTTACAGAACCGGATTGTAGGTGTATGGTTAAACGTCTGCTTAGTGTGGTTGTGGTCATACCAATATATTTCATGTGACGAAGTTTACAACCTTCTTGTGGGCAAGTGAATTCATAAACTACATTGGTATGTTGAAGTTTGTTGGTTTGTTGAGCTGTGTTGTTTTTCATAATCATGTTGCTAACTTTCCTGTTTTTATAGTAAATAATTAAACTGAGCTTGTCTGAGGGGATAACACATGATGTGTTACGTGTTACAATCTCTCTAAGTACACGTTCATCCGTTTTATAAGCAGGGGACATCTGATTACCATAATACACATTGTGGGTAAGAGTATGGGGAAGCGGTTGGACATTTGTGGTTGAGACTTGTTTTGAAATAAATTGACATATTTCTCTGTCAACCCACAACTTGGAAACATTACTGAGAGCATGCACCACCGAAGCTCCCTTTCGCAGCCCAGACGGTAAGCTGTATCAGCAGGTTAACGGAGTCAGCATGGGTTCACCCCTGGGCCCAACATTTGCTGCCTTTTACATGTGTCACCTAGAAAACAAAGTGTTAGAAGATCCCAACCTGCGTCCAACCACGTATTGTCGCTATGTTGATGATATCTATGTGGTCGTTAGAGACGAAAACCACCTTAAACAACTAAGAACTGCCATGGAACATAACTCAATATTAAAATTTACTTATGAGATAAGTGCAAACAACAAAATCCCTTTTCTTGATGTATTAATAGAAGAGGAGAATGGTAACTATAAAACCTCCGTATATCGTAAAGCTACGGACTTGGGTAGATGCCTTAATGCTGTGAGTGAGTGTCCGCAGCGGTACCAATTGTCAGTTATCAGGTCATACTTACGTCGTGCTCATAGGAACTGCTCATCGTGGGAACTCTTCCACTCAGAAGTAACTAAATTAAAGCAGATCTTAATTAACAATGGTTATTCCAATCAAATAGTTGACAGAGAAATATGTCAATTTATTTCAAAACAAGTCTCAACCACAAATGTCCAACCGCTTCCCCATACTGTTACCCACAATGTGTATTATGGTAATCAGATGTCCCCTGCTTATAAAACGGATGAACGTGTACTTAGAGAGATTGTAACACGTAACACATCATGTGTTATCCCCTCAGACAAGCTCAGTTTAATTATTTACTATAAAAACAGGAAAGTTAGCAACATGATTATGAAAAACAACACAGCTCAACAAACCAACAAACTTCAACATACCAATGTAGTTTATGAATTCACTTGCCCACACGAAGGTTGTAAACTTCGTCACATGAAATATATTGGTATGACCACAACCACACTAAGCAGACGTTTAACCATACACCTACAATCCGGTTCTATAAAAGATCATATGACTCAACATCACACATCAATAAACAGACAAGTTCTAATAGAAAATACTAATATAATAAAAAAAATGTCATGACCACATTAGACTACAACTGGCAGAAGCACTTCTCATACGTGAAAACACGCCGGCCATAAACAACCAAACTACCGGACTAGATCGTACCCTCAAACTGTTTAAATACACAAAGGCCCGACCACAAGCAGCGACAATTACAAATGAACATTACACACACAATAACACAACTGGCAACACTACACAGCCACAAACACCCACTCACCCATACAACCTTCGCAGTCAACCACGTAGCTCATAGCTGACTACACCTATAAGGTTTGTTTCTTTTATCCATACACTTTTAACTGTAGCTCATACTTGACTTCACCTAAAGGGTTTGTCTCTTTTATCCATACTCTTGTTACTCTACACTTTTATTAGTCGTTGTTGTACATTTCAGTATATATATTGTATAGGTTTATGTTGTATATGTCATGTTTTATAGTGTATTGTATCTATATTTCAGTCGCTGATGATGTGTAAGGATACACGAAACGTCCTACGAAAAATGAAAATAAATAATTAATAAAATATAGTTACGACATGGATCTTGGACATATTATCTACAACCTGAATCATAGTGTAAAACAATGTGTAAGAAAACTCGAAAAGATCAACAGAAAAATAGTGAACAATGGCTACGCCTTGGTCTTTAATGATTTATATATATATATATATATATATATATATATATATATATATATATATATATATATATATATATATATATATATATATATATACATATATATATATATATATATATTCATAATCATCAGCCATTACAAGTCCACTGCTGAACAAAGACCTCTCCCAACCTTCTCCACGAGTTCCTTGACTGAGCCAATCTTTGCTCCCCACATTGACCTTTCCATTGCTCTCTGAGAACGGATTATTTTCCATCTTTTTTTGTTAGATTCCAGGTCTCACAACCGCACGTCATAGCTGGAGTTATACATTCATTATATACTTTTCGTTTCATACATATTGGCATGCTACATTTCATAATGTCTCTCTTTACCAAAAGCTTTCCAGCCAATTGTAATGCGTCTTTTTATTTCGGAATCACGGGGGTTCGTTAATATTAGTATTTGCCCCAAGTAATTGGGCTCCTCGACTTCTTCAAGAATTTCTTCTCATATTCTGATGAAGCTCTTTCGCGTATGTGGATTACACATTACGTACGTTTTTCTCCGGTTTATCTATCGCCCTACTTTGAAACTTTCTCTGTTCAGGTCATATAACATTATTCGCAATTTCCCTGCTGTTTCTAAGATTAAGACAACGTCATCTGCAAATCTTAAATGGTTTAGCTTTTCTCCATTTATTTTATTCCATTGTTCTCCCAGTTTAACTTCCTGAATAGACTTTCTAGGCATGCTATAAATAATTTTGGTGAAATTGTATCTCCCTTACACACGCCCTTCTCAGTCTTATTTTTATCCGAGTCTTTAAGCAATTTACCTGTAACAGTTCCCTCTTTATATATGTTTTCGAGCAGTTTTACAATTTTCTCATTTACTCCTCCTTCTCGCAATGAATTTATAATTGCTGAGTCCTCCACCGAGTCAAAAGCCTTTTCGTAATCAACAGATCCTATGGGCAGTGGTTTCTCTCAATTAGCTGGCTCATTGTCTGCATATGATCAATAGTCGATTTCCCGCTTCGGATTCCTGCCTGTTCACGAGGTTGGTTTTCCTCCAAAATTGTTATTCTGTTCTTAAGGACTTCAGTGAAGAGTTTGTAAACGACTGATAAAAAGCTAATGGGTCGATAGTTACTAAGATCTTTTGAGTTGACTTTTTTGTAATGTAAAGTACCTATTGCATTACACCATGTTTTGGGAATTTTCTTCTTTTTTATACATTGAGTAAATAAGTGAGCAAGCCTATTTTGTACTTCCACTCCTGCATCCAACAGTAAATCTGCTGCTATTCCATCTTATCTCGGAGCTTTTCCTCTTTTCATATCTCTAAGAGAAATGTTTATTTCGTCTGCTGTTACCTCAGGTATTTCACTTGTGTCAACTGAAAAGTTAGTTATGGGTACTACTGTCTTTGCTGCATACAGTTCTTTGTAAAGTTCTTTAACTCTCTTCTTCATCTCATCTCTGTATTTAAGGACTTCATCGTTTTTGTCTTTCAGTGATGTAATCTGTTGCTTTCCAAGTGCTATTTTGCATCGGACCTCTTTCACACATTTTCCTTTTATGATGGTTTCTTTGATCTAATTCATGTTTCTCTTTCTTTTTCTTCTCCTCGTCTCTTATTGATAAACTTATTTCATTCTGCTCGTTCTATTTCATTTTTTTTCTTTTACTTTCATTGCCTTTTTTTTTTTTCATGAGCGCGATTGTCTTTTCCGAATACTACTTGGATTTAGTTGTATTAGGTTTCCCTATTACCTCTGCTGATTCTGTTAGCACTTTTGTTAGTCTATCATTCAATTCATCAGTGTCATATTTATTATTACTTAGAGCCTGACATCTGTTCGTTATTTCCAGCTGAAAGTCTGTTTTGTTTTCGTTTACTTTTATTGAGCATATCTCTATGTTTTTAATTATCTTCTTTCTTTCACTTCTAAAACTTAATCTGGCTGTGCAATCTGCCATATTATGGTCACATCTTATATTTATTTTGTTGATAACTGTGCCATTTGTGATCGCGTTATTTTTATCTGCTATGATGAAGTCGATTTCATTCGCTTCTCGATTTAGATTTCTCCAGTCCATTTTCTCCCTGTTCATTTGTGAAAGAATGTGTTCATTATTCTCATGTCATGCATTTCAGCAAAATTTACTACATTTCTCTCCATTCATTCCTTTCTTCAACTCCAAATTTTCCCATATAAGTTCTCCATTCTATGATTTTCCAACCTTTGCATTGAAGTTTCCCATGATTATAGTATATGTGGTCTTTTTTTCTCCTATAATCTGGGAGATGTCGTAACAGAATGTTTCCATTTCTTCATCTGAGCTTTGAGAAGCCGGTGCATATACTTGTAGTACTTCCAAGGTGTAATTTTTGCACAGTCTAATTACAATCCATGTTGTTTTGTCAGATACACTGGTGAATTTGACAATGTTGTGTGCAAGATTTCTGTTAATAATAAATCCTTCACCACTAACCCTTTCATTTTGCATTGCTCTTTAGTGTTGCTGGCTACGAGCTGAATTACTGTTTCCTCATTCTTTGGATTTCACTCAAACCTACAATATCCCAGCTGTTATCCAATTCAGTCATTACGTTATCAAATTTGTAATTTTCTGTGAGGCTTCTTGCATTGTATGTAAAGATCTTCATAGACTTCAGTTTGTTTAATATCCTAGTCTCTAATTTGCCATAACAGTGCCTACTCACTTTCGGTGGCACGCTGCCTGTAAACGCAAGAGGAAGTGAGGTTGGACCTATAGTAAACGACGGCCCAACACGAATGCCCGTCAAATAATTTGCCATAGAATTCATGTTTGGTTGGAAGGATTGTGGCAAATAATCTCACCTCCGTGCCACATAGTTTCTGGTGAGATGCAATTAATTTTCCACCTTATTCAGTATCTTCAGTGGAGCCTGATCTATCTATATAGGGTCCCATGTCCCACACCGTCCAAAACGGTGCCTCGTATATATACAAGGCCTGCCCGTATCCACCATCCCACTATATATATATATATATATATATATTTTTTTTTTTTTTTTTTTTTTTCGATGGAAAATAAATATATCCGTTCTCAGAGAGCAATGGAAAAGTCAATGTTGGGGATATCTTTAAGAGACAGGAAACGATCAAATTTGGTGAGAGACCAGAGTAAAGTCATAGATAATAGAGAAGTTAAGAAGAACAGAAATGGATGTTGGCAGGCTATGTAACAAGAATAAAGGATAACTGATGTAGCAAAAGGCTGAATTAACTGGACACCAAGAGATTGTAAGTGTAGCATGAAAGGGTCTGACATTAGGTGGAGAGATGAGATAGACAATTTGCAGGGAAAAGTTGGCAAAGATTGGCTCAGTCAAGGAATTCGTGGAGATGGTTGGGGGAAGCCTTTGTTCAGCAGTCGACCTGTATTGACTGATGATGATGATGATTATATATGCCCTTTCCTCTCCTCCGTCCTTCTTCCCTTCCATTCTTTCGTTCGTTCATTCTTTCCTCTTCCTTCTGCCTGTGGGTGACTCTACACTGAGTGACAAGCCAAATGGTTTCCTGTACACCAGGAAACCATTTACTACGCTGGGTGGTAACCATATAACCAAATTATGGCGCCTGTTGGTTTAGTGGGTAATTAAGGCGCTCCAATCGGATTGAGCCGATGAAGGTTTATATCCAAGGGGTGACTGGGGTTTATTGCTCATGTGATGCCATTCAGGGATGAGTGAGGCTGGTCACTCTCATCTTAAATGTCAGGACCATCTTGCTTAGCCCCATGCTCCTACGCTCCTCATGGGGGAAAGTAGGACTGGATGATGGATATATATATATATATATATATATATATATATATATATATATATATATATATATATATATATATCTATATATATATATATATCATCATCATCATCATCATCAGCCGTTGAGGTCCACTGCAGGACCGGCCTATCCCTACCGAAGCAGGGACGATTCAGCCAATGTATCGCTACCAAGTGACTAAGGCTGTCTGGTAGAGACTGTGTGTAGGGTGAGAAGTGCTAGTAAGTGTAACTGTAGTGTTGTAATGGATTTGGATGTGTGTGTAGTCTGTGAACCAAGTGTAATCGGCCCGCCTTAAGCCGATTGGGTGCAAGCATACTAGTATGCGACACTGGTTCAACCACAGCACCCCCTTGTGTCCGCCAAAGTAGCAAGTGGCTTGGTGAACGCTTCCCAAAATTATTACAACGCTGGTGGGAGGCGAACCCGCGCTCGCCAGCGTGCAAAACGCACACTCTACCACTGAACCACAGAGGCTCCACATTATATATATATATATATATATATATATATATATATATATATATATATATATATATATATATATATATATATATATATATATATATATATATATATATATATATATATATATATATATATATATATATATATATATATATCAAATATCTTTCATCTCAAACAAGGTACTTCCAATCACCATCTCTCGCTCAACGCACATCGCTATCATTCGTTCCCCATTTTCATTTCTTCCAGGCACACCATGCATACCAACTACACCTTCAACTGCTACATTTCCCACTCTAGCATTCAGATCTCCCATCATTACCACTTTCACATTTGCTCCAAAACTCTGCAGACATTCATCAACACCATTCCAGAAAGACTATATCTCTTCTGCATCTCTTTCGCTACCAGGTCCATAATTATGCGCTCACAAATACCCACAACTCACGTCCAACTTTCGCTTTCACCCACATCAGTCTCAATGACACCTCCTTCCATTAAATCACACACTACTGCACTTACGGGCTTACTGACAAGGCCACACCTTCTCTTGCCCTTCCTCTGCCATCATCTGACATCCTTCCATTCACACTTCCAAACTTAGACTCACCTTTCCCTTTCATATTTGTCTCACTCAAAGCTAATACATTCAGCTTCCTGTTCACACAAATTCTCCCAGTCTCCTCCCTATTAGCCTTAATTGTACTACATCCATGCACATTCTAGGGTTTGGGGATAACTCAATCCCCCATCACTTTCTATTCCTTGTCGCACTGTAGGAAGTAAAAAACAGAGGAGGGGGTCCCTAATCCCCTCACGCCGTATCTTTTAGTTGTCTTTTACGACACGCAGGGAATACGGTGGTAGAATTCTTCGTAATGCGACCGGGCCGCAGAGTGGAAGTACCACCCCATAGTGCGGCCAGATTGTATATGTGTATTGTATATATATATATATATATATATATATATATATATATATATATATATATATATATATATATATATATGTGTGTGTGTGTGTGTGTGTGTGTGTGTGTGTGCGTGTGTGTGTGTATATTATATATATATATATATATATACACACACACAGAGAGAGAGAGAGAGAGAGAGAGAATATATATATCATCATCAGCCATAAGTAGTCCACTGCTGAACAAAGGCATCCCCCAACCTTCTCCACGAATTCCTTGATTGAGCCACTCTTTGCCACGTTTTCCCTGCAAATTTCTCTATCTCATCTCTCCATCTCCAGTCTGGCCTTTTTCTGCTACGCTTACAATCTCTTGGTGTCCAGTTAGTCAACCTCTTGCTCCATCGGTTATCCCTTATTCTTGCTATATGGCCTGCCTACCTCCATTTTTCTTCTTTTATAACCTCTATAATATCTTTGACTTTAGTCTCCTGTCTCACCCAAGTTGATCTTTTCCTGTCTCTTAAAGATATTCCCAACATTAACCTATGCATTGCTCACTGAGGATGGATTAATTTATTTTCCTTTGATTTTGATAGTTTTCAGGTCTCACAGCCATACGTCATAGCTGGAAGTATACATTCGTTACATACTTTTCGTTTCATACAACCTGGCAAGCTAGTTTTCATAATGTCCCTATGTTTACCGTAAGCTTTCCATCCAATTGTAATGCGTCTTTTTATCTAGCTATCATGATCTTTTGTTAATTTTAGTATTTGTCCCTTGTAATTGTACTCCTCGACTTCTTCAAGAATTTCATCGCTTATTCTGATGACAATCTTTGTTGTTTGTGGATTAAACATTAGTTTTACTCCGGTTCATCTTCAGTCCTACTTTAGACTTTCTCTGTCCAGTTCATTTAACATTTCTCGCAATGCCTCCGCTGTTTCTGAGATTCGGACAATGTCATCTGCAAATCTTAAATGGTTTAGCATTTCTCCATCTATGTTCACTCCTTTGTGTTCTCAGTCTAGCTTTCTGAAAATACTTTCTAGGCATGCTGTAAATAATTTTGGTGAAATTGTCTCCCTGACGCACGCCCTTCTCAATCTTAATTTTCTCAGAGTCCTTATATAATGTAACTGTTGCAGTTCCCTCTTTATATATGTTTTCGAGCAGTTTTACAATGTTATTCACTCCTTCTTCTCGCAATGAATTTATAATTGCTATGTGCTCCACTGAATCAAAAGCCTTTTCGTAACCAACAAAACCTAACCACAGTGGCTTATTATATTCTGTAGTTTTCTCAGTTAGCTAATTCATTGTGTGTAGATGATTAGTGGTCGAATACACGCTTCAGAATCCCGCCTGTTCACAAGGTTGGTTTTCCTCCAAAATTGTTGTTATTCTGTTCGTAAGGACTTTAGTGAAGAGTTTGTAAATGACTGATAGCAAGCTAATGGGTCAATAGTTACTAAGATCTTTTGAGTTGACTTTTTGTTGAGTAAAATAACCACTGCATTACACCACGTCTTGGGAATTTTCTTCTGTTTTATTCAGTGGGTAAATAAGTGGGAAGCCTAGTTTGTACTTCTACTCCTGCATCCAACAGTAAATCTGTTACTATTCCATCTTCTCCCGGAGCCTTCCCTCTTTTCATATTTTTAAGACAAATAGGCTACTTACTTCGTCTGGTGTTACCTCAGGTATTTCAATTGTGTCAACTGAAAAGTTAGCTATTGGTATTGCTGTCTTTGATGCATACAGTTCTTTGTAAAATTCTTCAACTTTCTTCACCATCTTATCTCTGCATTTAATGATTTCACCGTTTTTTTTTTTCTCTCTCAGTGATGTCATTTGTTGCTTTCCTAGTGCCATTTTACTTCGGACCTGTTTCAGACTTTTTCCATTTTTGATGGTTTCTTTGATCAAATCTATGTTTCTCTTTCTTTTTTCTTCTCTTTGTCTTTTGTTGATAAGCTTATTTAATTCTGCTCGTTCTATTTCGTCTTTCTTTGTCTTTACTTTCATTTCATTTCTTTTTCTTATAAGCTGAAGTGTCTTTTCTAAATATTCCTTGGCTTTGGTTGTATTAGGTTTTCCTACTACCTCTGCTGATTCTCTTAGCACTTTTGTTAGTCTGTCATTCAGCTCATCAATGTCACATTCAGCATTACTGAGAGCCTGAAATCTGTTCCTTATTTCCAGCTGAAAGGCTGCTTTGTTTTCGTTTACTATTATTGGGCATATCTTTTTATCTTTAATCATCTTCTTCTTTCACTTCTGAAATTGAATCTGGCTGTGCAATCCACCATTCTATGATCACTACCTGTATTTACTTTGTTGATAACTGTTACATTTGTGACTGTGTTATTCTTATCTGCTATAATGAAGTCATTTTCATTTTTGTTTCTCCATTAGGGCTTCTCCAGGTCCACTTTTTCCCTGTTATTTTGTGGAAGAATGTGTTCATTATTCTCATGTTAAACATTTCAGCAAAATTTACCAGCATTTCTCCCCTTTCATTCCTTTCTCCCACTTCAAATTTTCCCATACATGCTTCTCCATTTTTCGACTTCCCAACTTTTGCTTTCAAGTCTCCCATGAGTATAGTATATGTTGTCTTTTCTTCTTCCATAAGCTGGGAGATGTCATCATAGAATGTTTCTGTTTCTTCATCTGGGCTTTGAGAAGTTGGTGCATATACTTGTATTACATTCAGGGTATATATATATATATATATAGAGAGAGAGAGAGAGAGAGAGAGAGAGAGAGAGAGAGAGAGAGAGAGAGAGAGAGAGAGAGAGAGAGATTACATATATATATATATATATATATAATATTCTGTCTGTGATGTTTTTCTATGTCCATTTGTTTCTCCTTCCGCAAGTTTGCCAGTCTGTCTATTATCTCATAATCTGGAAACCGCTGAGTGTTCTTTAATTTATATAGAAATAAAAGGTATTTTATTGTTTGGAGGCTAAAAGAGTCTCAATGTTGCATTAGAATCTGTTTGCCGTCATTTATCTATCTTCATTCCAATCAAACCATCTACTTATTGATGTACCAAAGTATCCATCTTTTTCTTTATTGGTCTGTCTGTCTGTACAGCCTCCCGAGTTTCCTATTTTAACACTTAACGTTGCCAACATTCTCGTTGTACGAGGTCTCTGACCTCTCGGAGCCAAAGAAATTTTTGAAATTAATATTATTGGCAGAGGTAGCCAATATCTGATGCTGTACGGAAGAACTCGGTGGTGCCGCATATTCAGTCTCTCTCACCCCACTCACGGCACCCGCACAGATTAGCTCATTTGCTCCAGGTACCCCCTGCTGAGAGAGAAAGTGGCAAGGTATTCTGAAGTCGGTTCCGTTAGTACATCCCCTGCTGTGGAGTTCCGAGAAGTGAGCAAGTCGTCAGAGATGATGTTTCACAACTATGAGTCATGGATGCATTGGTTTTGGTTGCTGTGGCACCATAGCATACACATTTATTAGTCATGTAAGCGACGTAGCTTAATTTTCACTGTTACGACTAAACCCCGCCCTCCGGCTGCATGCCACGAACATGACTGAGATAGAATGAGAAAAATATCGGAAATGTGAGAGTGTAGACAAGAGGAAAGAGCGACCGTGTGTGGGTGAATGACAGGTTTTACAGTAAGCGAGAGTCTGACTGGGGATTAGTGAATGAAAAAGTATAAGACAGAATTTGTGGTAAGACTGAATAAGGATATATATAATAATATAAAAATGGAATTGTAGTGATGTAGTTAAACGTATTTTTTCAGGGCATCAGTCATTATTTTGAGTCCTTGTATGTACTACATACATTACCCATCTACATAACTGATCGATGAATAATTATGCTAGGAAGAAGGAACCAAAGGCCATGAGCCCGCAGTAACAGTTCTCTCCAAGAGAAAAACAAAATACAAGAGAGAGCCAAATTCAAGATCCATTCATTTCGAGATGCCTGGACACACTGCGTTTGAAAGACTGGAGATCATAGGCAGCAGGAAATACAGACAGAGGGAGACAGTTCCAGAGTTGACCTGTTGCATCAATGAAGGACTGGGAGTAATGGTTAACTTTTGCATTAGAGAGTTGGACAGAAAAGGGATGAGAGTTTGCTGCTAGACGGGTGCTACGCGCCCATCGTAGAGGTGGAGGAATGCATCCAGACAGTTCAGAGGAGCAGTGACCATTAATGTAGCGATAGAAGAGAGATAAAGATGCAACAGTGCGGCGGAGAGACAAAGGTTGAAGGGAGTCAGTAAGAGGAGGAGAGTTAATGAGACGAAAAGCCTTTGACTCCACCCTATTGAGAAGAGCTGTATGTGGGGAGCCTCCCCACACATGAGAGTTGTACTCCACACAGGGGCGGAAAAAAAACCCTGTATAGAGTCAACGATTGTGCAGGGGTAAAGAAAGGATGGAGTCGGCTTAGCACACCCAATCTCTTGGAGACAGATTTTACAAGTGATGTAATATGATCTTCCCAAGATAAGTCCCGAGTAAATGAAACCCCAAACATGTTCAAGGATGATGCAGGATTAAGCTGAATATTATTAAACATTAGTGGGTATACCTGTGGAAGATTTTGACGGGTTGATAGGTGTAAGAACTGAGTCTTAGATGCATTAAAAACAACAAGATTATTTTTACCCCAGTCAGAGATACGAGCCAAGTCAGACATTAGGTGTGCCATAGCCTCATCCCTTTTTTGTTGAAGCAACTGCTGAGATGGACGTTGATGGAACCGAATGGAAAGGTGAAGGGTGGAGTCATCAGCGTATGAGTGGACAGGGTCAGATGTACAACTTAGAAGGTCATTGATGAATAAAAGGAAGAGAGTTGGTGATATGACAGAGCCCTGAGGAACACCACTGTTGATAGATCTAGGAGAAGAACGATGGCCGTCTACAACAGCGGCTATAGAACGACCAGAAAGGAAGCTAACGATGAAGACACAGATAGAAGGATAGAAACCGTAAGAAGGCAGTTTGGAAATTAAAGATCTATTCCAGACTCGATCGAAAGCCTTTGAGATGTCAAGTGCAATGGCAAAGCTTTCGCCAAAGTCCCGAAAGGAGGTTGACCAGGAGTCTGAAAGGTAGGTGAGATCGCCAGTGGAGCATCCCTGACGGAACCTGTACTGATGATCAGAAAGAAGGTTGTGATAGGAAAGATGACTTAAAATTTTTCTATTGAGAATTGACTTGAAAACTTTTCAAATACAGCACATTAAAGCAATTGGACGATAGCTGGAGGGTTGGGAGTGGTCACCCTTCCTTGAGACAGGCTGAATGAGAGCAAACTTCCAGCAAGAAGGAAAGGTACAAGTTGACAGACAAAGGGGAAAGAGTTTGCCTAGGCAGGGTGTAAGCACAGAAGCACAGTTCTTGAGAACAACAGGAGGGACTCCATCTGGTTCATATGCCTTGTTAGTATTGAGGCCAGTGATGGCAGAAAATACATCAGCTGAAGAAATTTTAATGTCAGCCATGAGGAAGCCAGAGGGGGGAAGTGATAGAGGAACAGCACCGGAATCGTCTAAGGTGGAATTGGAGGAGAAAGTCTGTGCGAAGAGGTCTGTTTTATCAGTAGGAGAAATAGCTACAGAACCATCAGAGTAGAAAAGAGGAGGGAAGGATGATGAGGTAAAGTTGTTAGAAAGGTCTTTGGCAAGGTGCCAGAAGGAGCTGGAAGAATTCGAGTTGAAGAGTTGAGAGCATTTAGTACTGATGAAATTATTTTTAGCAAAGCGAAGAACAGACTTAGCACGATTCCGGGCAGAAACGTAGAGATGATGTGATTCAGGGGTGGGTTGGCTCCAGTACCTTTTGAAGACCCTCTCCTTGTTGCGGACAGCATTAGAACAAGCGTGATTAAACCAAGGCTTTCTTGCGTTAGTCAAAGGATATGAGAAAGGAATGTATGCCTCCATGCCCGAGAGAATAACCTCCGTAATGAGCAAGGCACACTCAGATGGCTCCCATGGAAACAATAATCATTCCAGGGAAAATCAAAGAAGTACTGCCTGAGGGCCTCCTAATCCGTGGCTTCAAAATGCCACAGACGACGTTTCCCTGGAGGGTCCACAGGCCATACCGGAGTAATAGGACAGGTTAAAGTGATAAGCTTGTGATCACAGGAGCCCAACGGAGAGAAAAGATTAACAGTGTAAGCAGAAGGATTAGTTGTAAGGAAAGGGTCAGGTATGTTGGAGCTCTCTCCAAGGCGGTCAGGGATATGGGTAGGGTGCTGTACAAGCTGCTCTAGGTCATTAAGGATAGAAAAGATGTAGGCTTGTTCACCAGGTGGATCAGTGAAAGGAGAGGAGAGCCAAAGGTGGTGGTGAACATTGAAATCTCCTAGAATGGAGATTTCAGAGAAAGGAGAAATGGATAGAATGTGTTCCATCATAGAAGTAAGTTAATTGAAGAATTTTTTATAGTAGAATTAGGGGATAAGTAAACAGCACAGATATATTTAGTCAGAAAATGCCAGGAAAGCCGAAGCCAGAGTGTAGAGAATTCAGAAGAATCAAGTTCAGGAACACGAGAGCAACATAAGTTGTTGCGTATATATACACAACAGCCACCTTTGGCTTTGAAATGAGTATAGAGAAAGTAGGAGGATACAGAAAAGGGTTTGCTGTCAGTTGCCTCAGACAGCTGAGTCTCAGTCAGAAAAAAGAAGGTGAGGTTTAGCGGAGGAGAGTTGGTGCTCAACAGAGCGAAAGTTAGAGGAAAGGCCGCGAATGTTGCAGAAATGAAGAAGAAGAGAGTCAGACAGTGGTTTCAGGCACCTCGAGTCGTCACCGGGAGAGGGGCAGATGGTGGGGACATTTATGGTCCCCCCCCCTCTGGGGACTCCGAGGCTGGGTGATAAGTCGCCATGATTTTTTTGAATTTTGGAGAAGGAAGTGTAGTGTGTACTGTGCATGTAGTTTGGTGTAGATAGTTAGAGCAATTTGTGTTGGAGAGCATGCTGGCCTACTCTCAGTGTAACTGAGACACTGAAAAAGTTCAGCAAAGAGGGATGGTCAGGAACTAGTCCTGAGGGCTGATGAAACGGGAGCTCCAGCACTCCCTGTCATCAGCTTTCCATCCACCTCGGGAGTACTGCCCTGCTCGACTGGTGCTACAGTCTACTCCTATCTTTCTCTCTCTCTCTCTCTCTCTCTCTCTCTCTCTCTCTCTCTCTCTCTCTCTCTCTCTCTCTCTCTCTCTCTCTCTATGTATATCTATATATATATATATATCTATATATATATATATATCTATATATATCTATGTATCTATATATATACAAGAGGATGAGAGGTGAAAAGAGTAAGACAGGGTGGAAGTGAAGTTAGATATATATATATATATGGCAATACCCTCGTCAGGCATAAAATGATCCACAGGTATACATGGCGAGTGATGAGAAGGGTGGGTGGTGAACTGAATGAAAGGAAGGCAATGATTGATTATGTGTGTGTGGATGAAAGGATGCAAAAATGTGTAATGGATGCAAGAGTTTATAGAGGTTGGGGGAGTGGACTTTCTGACCACTACTTGGTGATGGCCAGAATTAAAGTTCAAGTAAGTTGGAGGAATAGAAGAAGGGAAAGACGAGAGGAAGGAGTAGTTGCACGGAGAGTGGAAAGGTTACAAGAGGATGAGAAAAAGGCAGAGTATAAGAGAGAAGTGGAGGAACGATTGGGCAAATATGAATTGGAGCAGATGGGAGACGTGGAAGGTGTGTATAGAATATTTAAAGAAGAAATATGTGCAGCATGTGATGTGGTGTGTGGAAGGAAGAGAAGACGGAGGGGGGTGCAAGAAACAGCGTGGTGGACTGAAGAGGTGAAACAGGCTGTGGCACAAAAGAAGAAAGCATACAATGAATGGATGAGAAATAGGGGCGTGGAAGAGGTTGAGAGGCGGAAGAGAGAGTTATATGTAGAAAGAAAGAGAGAGGTGAAAAGATTAGTAAGAGAGAGTAAGAAGAGAGTGGATGAGGAATTTGGAAGGAATTTGAGTGTAAAGTGGAGGGACTGTAAGAAAATGTTCTGGAGAGAGGTGAAAAGAGTAAGACAGGGTGGAAGTGAAGTTAGCAGCGGAGTGAAAGATAAAAATGGTAGATTACTAGTGGAGAAGGGAGAAAAAGTGAGCAGATGGAGAGAACACTTTAAGGAATTGTTGAACGTAGAGGATGGAAGTAATGCGAGTATAAGTGGCTGGGGAATGGCTGGGAGAAGGAGGGAGGTGAGAAGACAGGAAGAAATCAGTAGGACAGAAGTTGTGGAAGCAATGAAGAAAGTTAAATCAGGGAAAGCCCCAGGAATTGATGGAGTGTGTGGTGAAATGCTGAAGCATGGGGGAGAGATAATAGTAGAATGGATGTGGAAGATGTGCAGATTGGCCTGGGAGGAAGGTAGAGTCCCGGAGGATTGGAAGTCAGGTATAATTATTCCCTTGTACAAAGGAAAAGGGGAAAAAGAAGTGTGTGGTAATCATAGGGGCATTTGTCTTCTTGGTATAATAGGAAAAGTGTATGGTAGGATACTTATTGACAGAGTTAGAGAAAGAACAGAGGAATTAGTTGGAGAAGAACAGGGAGGCTTTAGAAAGGGAAGAGATTGTGTAGATCAGACATTCATTCTCAGATCTTTAGTGGAAAAGTTTCTAGAGAAGGGAAAGAAGTTGTATGCAGCTTTCATGGATTTGGAGAAAGCATATGACAGGGTGGATAGACAAGGATTGTGGAAAGTGTTAAGAATATATGGAGCAGATGGAAAGTTGTTGAATGCTGTGAAGAGTATGTACGATGGTGTGAAGGCTGCAGTGCGTGTGGATGGTGAACTAAGTGAATTTTTCTCTTTGAAAGTTGGGTTGAAACAGGGATGTGTCATGTCTCCATGGTTGTTCAATCTGTACATGGATGGGGTAATAAAAGAGGTACAAGGTAGGGTAGTGGATGTTGGAGTGGCCCTGGTGAGAGAGGATAGTGTTTGGAAACTCCCTGTACTGTTGTTTGCAGTTGATACTGTGTTGTTGAGTGAAGACGAAGGGGAGCTGCAAGGCTTGGTGGATGAGTTTGAAAGAGTGTGTAAGAAACGGAATCTAAAGGTGAATGTAGGGAAGGGTAAAGTGATGGTCTTTGAGAGAGGTGAAGTCAGTGAATGTACAGCGAGGTTGGATGGTGAGGAAGTGGAAAATGTGAGTACGTTTAAGTTCTTGGGTAGTGTGATGAGTAAGGATGGAGGTTTGGAGGGTGAAGTGCTTGAAAGGGTACAGCAGGGAAGAAAGGTTGCTGGTTCCTTGAAAGCAGTGATAAGAAACAGGGAAGTGAGCATGGAAGTGAAAATGTTACTACATGACAGTATTGTGATACCAACTCTAACGTACGGAAGTGAAGCTTGGACGTTGTTGGAAGGACACAAGTCAAGAGTGAGAGCAGTGGAAATGAGTTATTTAAGAGGAGCCTGTGGAGTCACATGGAGAGATAGGCTGACGAATGAGGATATATAGGAGCGTTGTGATGTTGATGTGGATGTGATAGGAAGCGTTATGAGGAACACACTGAGGTGGTTTGGCCATGTGGAGAGGATGGAGAGTGAAAGACTGACGAAGAGAGTGTATGTGAGTGAGGTGGAGGGGGAAAGGGGGAGGGGGAGGCCTAGGATGAGATGGAGGGATGGGGTGGAGAGGTATATGAGAGAGGGGGGTGTGAGTTGGGAGCAGGGGAGTGAAATGGTGGGAGACAGGTCGACTTGGAGACGATTTGTTTGTGGCCACCCCAAACGGGATTGAGGCGTCTGGCAATATATATATATATATATATATATATATATATATATATATATATATATATATATATATATATTCTTTCTTTTTTCTTTCTCCTTTTGTATCGTCCACCACCCCGTGTTTTCTTCTGTCGCCCTTATCTTCCCTTATTAACCTTCTTTCCGTCCTGTTTCACTTTCGCCTTTTCTTTTATTCATTGTTCTATTACCATTTCCTTTCCATATCCCCTCTTATTCCTCCTCCCCTTGTTCTTCGTGATTTTTTCTCTCATTTACCTACTTCTATATTTTCCCTCCCTTCCTACTCCTTTTCCTTGTACCCCTTTATCTCCTTCATTTTGCCCATTTATTTTTCTATATTTTTCTTTTCTGTCTCCTAAATAATTCCTTTCCTATATCTTCTCTCCTTATTTTTCCCTTCCTCCGTTCATACACACTCACATATAAACTATCCACAAACACAGCTTTCCTCTGTTTCTCTTTCCTCCATCACTTTCAACATTTTATCAACTTCTTTCCTCTTACTTCTACATCTAACTCCGATTTACCTCTACATTCCTTATCTCCTCC
>NC_136970.1:27983566-28206066 GCF_032717465.1 Coenobita brevimanus | reverse complement strand
AACTTTTACTATATTGAATGAACGATCACATTTTGACCAAAAAACGCCGCTCCCGGCACCCAGCATAGGATCTCCGTATAATCTTTTGTCCATTGCTACAACTAAAATATACTATAGCAGGGCGAGTGCCCTCCACAGGAGCAAGTGCAAGGGGCCCTTCCAAGAACACTTGTACTTAGTTAAAACGAGTTAGATAACTGTAAAGACTGATGGCCTGGGCTAGGCGGGATGGGTGAATGGGCAGGGATGAATGGATAGAAAGATGTAGAGGGGCAGGTGAGTGGAGTGGGTACAAGTTTGGGTGTTTGGGGGGTCAGGATGGGTGGAGTGGGTGGGCAGGATTGAGTGGGTGCGTGGATGGGCACGATAGGTGGGTAAGTGTGAGAGCGTGGCTGGGCAGGGTAGGTGGGACAGTGGGATGGCGATAAGGAAGGTAAGTGGGTGGGTTGTTGGGTAAGCAGGGTGGCAGAGAAGGGATGGTGGGTTGTGGAAGGATAAGCCCATGGGGAGTATATCCCTTGGCATATGGCCTCAAAGAGGAACATAGGTTCACTGAATAAATTGTGACCCTGGGAGGTTTATTTTACAGTGAAAGTGGCCATAAATGGTTCTTCGCTCTGCTAAAAATAATTTCATCCATACTAAATGCTCTCAACTATCCAACTCGCATTCTTCCCACTTCTTCTGGCACCTTGCCAAAAACCTTTCTAACAACTTTACCTTATCATCCTTCCTTCCTCTTTTCTACTCTGATGGCTCTGCAGCTATTTCCTCTACTGATAAAGCAGATCTCTCCGCTCAGACTTTCTCCTTCAATTCCACCTTAACCCGCCGCGTCCCGGAGACGTGAATTCACGTCCTCACATGATGTGCACTCATATCCCGGAGACATGAATTAATGCGGCAACATTGCAAGGTCCCTAATTTGCACAATTTTCAATTTTCGCGAGTGATTTTTGGCACGTATACACGGGACACCTTCCTCTATTCCTCTACAAGATGCCAAGCAGGGACAATGCCTTACACCGCAAAACCTCTCCCCCTCCCTGCACGCCATTGTCTCGGCAATTCACCTGTTACCAGTGACTTGGCCAATAAAGACATTCAGGGCCAGAGTGATTCCCCAATCGATGACAATGTGGAGGACAAAGTTTACATAGCATTAGAGGAAGAAACAGTCAGAAATGATGATCAGGTAATGTGGGAAAAAAAGGTTGAATGGTGATGAGTTAGTGAGTGAAACAATGCTTATAATGCCTATATTACTGTTTGAAAACCAAAATACTCTTGTACTACATACAAATTCGTACCAAGTAAATAAATAAATACTGTTTATGAGTGGATAAAATAGTTACCCTCCCATAGAACTCGTTTTCTTTGATGCCAACCTATTAGAAAACCAAGTCAGGTAAGGAGGTACTCGTACCTAGAACGAGTATTTTAACCTCTTAACTGCGGGGAGTCACTTTCGTGACGCTTGGGAGCAAGGGATCATACCGCGGGGCATCGCTTTTGTGATTCTGTGTTATTTTGAATTCACCCGGGCTTCCAAGTGGGGGCTTGTATCATCTATCAGTACTGCCAATGTCCAACAATAGTCAGCACTCCTAATCTCATCTGTATTCCCATCCATTTTTGACAATTTAGCCATTTCTCCCCGTTCTTGACTCCCCTCCCTACCCCCCCTCCATTACCCTATCCTCTCGCCTGCTTGGCCGTGCTACGCTAAGTAAATCTTCCCTGGAATTTTTCACTGATTTCATCTATTGAAATAAGCCCTATGCCCTATTCTTATACCAAATAATATATACAAGAAAGAAATAAAGCAAGTGAGAGTGCCCTATTCTTATACCAAATAATATATACAAGAAAGAAATAAAGCAAGTGAGAGTGCCATACACCTGGAATTGGCTAATTATCACCTGACAACACCTCACGTGCACTCGTTCGCTAATTTTTGCTGTTTATTTCCCCTTGAAATATGCCGTATAATCTATTTTCATAATAAATATACATATAAGGAGGGAAGGGAGAAGCCTAAGTGATATTTACATTCACCTGGAACTACCTAATTTATATAGTATTGTCTAGATTTCCTGCCAATCATTTCACTGCTATAATTAGCTGTATCAAGAGGCTAAACGTTGACAGTACTGATTTCCCTAGGAAGGCCACCACCCCAGCCCACCCTTATCAGTTCACTCTCATCTTCCAGTGTGGGGGTACGTCTGTTCGCTCTTGCTAGCTTCAGGGCCTTTTCACGCCCATGCAAAGGGCCCTGTGACCTTTACCCCCTACTAAACCTCGTGTGGAAAGAGGTAAAGGGCTGACAATTGATAAAAGAGTGACTACGATCTTTCTATTGAGTAAAACAGTGCAAGTGGAATTGTAAATAATGTGTAAATAATGTGTAAACAGCAAGTGAAAGTAATGAATATAATTATACGTGAACAGTGGAAAATAGTTTTATAAGTTACTTCAAGTGACAGTGCATAACACAGTGTAAATAAAATAGAAATGTAAATAACGTAAATAAAATAGAGAACTTAAATAGAAATGTAAATCAGTAGTATTATAAGAATACGAGTATATACCCTAGGAGTAATGAAAGTGAAAGTTTCACTCTAGCATGTCTGAATACTATGAGTTATGAGAGTGAAATTGAAAGTGACATTCATTCTCAATGCTAGTATACAGTACGAGAAAGTGAATGCTACGTATTTTACTGAAAGAAATTGAATCCCTACAGTGACAATAAACTAATACTACTGAAGGAAACTTATGGATAAAGACTGTAGATGTATATAAGTGTTATATAGTAATAGAAATATAAAGTGTGAGGGGTTTTATGAATAATAAATGAGAGAGTACCAAAAGCGAACTAGCGCAAGTGCGACGGTCAGACGCGCTCGTAATTTTCATTGCTTTCACAGTGTTTTTTTTTTCGAGTATGGATCCCAAACTACTTGAAAATCATAGTGTTTATAGTGTTAATATCTGGCTGTGGTAATCATATTACGGGTTGTCGGGAAGTGTAAAGTGGAGACTTCGTTACCCAACTTCAGAGGTCTTCACAAGTCCTACGGTAATATACGAAGGCTGAACAAACATTCCAGGAGAAAGCTGAAGGTATGTGCCATAAGCATATTTAATTTTAATATTCTAGGACTAATAACTGATTTTTGGCAAATATTTTTTGAGAGTCTGTCGGAGCCCGAATAACCCCGCGGCACACGCAAAACATTGGTAAACATGCCCGCGGTGTAGGGGTTAAACCTCAAGTGAGCGATTTCTCTATGAATTCTCGATGTTTCTCACCAAAAGCGGATGTTTGAGCAAAAAAAAAAAAAAAAAAAAATGTCGGGACTGGGGCGTACCACTGCCCAGAAAACGTCGGGATGGGGCATGTTAAACGATTCCGGTGCTGTTCCTCAGTCACATCCCCTCTCTGACTTCCCCATGGCTGACAATAATATTTCTTCAATTGATGTATTTTCTGCCATCACTGGCCTCAAAACTAACAAGGCATATGGGTCTGATGGGGTCCCTGCTGTTGTCCAGAAGAACTGTGCTTCTGTGCTTACACCCTGCCTAGGTAAGCTCTTTCGCCTTTGTCTGTCAACTTGTACTTTTCCTTCCTGCTGGAAGTTTGACCTCATTCAGACAGGCCCAAAGAAGGGTGACCATTCCCATCCCTCTAACTATCGCCTATTTGCTTCAACATCCTGTGTCTCAAAAATTTTGGAGTAAATTCTTTAGAAACATCTTAGAGCATCTTTCCTATCACAACCTTCTTTCTGATCGTCAGTATGGGTTTCGTCAGGAACGCTCCACTGGCGATCTTCTCACCTGCCTTTCAGACTCATGGTCATCCTCCTTTCGGGCCTTTGGCGAAAGCTTTGTCATTGCACTTGACATCACAAAGGCTTTCGATCGGGTCTGGCATAAATCTTTAATTTCCAAACTGCCCTCCTACGGTTTCTATCCTTCTATGTGTGCATTCATCTATAGCTTCCTTTCAGGTCATTCTGTAGCTTCTATTTTAGACGGCCACCATTTTTTTCCTAGATCTATCAACAGTGGTGTTCCTCAGCGTTCTGTCCTATCACCAACTCTCTTCCTTTTATTCATTAATGACCTTATAAGGTGTATATCTAACGCTATCCACTCATACGGTGATGATTCCACTCTTCCCCTTTCCATTTGGTTCCTGCAACGTCCATCTCAGCAGTTACTTCAGCAAACAAGGTATGAGGCTATGGCACACCTAATGTCTGACTTGGCTCGTATTTCTGACTGGGGTAAAAACACTCTTGTTGTTTTTAGTGCATCAAAGACTCAGTTCTTACACCTATCAACCCGACAAAATCTTCCACAGGAGTTTTTTTTTTTTTTTTTTTATGTGTCCGACTCTGGGCATAGGCTTCACAGCCTGCTATCAAGGCCCAGCAGTCCTCCTACATACCATACACCTCTACATGTCACCACTTCGGTGCTAACACCCACCGTCCATATTGAATACAAGCTAGGGCTGTCTCATACAGGACTGGTGTATTGGTATTAGCGGGGGTATTTTTACGACATGCCGGTGGGTCTTCTGGTAGATCAATAAAGCCTGATTTTAATGAAATTCAAATCCTTAAACTGTTCCCTGCCCCAGCCAGGATTCAAACCTGGGTCCGGTGGGACTGCAAGCTACCTCTCTACCGATTAAGCCACTGCCTCCCCCCATTAATGTTTAATAATATCCAGCTCAGTCCTGGCTCATCCTTAAACATTCTTGGGGTTTCATTCTCTCGGGACTCACCTTGGAAAGGACATATTACATCTCTTGTAAAATCTGCTTCCAAGAGACTGGATGTGCTATGCTGACTCTGTACCTTCTTTACCCCTGCACAGTTGTTGACTTTATTCACGGGTTTTACTCAGCCTTGTGTTGAGTACAACTCTCATGTGTGGGAATGCTCCCCACATACAGAGCTTCTTAACCCGCCGTGTCCCAGAGACGTGAATTCACGTCCTCACATGATGTGCACTCATATCCCGGAGACGTGAATTAACGAGGTAACATTGCAAGGTCCCTAATTTGCACAATTTTCAATTTTCGCGAGTGATTTCGCGAGTGATTTTTGGCACGTATACACGGGACACCTTCCTCTATTCCTCTACAAGATGCCAAGCAGGGACAATGCCTTACACCGCATAACCTCTCCCCCACCCCTGCACGCCACTGTCTCGGCAATTCACCTGTTACCAGTGACCTGACCAATAAAGACATTCAGGGCCAGAGTGATTCCCCAATCAATGACAATGTGGAGGACAAAGTTTACATAACATTAGAGGAAGAAACAGACAGAAATGATAATCAGGTAATGTGGGAAAAAAAGGTCATGAATGGTGATGAGTCAGTGAGTGAAACAATGCTTATAATGCCTATATTACTGTTTGAAAACCAATATACTCTTGTACTACATATAAATTCGTACCAAGTAAATAAATAAATACTGTTTACGAGGGGTGATTAGAAAGAAATGACAGTGAGTCCATAAACTTTTATTAGCATGAAGAACTATCAAACTATGACTCACATTCCTTCAAAGTACTCCCCTCCAACCTCTATGCAGCGTTCCATTCTCTTTCTCCACTTCATGAAGCAAGCGAGGTACTCTGAAGACGGTATACTTCGGAGTTCTGAATTGACGGTCCGTGCCAAGTCATGGATGCGATGAAATTGCTTCCCAGCGATGGCAGATTTAATTTTTGGAAACAACCAAAAGGCACAGGGAGCCAGGTCAGGGGAGTAGGGTGGGTGGGGGAGCAGAGTTATACCTTGTTGTTCCAGGTACTGCATAGTGAGGCGAGCTTTGTGGGGTGCAGCATTGTCGTGGTGCAGCAAAAGGCGAGACCTACGGCTGGTTGGTGCGGTGTTGGCCTTGTGTTCCAAGACTTGTGGAAGGACCTGGTCTGTGTAGTATTGGGCTGTGATAGTGGACTTTTCAGGCATCACATCCACGCATATTGGTCCTTGAGAATTGAAAAAGATGGTGAAAAGGCGCTTCCGGCTGCGAAATCCTTCCTTCAAAATCTGAGGTCGAGGGTCTTCATCGCCCAACCACACCATGTTTGACTGCTTGTCACGGGTTGTGAAGAATGAAATCCAACACTCATCTCCAGTAGCAACATCTGAGAACCGTTTTGGACCATTTGGTTCAAATTCAGCAAGCCAGACACGACAAATCCTCACCCGTTCAGCCTTTTGCTCATCAGTCAACAAATGGGGTATCCATCGACAACACTTCTTCCTCAGGTGTAATTGTTCATGCACGATGTCATATGCACATATCAAGCTCCAAGGCTAAGAACCTAAGAGTTACAGTTGGATCCTCGTCAATGATGGACCGTGCACGGACAGTTGTTGCTTCGGTCACGGATGTCCGGGGGCATCCAGAGCATTGTTCATCTTTCAATTCAGTTTTTCCTGCTGTGAAAGCACGAATCCAGCGGGAAACAGTTTCCAGGGGAGGAGTAGTGTCTGGATAAACTTGTAATAATTCCCCTCGAATCTCTGTTGCTTTCTTTCCCAGTTTCCACTTCGTAAAAATGTAGAACCTGCAGCCTTCTTTCGAGTAATCCATGTTTCTGGCCAGAGAGCAAAAACAAGAGTGAAGCATTCACTCACAACAATAAAACAAGAAAAGTCAGGCATACGGCGACAAGTTCAAACTCGTAAGGACAGGCAACTCTGCACTCTCCTTGCTCCCCTACCTCCCATCATTCAAGGTTTTCATGTTATAGCACGAACTGTCATTACTTTCTGATCACCCTTCGTATGAGTGGATAAAATAGTTACCCTCCCATAGAACTCGTTTTCTTTGGTGCCAGCCTGTTAGAAAATCCAGTCAGGTAAAGAGGTACTCGTACCTAGATTGAATATTTTAAACCTCAGGTGAGCGATTTCTCTATGAATTTTCGATGTTTCTCACCAAAAGCGGATGTTTGAGCCAAAAAAAGAAAAGGTCCAAAAATGTCGGGACTGGGGCGTACCACTGCCCAGAAAACGTCGGGATGGGGCGGGTTAATAGTGAAGAGTCAAAGGCTTTTCATTTCATTAACTCTCCTCCTCTTCCTGACTTCCTTCAACCTCTGTCTCTTCGCCACACTGTTGCATCTTTATCTCATTTCTGTCCCTGCTTCATTGGTCACTGCTCCTTTGAACTGTCTGCTTGGATCCCTCCACCTCTACGACGGGCGCGTAGCACCCGCCTAGCAACAAACTCTCATCCTTTTTCTGTCCAACTCTCTAATGCAAGAGTTAACCGTTATTCCCAGTCCTTCATTTACGCAACAGGTCAACTCTGGAACTGTCTCTCTCTCTCTGTATTTCCAACTTCCTATGATCTTCAGTCGTTCAAACGCAGTGTGTCCAGGCAATTCGAAATGAACGGATCTTGAATTTGGCTCTCTTTTGTATTGTTTTTGTTCTTTTCTTGGGAGGAATTGTTTGCGGGCTCCTGTCCTTTGGTTCCTTCTTCCTTGCATAAAAAAAGGTTCAGATCCATACCATGTCCTTTGTCCTGTCCTTGTTCGTCACCTATTGATCTCTCATGGTCGGAGACATTTTGTGTTTTTAGTTGTTTTCCAGGGAGGGGCAGTACCCCTTCCCAGACCCACTTGTTTACACGTAAGGAACACGTATCGGTTGGTTATAAGGACTGCCCAGTAAAACTGGTAATAACCCCCCCCCCTCTGTCTCTCTCTCTCTCTCTCCTTCATTATTTTTCCCTTATCCCCATTTTCTCCACCTCCCCTTCAGTACGGTGATGTCATTCCTACTCTATATTTGCCACCGCCTAATTATTTTGCATAAGTGAGACTTATCTCTTAGTATTCTGCCATCGTTCACATATTTTTTTTCTATTCATTTGCCTCCTTTTCTTCCTATCACTTTTTTTCCTCATCCCTTTACTCTATTTCGTCTACTTCTTTCCCATTCTTTTTTCCTCTTCTTCCAATCTTTCTCACCTTCCTACCGTTATCCTCTCTTCTCTTCCTCATCTATTGCCTTCTCCGTGCATAAAATTTCTTTCCTACCAGCCTTCTTTTCTTATTTTCCTCTTTTCTTCCCGCTCTTTCTTTTCTCCTCACTTCTTTTTCCCCACTCTTCCCGATTTTCCTCTCTACCTTACTCCTATTGCTCTACTTTTCCGTACTTCTTTTCCTCATATTCCTTCGTAAGTCTCCCTCCCCTTCTCTTCTCCTTTCGTTTCTTATTTCCTTAACATCTATACTCTCTCTCACTCCTTTCTTCCTATTCTTTCCATCCTTTTTCTTTCCTTCTTTTCTGTTCATTTCATGTAATCATTCCTTTTAAAAATCGTTTCATATTGTCTTCCCTTCTCTTCTTCCATTACCTTCTTTGATGGTGCAGAAGCAAGATATCCCCCTACACAACCCCACCGACAAAATCCCGAGCCAAGATGATCACAGACTTGCCTCTCCCGTTTTCTCCTGAACCCACGAGACAGCATGACAATACAAGGAGAGTAGACCTGCCTCGTGTCTTCCCACCTTCACAGAGGCCCATATATTCATCCTTGCAACTCAGCGGATGAGGCAAACACAGCTTCCCTCCATCTTCCCATTTTGTCTTGTTTCGAGGTAACATTCTGTATCCCTAACATCGCCTTGGGCCTCAGTAAGAAGTAGCTACCCTACTCCCAAGGATGTCAGTATTCTGCGATCAGAACTCATTTCATTATTTAGCTTCAATGAGGCAACCATATAGTTCCAAGTCTACCCTCATCTTGATCACTCGCCATCGTCATTATATCTCCATCTCGGTGCCGGAAATAAGTCGCACACCCCTTCACTAGCTCCCTCCTGTGCCACTGGGCTGAGCTGGGCCGCTTACAAGAAACCAGCGACTGCGAGCGGTATGCAGATGCCCTCCCAGATGCTGCCGGGGCGTCAATCTTCGTTGATCACTTGATAAACTCACAAACTTCTTTTACATTCCATGAGGCCCGCTATAACATACCATTATGCTGTTGGACCCTACACTTCACCCAGACACATAAACGTACAATCGCAGAAGGAAGTGATGACTCGCTTTCTTTAAGTTTCAAATAAAACTCCCTGGATCTGGCAACCTTTCAATGGATAGGGAGTCCGAGACAGCAATGCTTTTTTTCTTTTTAATGTTTCCCGTAATTTAGCTGCACTCTAAATTTCATTTGTGGTGCTTAGGAAATAAAACAAAGCTAATCTTGCGAAAATATATGAAATATTCTTCTGCACTGTTTCAGATTAATAGCAAAGTATATAGTAAGCAATATCTGGCACGTTTTCTGTCGCGCCCAACAGGTCCAGCCGATGTCCACGTTAGTCATGATCAGTGGGCCATTTGTATGATAATTATCGTACATATATAAAAAAGTCACCTTCGGTACCATGTACGTAGCATTTCTCATTATCGTACACCTTGTACGATAATTTTACGATTTCTCTCGAAAAAATGAAACGAGAGAGAGAGAGAGAGAGAGAGAGAGAGAGAGAGAGAGAGAGAGAAAGGAGAAGTGAACTGAGTTAGACCTTGATCGGTCATAATTAGGCCCGATAGGTGAAGGGAGAGTGCTGCCTCTCCCACCAGGGCAGCTACCTGGGCAGGGCGCGAACTCTCGACCCTTTAGTTATGCACTACCACTGAGCCATTCTGTCCCTATAAGAGGGAGAGAACGACTGAAGATTATACTCATCTCCTTTTGTTAATCACCATGTTGTCATGAAATGAACGAAAAGGAGTATAAGCTAAATAAGCCAAGAGGAGGCATCATTCATACTTGTGATTAAATGGAAGGCATAATACTGTATCATCATAGGAAGTCGTGTTCTACTTTTCATTGGAGGTTCTGCACTACTTTGTTTTAACTACACATGTGCTTTTGGTGTGGGGGTGGAGGGACAGAAATAAGAATCCAAGGATAAAACCAGGAAAAAATGATTTTCTCCACCCACCAAGAAAAACAGTAAAATTATACTAAAAAGCCAAATAAAAATATCAATTTTTTTTTCCAGATTTTTAGATAGCGTTATAATGTATTTTACTGATGTAAACTATATCGATACTAGATAGACTTGTTTAGCATACAAACCAGTAACAACATGAAAAGTGCGAAGAAAATCGATAAAGACGTGCTATGAGTCCCCCAACACACCTAGAATACGACATTTAGTCCAAATTTCCCAGCCTACTGTGTAGCACTACAAGTGCCAGTATTTCAGTCTCAGCAATAATCACTAGGTATATCAACAGTAGAATAAACAAGAGAGATTCATCATGAACGTATGAAAGGAAACTGAATACATTTTTACCAATTTTCTTACCAGACATCCACATTTCCTCAAGCGGTACTAATAACCTGTGAACGTATAATACTGAAACTTTTCATGATAAATTCCTCTCTCTCTCTCTCTCTCTCTCTCTCTCTCTCTCTCTCTCTCTCTCTCTCTCTCTCTCTCTCTCTCAGTGGTAGAATGATACAGTGGTAAAGTGTGCCTTTGCGTACATGGGAGAACCAAGATTCACACCCCGCCGGGGTAAGAAACTTTGGGAGTGTTCTCCCGGCCATGCATTGCTTTGGTGGACATAAGGGGTGCTGTGGTTGAACCAGTGTCGCATACTATAAAGTATACTTACACCAAGTTGGCTTGCGCGGGCCGATTACACTTGGTTCACAAACTACACACACATCCAAAGCCACTACAACACCATAATCATACTTACAAGCACTTCTCACCCTACATACAATCTCTGCCAGACAGCCTAAGCCACTTGGTAGAGATACATTGGCTGTATCGTCCCCACTTCGGTCGAGATAGGCCGGTCCTGCAGTGGATACTCAAACGGCTGACGATGATGATGATGATTATATACAGCATATATATATATATATATATATATATATATATATATATATATATATATATATATATATATATATATATATATATATATATGTGTGTGTGTGTGTAATTCACCGGGTCAGTCAGCAACACTTGATGGTCGTGATCGTCAGCTTTTACCCTCCCGGAAGGGAGATGAGAACTTATATAGTCCGATCTTAGGGCAAGGCTGTGACATTCACACACGCACACACCCATCCCCTTTCTCATGGGGGGACAGTAACCACCCACTTCGTCAGTGAAACTTTTGGCAACCTGAGCGAGGCGCGAACTCCCGTCTACCAGATGGCAAGCGAGAACGTGTGTGTGTGTGTGTGTGTGTGTGTGTGTGTGTGTGTGTGTGTGTGCTCGCGCTCCTTTGAGTCCTTCTTGCTTGCATAAAAGTAAAATAAAGCAATGTATGTATTCATGTATGTATAAATGTATGTGTGTGTGTACAATAATTTTGGTGAAAATTCCATACTTCTTTGGTCGCGGTACGATAATTCTGTGTTTAATCTGGCAACACTGGTCATGATCATCTTATGAGAGCGAGTGCGTCTCTTCCGGCCTTTACTGTCACACTTGCTTTTTTCTTTTCTTTTTATTTTTATCAACCCCTTCTTTAGTTCTTTTTATTCTCTCTCTTGCTTTTAACCGCCATCCATATCATTTTCTTTCATAACACTGCCCTCTTGATTTTATTACATGACGAAATTTCATCATCAGTAAAAATGACTACTGTGTGTGTGTGTGTGTGTGTGTGTGTGTGTGTGTGTGTGTGTGAGGAAGAAGGAACCAAAGGCCGCAACCCCGCAAAATTGTACTTTCCAAGAGAAAAACAAAATACAACAAAGAGCCAATTTCAAGATCCGATCATTTCGAGATGCCTGGACACACTGCGTTTGAAAGACTGGAGATCATAGGAAGCAGGAAATACAGAAAGAGGGAGACAGTTCCAGAGTTGACCTGTTGCATAAATGAAAGACTGGGAGTAACGGTTAACTCTTGCATTAGAGAGTTGGACAGAAAACGGATGAGAGTTTGCAGCTAGACGGGTGCTACGTGCCCGTCGTTGAGATGGAGAAATGCATGGAGACAGTTCAGAGGAGCAGTGACAATTGAAGTAGCGATAGAAGAGAGATAAAGATGCAACAGTGCAGCAGAGACAGAGGTTGAAGGGAGTCAGTAAGAGGAGGAGAGTTAATGAGACGAAAAGCCTTTGACTCCACCCTATTGAGAAGAGCTGTATGTGGGGAGCCTCCCCACACATAAGAGTTGTACTTAACACAGGGCTGGATAAAACCCCTGTATAGAGTCAACAATTGTGCAGGGGTAAAGAAGGAACGGAGTCGGCTTAGCACACCTAATCTCTTGGAAGCAGATTTCACAAGAGATCCATTATGATCTTTCCAAGGTAAGTCCCGAGTAAATGAAACCCCAAGCATGTTTAAGGATGATGCAGGATTCAGCTGGATATTATTAAACATTAGTGGGTATACCTGTGGAAGATTCTGTCGGGTTGATAGGTGTAAGAACTGAGTCTTAGATGCATTAAAAACATCCAGATTATCATTACCCCAGTCAGAGATATGAGACAAGTCAGACATTAGGTGTGCCATAGCCTCATCCCTTGTTTGCTAAAGTAACTGCTGAGATGGACGTTGCGGGAACTGAATGGAAAAGTGAAGGGTGGAGTCATCAGCGTACTAGTGGATAGGGTTAGATGTACAGCTTAGAAGGTCATTGATGAATAAAAGGAAGAGAGTTGGTGATAGGACAGAGCCCTGAGGAATACCACTGTTAATAGATCTAGGAGAAGAACGATGGCCGTCTACAACAGTGGCTATAGAACGACCAGAAAGGAAGCTATTGATGAAGGCACAGATAGAAGGATAGAAACCGTAAGAGGGCAGTTTGGAAATTAAAGATTTATGCCAGACTCGATCGAAAGCCTTTGAGGTGTCAAGTGCAATGGCAAAGCTTTCGCCAAAGTCCCGAAAGAAGGATGACCAGGAGTCTGAAAGGTAGGTGAGAAGATCGCCAGTGGAGCATCCCTGACGGTTGTGATAGGAAAGATGCTTTAAAATGTTTGTATTATGAACTGACTTGAAAACTTTTGAGATACAGGATGTTAAAGCAATTGGATGATAATTAGACGGTTGGGAATGGTCACCCTTCTTTGGGACTGGCTGAATGAGAGCAAACTTCCAGCAAGAAGGAAAGGTACAAGTTGATAAACAAAGGCGATAGAGTTTGCCTAGGGAGGGTGTAAGCACAAAAGCACAGTTCTTGAGAACAACAGGAGGAACTCCATCAGGCCCATATGCCTTATTAGTACTGAGGCCTGTGATGGCAGAAAATACATCAGCTGAAGAAATTTTAATGTCAGCCATGAGGAAGTCAGAGGGGGGAAGTGATGGAGGAACAGCACTGGAATCATCTAAGGTGGATTTGGAGGAGAAAGTCTGATCGAAGAGATCTGCTTTATCAGTAGACGAAATAGCTACAGAGCCATTAGAGTAGAAAAGAGGAGGGAAGGATGATGAGGTAAAGTTGTTAGAAAGGTTTTTGGCAAGGTGCCAGAAGGAGCGGGATGAATTCGAGTTGGAGAGTTGAGAGCATTTGGTACGGATAAAATTATTTTTAGCAGAGCAAAGAACAGACTTAGCACGATTCCGGGCAGAAACATATAAAAGATGTGATTCAGGAGTGGGTTGGCTCCGGTACCTTTTATAGGCCCTCTCCTTGTTGTGGACAGCATTAGAACAAGCATGATTAAACCAAGGCTTTCTTACATTAGTCAAAGGATATGAGAAAGGAATGTATTCTTCCATGCCCGAGAGATTAACCTCCATAATGTGCAAGGCACACTCAGATGGCTCCCAGCCATGGAAGCAATAATCATTCCAGGGAAAATCAAAGTAGTACTGCTGAGGGCCTCCCAATCCGCAGCTCCAAAATGCCACAGACAACGTTTCTTTGGAGGGTCCACAGGCCGTATAGGAGCGATAGGACAGGTTTAGGTGATAAGGTTGTAATCGGAGGAGCCCAATGTAGAGAAAAGATTAACAGTGTAAGCAGAAGGATTAGTTTACTTTAATTTAGTCTAACATTGCCTTATTTCCATCTTGAATGACGAGTTTAAAAATAAACTCCAAATCTATGATTCTAGTCCGAAAGAAATGCAGTGGAATTACCATGGAACCATAGTATTGTCTTCCTCCATTGGACTATGTGAAATATGCTGCAAAAGGACTAATTAATATCCAGGACATGTTCCCCAAGAATTTCACATTTTCACTTAATTCAGTGGGTACTCTTCTTAGTTGCATTTCATTCTCTCCGAGAAGGACAGTATACTGTCACCTCTCTTTGTTTGTTGGTTTGTTTGTAACCAGGATTACCCAAAAGCTACAAGAGAGATTTGGACCAAATTTGGTGGGTAGATAGCATATGTCCCAGGAAGCCAACAAGTAACTTTTGGGACCGATGTTTGTTCGTTTGTCTGTTATCAGGATTACTAAAAAACTAAAAGAGAGAACTGGACCATTTTTGGTGAGTAGATAGTCCAAGTCCCGGGGAACAGTCGATTATCTTTTGCGACAGATCCATATTGTATTACAGATTCTGGATCTAGAAAACACTTTTTGCAAGACCCTAATTAGTGATGAGAAAACCTAACCATTATGAAGAGTGGTTTGGAAATCACATTGCTTTTGTTGGAGAGATGCACTCCACTGAGTGCCCCTCAAGTTACTTCATTGTTTGCTCACAGTGCTCTTGGCTTTGTTTCCCGAACTGAATTTCATCCAGCTATAGACATTATATGGATAAGAAAATACTTTTAGATGTTTATTTCGTGATTTGATGTCGCTCGTGATTTGGACATGACTTTCTCGGGAATGATGACGGAAATTGCATCATATCAGTGATGGGGCCGAGGAGTAACGAATGCATGATTTGTGACAATTTGGACAAAAATTTTCACCAAAATTTAAGTTTTGGAAGTAACTGCGTCAAACTTCGGCAGGTTGCAGTGGAGGGTGTACATAATTTACATATATGCACAGTACATAATCTACATATATGTCAGTTACATGTTCAGTAATAGTATAAGAAAAGCTAAATCATATATATTAGGCAATTATTTTAGTTTTTGGCGATTTACTCGAAAACTATTGATCATATCGAAATTCCAAAAACACCATGAGAAAGCTAGTGAAATTCTGCATCTAGACATATGCTTTGCTCTTGCAAGGGGTAGTCGAAAATTTTCACTAGGATATTGGGAAGTTATTTGAATCTGTTTTTCCTCTTGAACAAGTTTATTCCCGCTGCATTTCTGTACTTGTACTCATCAGTTTTGTGTGTTTTAACTATTATTTTATCTAACAGTATAAACACCAGCGAAGATGATGGCATAAAATTTATAACGATATACCCAATTTCTGGGGGACAAATTTGACTGTGGAGATGTTTTTCTTTGTGTGTATGCAGAAGCAGCTGGTTTCTCTGCTCTGTTCATGTCCCAGAAACCTACTGAAGACTTATGGTTCCTGAGGGGGTTAATAATAGGCTTTAATTTATACGACTTTTCTCCCTCATTATTGCTCATTTAAAATGTAAAACAAGCATTATGCACGTTTCTCCACATTTCAATCCTGAAACTGTTTAGCGATTGGCTCCGGGTCTCACATTTTTTCCACTGGCTAAGCCTGAACATCAGCACACTGTGGTTTCCCCTCACGTAGCGCGTGATATACTCGTACATGGAAACAGCACTTGTACATTGCTGTTTGGACTTGTTTACCTACAGTAAGTACTGGTCTTCACGGTGTGCAATAAAACAAATATAACCAGGTCGTGGCAGTTGCCAGTACCACTTTCCGAGGGACACGTTCTGGGAATCGGGTCATAACTTCCTTGGACATTACAACAGATTCATCCAGTTCCACATAATTGGTCAGCTGATTGGCTCGGGGGAGAGTACACTTCTCTGGATCTTTTACGAAGTCATTATATCACTGCCGTTGATCTTATCACCCCAGAATTATTTCACTTTGAGTACGGTGGAATGCAGGCGGAGTTTTCTTTTCTCCTGCAGTCCACCACAATCTTTACGGGGGATAGTGAGGGAGCTAATGGACGTTTATATAACCGGCCTGCTCGGTTACATCATTGTCATCGCAGGCAGCTGTCCACATCAAGAAACAGTGTTTTCTCTCTCTCTCTCTCTCTCTCTCTCTCTCTCTCTCTCTCTCTCTCTCTCTCTCTCTCTCTCTCTCTATATATATATATATATATATATATATATATATATATATATATATATATATATTATATATATATATATATATATATAAATATACATTTATATATATATATATATATATATATATATATATATATATATATATATATATATACATATACAGACAGACAGACAGACAGACAGAGACAGAGAGTCGATAAATCAGTTTAAATTTTTTAATGCTTTAGTCCCAAATAATCAAACTTACTCTGCCTCTCAGCTCCTCCCTTCTTTCTCTTCCTTATCTCCTTCCTTTCAATTCCTCTATCTTCCAGCTTCCAGTTCCTCCATTACCCCTTCATTCTGTCTGTCTGTCTGTCTGTCTGTCTGTCTCTCTCTCTCTCTCTCTCTCTCTCTCTCTCTCTCTCTCTCTCTGTCTCTCTCTCTCTCTCTCTCTCTCTCTCTCTCTCTCTCTCTCTCTCTCTCTCTCTCTCTCTTCCTCCTGTTCTTACTACCCCCTCTGTCTGTCTGTCTCTGTCTGTCTGTCTGTCTGTCTGTCTCTCTCTCTCTCTCTCTCTCTCTCTCTCTCTCTCTCTCTCTCTCTCCTTCATTTCCTCTGTGTTATCTTCCCCCTCTGCCCTTCCTCATTTTCCTTCATAACTTCTCCCTCCCTCATATCTATCACTCCTTCACTCCCTTATCACATTCCTTTCCCTCCTGATAATTACTAATCCTTCTCTCTCTCTCTCTCTCTCTCTCTCTCTCTCTCTCTCTCTCTCTCTCTCTCTCCCCTTACATTATTTTTTTCTCACTCTTCTCAGCTTCATGTCTTCATCCACCTCTTACTCTAGCTTTTTTTATTTTTCCATACCTTTGTGTTCTCTGCTTCTGGTTTTCTGACTCCGCTTAACTTTTTTTTTTTTTTAATAAAAGAACGGAGGAAAGAAAACAAATCAATGGAAAAAAATGCATACACCACATTACTGGTGACCTCCATTCATAAAATAATCCTTAACAGTTGGATCTAAACAGCTGTAGGTTGAGGTTTAGGGAGAAACAACTCTGGGGAAGCGAGTTCCAAAGAGATGCAGTTCGGTGAATAAAAGAGTATCTGATAGGCGTTGGTTCTGCGATACGGTTGTGTGACAGTCCAGTCACGTGCACTACCAGATGCACGTGTAGCTCGGGAGGAAGCATGGAGAGGCGGCACAGTGGGTGCATTTTCGTTTGAGCATTTGACATAAAAGTATCTGTAAAAAAATGCAAGGAAGGCAACATTCTTTCTTACTGGTAGGGAAGGTTGTTTATATGTAATAGCAAAGTTATTAATAATTCTAACGGCTTTGTTCTGAATTTTGAGTTTTAGTGCAACCTCTCCACGTGACTCATTATGCCTTTTGATCTGTTTGTATGTGTCTCTCTCACTGTCTGTCGCTTTGTTCCTTCTCATGTACCTTCTCTTTATCCCAGTTCCATTCTACGTTTTATTTTTTAGGTTTCTTGTCTCACAAATTCTTCTTCCTTCCCAGCAACATTCTTTCTCTTTCTCCGCTTTCTCCTGTATTCCCTCCATATCGCAGTCCTCTCTCTCTCTCTCTCTCTCTCTCTCTCTCTCTCTCTCTCTCTCTCTCTCTCTCTCTCTCTCTCTCTCTCTCTCTCTCTCTCTCTACCGAGAAATAAGAGAAAGAAATAGGCTTCATACCTACTCGAGAAACTAACAGCAGTGTGAATGGGTAGGTGAACAGCACTGCGACAGTAGGAGAGTTAAGTACTTGTAAGAAAAGCAGATCAAGAGCACGATATATACATTGTCAAATATGAGTACCATAAATTACAAAGCACTTCTACGGGTATGTACTGTAACTATCAAGCGATTGAAGACTAATATTGAGTCACTCATTAACGGCGAGGGTATACCTACTTCTTAAGTCAAAGAAAATTTTAGAATTCGTAAGAAATGAAATGGTCGACCACCTTGCACTTATTTTCAATAAATCCCTACAGAAGGAAGAGGTCCCTAAAGGTTGGAGATATGCATATGTTATATCAGTCTATAATAATGGCAGTAGAGATCAGCTAGGTAATTATAGGCCAGGTAGTCTAACCTCTGTTGAGGGAAGAATCCTAGAAAAATTTCTTAGAAATAACATATCTAAGGTCATAGAAACTAATGACTTGATAAAAGACTGCCAACATGGCAGTAGAAGCAGATCATTCTGCACCAGCCCTATAGAATTCTCCAATAACCTATTCAGTGTTTATGACGGTACAAAATCGCTAGACATTCTTTATTTAAAATCTCAAGAAGCTTCTCATAAAGCGCCACACAGTAGTTTTGTAAACAAAAATGAGGCAAATGGTAGGAATTGATGGAGTGATATTTAGATGGATAAAGTGCTTCCTTAGAGACAGAAAGCAAAGCAACGTAGTTAACTATATTGTGTCAGATTGGGTGCAGGTAACAAGGGGCTTACCCCAGGGATAGGTAATAGGATTAGCCTTTTTTATCATGTATGTCTGTGATATAAATATAGGAGTAAATTTATACATCTCTAAGTTCGCTGACAATACCAAATTGGGAAAAAAAATCTTATCTGACGAAGACAGGATTAGTTTCCAGAATGACTGCAACAAAATATAAGAGTAGTTATACAAAAGGTGTATGCTTTTCAAATTAAGCAAGTCCAGGTTTTACACTTTGTAGAAAAAAAAAAAGACTTTATATGAATACGAAATGTTGGGGCATGCATTCAGTAGATCTGCTTAGGTCAAGGTCTTCAGCATATTAATTAATGACAACCTTACCATCAAGCCATTGTGCAACTGTAGCAAACAAAGAAAACAGAGCTCTGAGCTTCATCAAAAGATGTTTTATGTATAAGTACAGAGATATACTAATAACTGATCTGTATAAGAGTATCATGAGATCGATATTAGGGTATGGGGCGCATCCGGGATCCCTCTAACTAATGAGGCACATACAGGAATTAGAAAGTGTGCAACATAGAACAACCAAGTTAATCCCTTACCCTTAATAGAAAACATTCCAAAAAAGGCTAAAGGAACTAACAGACTTTGACTCAGGGGTCAATGAATCGAGTGCTTCAAAACATTAAAAGGTCTCAATTTTTTAGACCAAAGCAACTTTTTCACAGTTATACCAGTTTGACACAAGAGAATGGTATGAAGCTACAAAGTATACGGGCCAACCTCAATGGAACTTTTTTTTTTTTTTTCACTATTTACTTAGTGTAGAAAAGGAATAGTTTTCTAAAACATGTAGCAGATAGCCAGACAAATGACACCTTAAAAGATAGACTGGATCATCATTTCAAAGCACTTGGAATAATATAACCTACCTATATGCAGTGGTATCTCCCCACAAGGATAATAGTCATATTATACTGCCATTTTCTTAATAATTCAAAAAATACGGTAATCATGCATTTAAACCTATGAGTAGGTCTGCGGATATTTGCAAATGTAGGCAGATGCATGTGCATTATTGTGTGTATGCATGATTATATGTATGTACACACACTCAAAAAAGTATCGTTACAGGGGGGTCCGATGAGTTTCATACTGAACAGTCCAGCTGTCTCGGGAGGGTTGAGGGAAGGGTGTTATCACACGTTTCATTCGTGGTGTCAGTTTGTATCGTCTAGAAGGTGTAATGAAACTTTTTTGAGTGTGTGTACATGAGTGTATGCACATGTTTATAAACCTAATGTAGATAGGGCAGAGTATCAAAATTAATCCATGTACGAACCAATTCCTATTAGTAAAAATTAAAAAAAATAAAAAAAATAATTAAAAGGACATGATCCATTTCACTACGAGTGTAACTAGCCTAACCCCTAAAGCACAGTCGACGGCACTGTCCACCAGAAATTAGGTGTATGGGAAACCCTGTCTCATGGATGTAGCCATTTGGCTTTTCCCACCGCGGTTTGAAACACTGAGCTTTACAGTATGGAGGAGCTATCTCCACAAGGAGCGTGTGACTTTGGCCACCACTTTGAATCACCCGCAGTCATCACCTCCACCATAGTAACGCATTTGGGACACTGTTCTTAGCTTGCTGTTTTTGTTTCGCTGTTGCTTACATAAGCTGAGTAGTGGGCCATGGCACTATATGTTAGCTGCGCAGTGGACTAAGGCACTATAATGTCCGAATTCATCGGCTGATTTCAAAAGGCGCGGGAGTTGGGTGTAGTGCATAAACGTCATCAGAGCTGCCCTGGGCCCGTGGCGGAGGGCACACAAGCTATGCGGCACTACCCGTGAGAAAGCTCAGTGTTTTGAAGTGACCACCATACTCTTTTGCCACCAGTGGATCATACAAGCATAGGGGAGGTGGGCCAAGCTGCCAACTTATGCAAAGAAGGGACTGAGTAAAAGTATGATCGGGACGGAATCGTAGGTGACAGTGTTGTCAATGACGAGTGGCGAGACAATGCCTAAGGACAAAAGTTACTGTGTGAAGAATAACGTCTGCCTCAAAGAAATAGAAGGATATGGTACATTTCATTGTAGAACACAGAGTTAAGTGTTATTACAAAAATAATGACTGACATTCATTTAGTGAGGGAATCTTAGAAAAACACTAAGTGGAATGTGCATAAGTTCTAGATGATAAACAAAGCTCCGATACAGAAAATAAAAGTAGGGGAAGGCGGTGGCAGAATCGGTAGAGAGGCGGCCTGCAGTCCAAATGGACCCAGATTCGAATCCCGGCTGGGGCAGGGAATTTCTTAAAAACCAGACTTTTCTGATCTACCAGATGACCCGCCGACATGTCATAAAAGTACCTCCGCTAATACCAGTACACCAGTCCTGTATGAGACAGCTCTGGCATGTATTCAATATGGACGGTGGGTGTTAGCCGATGTGGTGACATGTGGAGATGTAAGGAGGACTACTGGGACTTGGGAATAGGCCCTGAAGCCTTTGCCAAGAGTCGGACACATTAAAGATATATATATATATATATATATATAAACTAAAAGAACCCTTTAGAAATTAATGAATGTCATTTCTGCACTGAAGTAAAATTTTAGAAAAATAAGTGTATTAAACGTAAGTAGGACGAGTGGAGAAGTCCAGCGGGGCATAAGGGCGTGAGAACAAGGCAACCCTATCCTGTCTGACCTGCCTCAGCCTCCGTCAACAACCAGCGTTACTCACAGACTCGCGTGTTTATTGCGACACACACACACACACACACACACACACACACACACCACAGCCTCATGCAGCATATGGTAAGAGTATAATGGTACATGGCAATAAGACCTGGGGAGTAAAGTGAGAGGATATTCATAGGCTTAAATATACAGAAATGACAATGAGTAGATGGATATATGGTGTGTCCATGTATGTGAGGCCTGGCGGTTCCGATGGAAGAGATGAGACGAAAGATGACATTAGAGTGTATTAATATTATGATGAACAGGGGTAGATTGAGATGTTTTGGGCATGTTGAGAGGATGGAGGACGACAATTGAGTGCAGAAAGCGAGATGTGCTTGGGTGATCAGGGTAAGGTTATTAGCAGTAGACCAACAAGAACTGAGACGAGGTCAAAGACTGTGATCTCAGGTATAAGAAACTGAATAAGGAGGCTGCCAGAGATCGAACGCTGTGGACAGTCGCAATTTTGTAACGAAGGCCGATGCATGCCAGCATATTGGAGCCTTTATAAACGAAAGAACATTCAATGATGGGAGAACTGGTTTATGGTAGAGAGTAGGTGTATGGGAGAAAAATGTTTTATGGGGAAAATACGTCCATGGTGGATAAGAAGTCCATCGGGGGAAATGCGTCCACGGAGAAAAATGGGTCAGTGGAATGAAAATAGGTCCATGAGGGAAAATTGGCTGGTGCGAAGATGACCCCTCAGGAGATGGGCTTGTGTGCTAGGTGTAGCAAATACTGATATGGCTGTGGAAACTTCACGGCAATTGGCCATCACATATTATCCTTTATGCTAACCTGATTAGTTCTTTACACAAGGGTATTAATTTTTATTCTCAGGGACAACACTTTTGTAACACTAAACCACACCAATAATTACCCCATAAAACGTTACACCGTTTTAGACTCCTTTGGAGTAATCTAGATATTTCCCACATAATTTCCATAGCAGACAAACACACGGAGGAACAGACGCTCAGATACACACACACACACACACACACACACACACACACACACAGTATACATACATATCTATATCTATCTATCGATCTATCTATATAGGTAGATAGATAGATAGATAAATCGGACTTCACATGAAAAATCAAACAAAGTCAATCCAATGACTGTCACTTTAACAGGATAGAATGCTGGTGCCCAGTGCTTGCCATAGGCTGTCAGTTCCCAAGTCTCATCACTCTCCATACTTCACACTCACACACACTATCTTACCATATCCACCCAGCTTCTTGTCCAACCACTCATTATACCACGTTCAAACTCGTTCAGATGTCTATCTCTGTCTATATACCTAGGCTGCTTCTCCCACAGAGAGAGAGGTAGCCGAGAGAGGACGACACACTCCCAATTTACTCATCCAAAAACACACATCTTATCCCCAAGGCAAGAAGGGACAGATTCTCACCGAACCACACCGCACGAGGGTCAACTGCGCAGTGCAATCAGCAACATCCGCAGCAGGGCCCGACAGCAGAACTGGTTTAGCCCTGCCACATCATAATGGACCCATTCCCTTACCCGCACCTGTCCTGATCAACTGATCAACCCTAATGAGGGAGAATATCCCATCAAGGTTGAGCCACAATTCATTCATTCACAATTTCTCCCCAGTCATTCCTGTTACGCACAGCCACCCTTCCTTGCTCAACAGACATCCCTCTAGCATCTAACGCCCTCTTCATACGGTCTATCCGTCCTAGTCGTGGTCTTCTGTTGAGATGTAGGTTTTTTTTTTCAAGAATACTCCCCCAGTATCCCTGCTTGTCGTAAAAGGTGACTAAAAGGGTCGGCGGAGGGTTAGTGCCCCTCCCCGGAAAACAACTAACTAAAAAAACAAACGAGAAGCCTCGGACAAGGACTGACCTAACGATGACTACCCAGGACCGGACAAAGGATTTGGTAATGGCTACATGGAATGTAAGAGGAGCGTATGATGACATGAAAGAGAGAGAGATTGTCCAGGTGCTTGAGGGTGCGAAAGTGGATGTATGTGGAATAATTTAAACAAAATGGAGAGGAGAAAGTGTGAGAGAATGGGAGTATGGATGGGGTATATGTGCAGGCTAGGGGAGAATGAGAGGGCAAAGGAAGGAGTATGTATAGTTGTGAGTAAAAGATGGAAGAAGAGCATAAGACAATATCGATCAGTTGGGTCAAGGATTGTGTGGGTAAAGTTGAAAGTTGGAATACAAATGTGGGTGATTGTGTGTGTGTATGCGCCAACACAAGATCGTGCTAGCAGAGTGAGAGAAGAGTTCTGGACATATCTGGAAGTGTGCATGGAAGAGTTTGGAAGGAATGAGAGAGTGTTTTTGATCGGTGATATAAATGGTAAAGTTGGGAATGTGAAGGTGGATGGAATAGTTGGTGAGTGGGGTGTGACTGCTGAGATAGATGAGAATGGCAGAGTGTTAGTGGACATTTGTGCTGGGAGGGGGTTGGTGATAGCCAATACCCTCTTCAGGCATAAAATGATCCACAGGTATACATGGCGAGTGATGAGAAGGGTGGGTGGTGAACTGAATGAAAGGAAGGCAATGATTGATTATGTGTGTGTGGATGGAAGGATGCGAAGATGTGTAATGGATGCAAGAGCTTATAGAGGTTGGGGGAGTGGACTTTCTGACCACTACTTGGTGGTGGCCAGAATTAGGATCCAAGTAAGATGGAGGAATAGAAGAAGGGAAAGACGAGAGGAAGGAGTAGTTGCAAGGAGAGTGGAAAGGTTACAAGAGGATGAGAAAAAGACAGAGTATAAGAGAGAAGTGGAGGAACAATTGGGCAAATATGAATTGGAGCAGATGGGGTACGTCGAAGCTGTGTGCAGGATATTTACAGAAGAAATATGTGCAGCATGTGATGTGGTGTGTGGGAGGAAGAGAAGACGGAGGGGGTGCAAGGAACAGCGTGGTGGACTGAAGAGGTGAGACAGGCTGTGGCACAAAAGAAGAAAGCATACAATGAATGGATGAGAAATAGGGGCGTGGAAGAAGTTGAGAGGCGGAAGAGAGAGTTATATGCAGAAAGAAAGAGAGAGGTGAAAAGATTAGTAAGAGAGAGTAAGAAGAGAGTGGATGAGGAATTTGGAAGGAATTTGAGTGTAAAGTGGAGGGACTGTAAGAAAATGTTCTGGAAAGAGGTGAAGAGAGTAAGACAGGGTGGAAGTGAGGTTAGCAGGGGAGTGAAAGATAAAAATGGTAGATTACTAGTGGAGAAGGGAGAAAAAGTGAGCAGATGGCGAGAGCACTTTAAGGAATTGCTGAACATACAGGATGGAAGTAATGCGAGTATAAGTGGCTGGGGAATGGCTGGGAGAAGGAAGGAGGTGAGAAGACAGGAAGAAATCAGTAGGACAGAAGTAGTGGAAGCAATGAAGAAAGTTAAATTGGGGAAAGCCCCGGGAATTGATGGAGTGTGTGGTGAAATGCTGAAGCATGGGGGAGAGATAGTAGTAGAATGGATGTGGAAGATGTGCAGATTGGACTGGGAGAAAGGCAGAGTTCCGGAGGATTGGAAGTCAGGTATAATTATTCCCTTGTACAAAGGAAAAGGGGAAAAAGAAGTGTGTGGTAATCATAGGGGCATTTGTCTTCTTAGTATAATAGGAAAAGTGTATGGTAGGATACTTATTGACAGAGTTAGAGAAAGAACAGAGGAATTAATTGGAGAAGAACAGGGAGGCTTTAGGAAGGGAAGAGGTTGTGTAGATCAGATATTCATTTTTAGATCTTTAGTATGCAGCTTTCATGGATTTGGAGAAAGCATATGACAGGGTGGATAGACAAGGATTGTGGAAAGTATTAAGAATATATGGAGTAGATGGGAAGTTGTTAAATGCTGTGAAGAGTATGGATGATGGTGCTAAGGCTGCAGTGCGTGTGGATGGTGAACTAAGTGAATTTTTCGGTTTGAAAGTTGGGTTGAAACAGGGATGTGTCATGTCTCCATGGTTGTTCAATCTGTACATGGATGGGGTAATAAAAGAGGTACAAGGTAGGGTAGCGGATGTTGGAGTGGCCCTGGTGAGAGGGGATAGTGTTTGGAAACTCCCTGTACTGTTGTTTGCAGATGATACTGTGTTGTTGAGTGAAGACGAAGGGGAGCTGCAAGGCTTGGTGGATGAGTTTGGGAGAGTGTGTAAGAAACGGAATCTAAAGATGAATGTAGGGAAGAGTAAAATGATGGTCTTTGAGAGAGGTGAAGTCAGTGAATGTACAGTGAGGTTGGATGGTGAGGAATTGGAAAATGTGAGTACGTTTAAGTACTTGGGTAGTGTGATGAGTAAGGATGGAGGTTTGGGGGGTGAAGCGCTTGAAAGCGTACAGCAGGGAAGAAAGGTTGCTGGTTCTATGAAAGCAATGATAAGAAACAGGGAAATGAGCATGGAAGTGAAAAAGTTACTACATGACAGTACTGTGATACCAACTCTAACATATGGAAGTGAAGCTTGGACATTGTTGGAAGGACACAAGTCAAGAGTGAGAGCAGTGGAAATGAGTTATTTAAGGGGAGCCTGTGGAGTCACATGGAGAGACAGGCTGACGAATGAGGATATAAAGAAGCGTTGTGGTGTGGATGTGGATGTGATAGGAAGCGTTATGAGGAACACACTGAGGTGGTTTGGCCATGTGGAGAGGATGGAGGGTGAGAGACTGATGAAAAGAGTGTATGTGAGTGAGGTGGAGGGGGGACGAGGGAGGGGGAGGCCGAGGATGAGATGGAGGGATGGGGTGGAGAGGTATATGAGAGAGGGGTGCGTGAGTTGGGAGCAGGGCAGTGAAATGGCGGGGGACAGGGCGACGTGGAGGCGATTTGTTTGTGGCCACCCCAAATGGGATTGAGGCGTCTGGCAATAGACAGATAGAATTTATTCATTCTTATTTTCCCCATGTGCCCGTACTATATAAGCACAATCTCTTCAATTCTGGTGTCCACAGACTTCTTTACCCTACATAACAACCTGGAAACCCTAAGCAATACTCGTCTCATAACCACTTGAAGGGCTTAGGTACCCAGTCACGATGCATCTGTTATCTTCCCCACTGAACCACACTCACTCACTGCTAGTGACACCCAACTTTTGAGCAGACCCAGCAATCACTCGGGAAGGTACAGGTGTGACAATAAAGGCAGTGCAGGCATAAGGGGTAACAAAAGAAGCAGCAACGACCACACTACAGCAAAAAGTTCTCGAAGTGAGGACTCGTTCTTCTATATAAGGTGTTGCAATCGAGGCCACAACAGCAACAGCTGCACAGCACCACTTGTTTCTACTGCAACAGGCATGAGCATCTAACAGACCGATTCTATGAACACCAACACAATAGAGAACTCTTGAGTGCACTTAATGCCTGAAGAGAGGCAACACCGCTGACAAATGCTACACCAAAGCTGCTGAGGAAGGACAAGAATTTCTATTTAGGACACTGCCGTCTGTGAGGTACCAGCCATCTTCTCCAGCCACCCCCACACTACACCCAGCCCAGCTCCTCAATATTACCCCATTGATGCATGGCATTCAACAACATTAGCAACCTGTCAGCAAATCTGCAAGGGTTTAGGATCAATGTCGGTAAACTTATCCACACCTTTGTCCTCAAACACCACGTGCTCAGTGTGCTGACAGTCGAGACATTCCAGGATGAGGACTGTGTGACCACGAGCGACCGGATCCATAGAAACTGCCTCTGGAATCAACAAGATCGACAAGGCAGGCAAAGTGGAAGAGTAGCTGTATGTTACTAAGAGGGACTGCAGGTGCAGACTCCTAGTCCAGATTCCAGATCTGCTAGAAATTATGCTCTTTCGTGTTATACTTGATGACAATAAAGCACTCCTACTCTGTACCCTTTACTGCCCACAGTGGCAAGGTTGTGTCCCATTACATTCCTCAATAAGCAGCATGACCATTTCATGGCAACCTATAGCTCCCAGAACTATGTAACTGTTGGTGGCCTGAACCAGTACCTGAGTCAGCATGCTTCACAGAGCTTACACAGGATGAGGAGCTCACTAACCACATCAGCCTAACACACATACTGTATGGTGGGTCACACTGAACCATGTACTCCCAATCTGCTGGAGGAATGTGTGCAGCTTCGCCCTCTGGACCAAGTTGGCAGCTCCTATCACTATGTTGTGCTTTCCAAGACAAGCCTCATCCCAGTTCGGGAGGAAATCAGCCAAAGGGTCACATGGTTGTGGAACCATGCAGAATGGTTGGCTACTAGGCAGCCATTAGCCACAGTAAATTGGAACTCAGTTCTTGTTGGCAATATGGACCAAGATGTGAACATTCTGACCACTACAATACTCATCCTACAGCAACAACATGTAGCACACAGATATCCTCAACCAACTCAAAAGATCAGTCATGGTTTGGGTAAGGGTACAGGGTAGCTACAAAGATTAAGTCCAACACATGGACCTGCTACAAATGGCAACAAATGGCTGTACAAGATCTTGCAGAATAATTCCCGCAGGGCCATGACCAGGATATCAGAGTGAGCAAATCAGAGATGGGAGCATGCCTTGAGGCCAAGAATCAAAGGAAATGAGATTGATCTTAAACAATTATGGGTCCTCGTGAAAGTGACGTGGTTAATCGTCTCCCACGACAGAATCTTGCCCTGAGGACACCTGGTACTGAACTGGTCATCAGCAGCCAGGAGTAGGATGACTTTTTCACCAGACAACGCAGCAGTAAGATGACTACAAAAGATCCAAACAGACCACGTCTGATCCTCCCTCATCTATGTGCCTCGAGTTTTAAAAACTGACTTTTTCAGAGGATATGATAATCACCTGAGCGAATTAATCCTAGGAGCACGACTGGTCCTTATGAAATGAGCTCACATCTTCTTAAGCACTGTACTGAAGACTGCTGCAATCATTTCAAATTAATATTCCTGCTGTGTCTATCATCCAAGGTATGGCCAAGTCTAAGGAAGGAAGCCAATGTTATTCATGTCCATGAAAAGTTTTCCAAGTCAAAGACAAGCAACAGCAGCCCCCTCTCCCTCCTCTAAGCTATCAGTAAGACCTTTGAGAAGATAATATCAGACCAACTGACCACCTAACTGGAGGAAATCATCTGCTGTCACAACTGCAATTTGGATTCAGGAAAGGATGATCAACATCTAATGTTTTTTATTGTTTTTAATTTTTTATGCAAGAAAGAAGGAACCAAAGGCCAGGGGCCCACAAACCTCTCCTTCCAAGAAAAAAAAAAACAATACAAAAGAGAGCAAAGTTCAAGATCCGTTCATATTGAGATGCCTGGACACACTGTGTTTGAAAGACTGGAGATCATAGGAAGTAGGTAATTCTGACAGAGAGAGAGACAGTTCCAGAGTTGACCTGTTGCATACATGAAGGACTGGGGGTAACGGTTAACTCTTGCATTAGAGAGATGGACAGAAAAGGGATGAGAGTTTGTTACTAGACGGGTGATACATGCCCGTCGTAGAGGTGGAGGGATGCAAGTAGACAGTTCAGAGGAGCAGTGACCATTGAAGTAGCGATAGAAACGAGATAAAGATGCAACAGTGCAGCGAAGAGACAGAGGTTGAAGGGAGTCAGTAAGAGAAGGCAAGTTGATGAGACGAAAGGCCTTTGACTGCACACTATTGAGAAGAGCTGTACGTGGGAAGCCTCCCCACACATGAGAGTTGTACTCTAAACGGGGGTGAAAAAGAAACGTGTATAAAGTCAACAATTGTGCAGGGGTAAGAAAGGTATGGAGTCAGCTTAGCACACCTAATCTCTTGGAAGCAGATTTTACAAGAGATGCAATATGATCTTTCCAAGATAAGTCACGAGTGAATGCAACCCCAAGCATGTTCAAGGATGATGCAGGATTGAGCTGGATATTATTAAACATAAGTGGGCACTCCTGCAGAAGATTGTATCAGGTTGATAGACGTAAAAACTGAGTTTCAGATGCATTAAAAACAACAAGATTATTTTTTCCCCAGTCAGAGATGCGAGCCAAGTCAGACACTGGGTTACTTTTTTTATCTAATATTTGAAATGACAACCATGACTCAGGCCTGGCTACCCATGTTGTAGTTTTAGACAAGTGCTCATAGGCCCTTTGGGTCCCTCGCACTTACTCCTGCGGAGGACTCTCGCGCTGCCATACTACCTTTTTGTTATAGCTGTGGACAAAAAATACAATGGAGATCCTATTCCGGGTGCCTAGAGTGGAGTTTCTTGGTTAAAATGTGATCTCTCATTAAATATGGCAAAAGTTTTTCAACCGTGATGAGACCAAGTTTTTTCACATCGGCGAAGTTTTTGCGATTTTTGTGCCAATTTTGGTGCGATTTGAAAGTGTAGTTTCGGCTACCCAAAATACACACACACACACACACACACACACACACACACACACACACACACACACACGGTTAGTGCTATAGTATATTAGATACTGCAGGAGCTTTAGAGCTCGAGTGGCACCCTGGGCTTTGACAAAGCTCAGACAGCATGGGGTCACAGGTGATCTGCAAGAGCTGCTGGCCAGTTACCAGCAGGCCGTAGTGTCATCACTCATCATCAATGGAAACACCTCAGCCAGGTACCTAATGGAGGCCTCTGTCCCACAGTGATAAGTTCTTGGCCCCATTATGCAGAATATATTCTTCAGCAACCTCCTCCAAACCATCCCCACAGCATCAGCTTACGTCGATGGCTGTACATTGTCTCGACTCTTCTCAAGGTCAGGGATTCCTGAGGTGATAACATCAATCAACCTACTGCTAGTCAACGTCTTGGTTTGGGATCGAAGGTGGCAAGTCATGTTTGCCGCTAACAAAACTTCACCAATTGTATTATCACATTCAGGAGATGATGCAGAGTAACTCTATGGGAAACTGATGTTTGAACAAGACATCTTACAACTGAAAGACCACATCAACATCCTAAGGGTGGATGTTGACCCCAAGCTTCAATTTGAATGACATCTTGGAAGAGTGACTCGTAATGCTACCCTGAATGTATCCCTGTTGCTAAACGTATGGCACCTCCTTAATGTCGATTTGCCAGCTGACCATTTAGAAGGCTCAGCTCCACCCTGTTGTGGAGTACGGTCCACTGACTTGGACATCAAGGTCTCACTCTCACCTTAACCTGCAAGACAGGGTGCAACAACGTGCCATACGCCTCATGCACAGCATAAAAGGGGAAGAATAACTGCAACAACTATACCAAGGAACAGTTATATGCCAACTAGACACTTCAGAGCATCATAGGAAAGTCAGTTTCCTGACACAAGCTTGGCACGTGCGACCGCTGGAGGAAGTCAGGGTTAACTGGCTAAATGCAGCACGAGGTCGGTGTTGAGCAGCAACGTTCTCTTGGAGGTTCCTAGGTCTCATACCAGCAGGCATCAGCACACCTTCCCCACCAGAACAGCCACCTTGTGGAATATCTTCACAGCTAACTGCACCAGATCATGGTGGTGGTCCTTGCCTGGTACCGGATACATCTGCCATAGTCACAGACTTCACAAACCACCTTCAAAGTTAAACCTGAAAACAGACGACCTCATGCACCAGGTATCGTTGATTGTAAAACTTCTAGGTCTAACTTCAATGTATTCCATGTTTAAATGCAATATACACTAGTACTGTGTGTGTGTGTGTGTGTAATTCACCGGGTCAGTCAGGATCACTTGATGGTCGTGATCATCAGCTTTTTACCCTCTCGGAAGGGAGCTGAGAGCTTATATAGTCCGATCTAAGGGCAAGGCTGTGACCTTCACACACGCACACACCCGTCCCCTTGCTCAAGGAGGACAGTAACCACCCACTTCATCAATGAAACTTTTCGCAACCTGAGCGAGGCACGAACTCCTGTCCACCAGTTGGCAAGCAAGAAGTTACCACTGCACCAGCGAGCAGCGTGTGTGTGTGTGTGTGTGTGTGTGTGTGTGTGTGTGTGTGTGTGTGTGTGTGTGTGTGTGTGTGTGTGTGTGTGTGTGTGTGTGTGTGTGTGTGCTTACCTAATTGTATCTTTAGAGAAATGAGTCAAGCTCATACTGTCCTGTGTCTTAAACCATTTTTATCGTACATATCCTTGAATTTATGAATTGTTTTGGCGCACACTGTTTTATTCAGTAGTGCATTCCACTGATCAATTGCCCTAACTGGGAAACTAAATTTCCTTACGTCTTTATCGCCTCTCTTTTTGTGCAATTTTTTGCAGTGTCCTCTTGTTGATGCATCCCCATAGGTTATGTCTACTTTCTCCTTCCCTGATATGGATTTGTATAGCGTAATCATGTCTCCTCTTTTCCTTCTTTCCTGTAGTGTAGGTAGATTCATTTTTTCTAGTCTTTCTTCATAGCTTAGATCCCTTAAACTTGGTACCCATCTTGTAGCGGCCCTTTGAACTTTTTCAATCTTATCTATGTTTTTTTTGAGATAACGACATCAGACTACTGATGCATACTCCAGGGCTGGTCTGACGAATGATGTTATTATCTTCTTAGCATGTCTTCATTTATATGTGTTAATGCTCTTCTTATATTTGCAAGCAGTGTATACATGTTCCGTACCTTCTCACTGATGTGATCACCCGGAGATAGTCTGTTATTGATAATCACACCTAGGTCCTTCTCTTTTTCTGATGTGTATAGGGTGTTGCTTCCTAACTTATAATCCCAATCAGGTCTTTTTCCACTTTTACCACACTTTATTACATGACACTTGTCCACATTGAATTCCATTTGCCATGTATTGCTCCATTCATGAAGCTTATTTAATTCTTCTTGTAGCTCTTTACATGATTCTGTGTTAATAATTCTACTTTGTATTTTTGCATCATCAGCAAACATATTTAGATAGCTTTCATTTCCAGTGTTACTGTCTATATCATTTATATACACTAAAATCATAATTGGTTCCAGCACTGAGCCCAGTGGAACTCCGCTAGTCACTTCTCTCCATGATGAGTAATTTCCCCTTAGTACTGCTTTCATTTCCCTTTTTCTTGAGAAAATCTTGCATCTAACATTACAGTTTGCCTTGGATTTCTCCTTGGTGGTAGTTTCCATAAAAGTCTTTGGTGCGGTACTCTGTCAAATGCTTTCTTGAAATCTAAATAGATACTGTCCACTCATCTTTCTCTGTTCTGTAATGCTTCTGTTACTCTATCACAGTAGCTCAACAAATTGGTAACACATGATTTTCCCTTTCTGAAACCAAACTCTCTTTCTGTTTTCATATTGTGTTCTTCTAGATGATTTACCCAAACCTTTCTTATCAGCTTTTATAATACCTTCCTCACAACACTAGTTAGTGATACTGGTCGGTAGTTGAGTGGATTTTGTCCCTTCCCTTTCTTAAATAAGGGAACAATGTTTGCTTTCTTCCAAATATCAGGTAGTTTACCTTGTCCGAAGGATTCCTTGAAAATTAATAATAATGGTTTACTTAACTCCTTTGCACATACATGTAGCATTCAACATGAAATTTCATCAGGACCAAACGCTTTTCCTTTGCCTAATTTACTTAACTCCTCCTGTATTTGTTTTTCTGATATTTGTATATCTGGTTGTATGTGTGGGCATGTATGGTCTATAAAATCCCTCTCAAAATTATTTTCTTCTGTACAAACTGATTGGAAATTCTTATTTAGTGCTTCACAAATATCCTTCTGTTGTGCGTAGGTGATCCCCTCATCTGTAATGGACTGTATTTATCTTTTACTTTGGTTTTGTTTCGGACGTATCTGTAAAATAGCTTCGGTTGATCACTACTTTTATTTACGATGTCCTCCACAAACTGTTTTTGGGCTTCCCTCCATATTCTTGTGTAATCGTTTCTTGCCTGTTTGTAGTTGTTATATGCCCTTTCACTATTGTGTCTTCTGTATCTATTCCACAATAAATCCTTTGTTTATTTTTATTTTTTACATTCTGTATTAAACGATTTCTTTATTTTCTTTTCTGCTTCTTTGTGCACTGGGATGTACTTCTGGACTCCTATTTTCATAAAGTTCACAGAATTGTCTATCTATAAACATTTATATCTTCTCCTCTAAGCTCTTTTTCCCAGTATATTTCTAAGAAATATTTCTTTAGGTCATGATAGCTGCTCTTTTTGTAGTTATCTCTTTTTGTAACTTTCATTATTAGTGTGTGTGTGTGTGTGTGTGTGTGTGTGTGTGTGTGTGTGTGTGTGTGTGTGTGTGTGTGTGTGTGTGTGTGTGTGTGTGTGTGTGTGTGTGTGTGTGTGTGTGTGTGTGCGAGAGAGAGAGAGAGAGAGAGAGAGAGAGAGAAAAGAATAGCTTTTCATTTTTCTTACGGTCATAGAACTGTTATCGTTTTGCATATTCCCCAGCTACCAGTCGATTTAACAAACCCAGGTGTATCTTTTCGAGTACCTTATTTTTGCATCCTTCCTCTACTGGAGATGGAGATGAAAGTAAACAACATGTGGAGCACTATTCAGAAATTTTCATGAAATGAAGTTTTGTAATACGCTGATTGTTTATAGTCATACTTTCACTCTTGCAACTACAAACATTTGGAACAGTTTGCACCTAATGTAAGTTGTGAATAGCGTTGGTTTAGTTCTTCTATATTCTCCCATATATTTACCTAACACTTCATCTAAATTTCAGTTACGTACTTTCTGTATAGGATTTTTATTTTATGACTGTATTTTCAGTTGTACAGCTTCCAAACATTTCCCAAGCTTTCTTAAACATTTCAAAACCAAACCGTAGTGAATATTATGCGCAAAAACACGAGAAATAAAAGGATTAGAACAAATCGCAAACAGATGTGCAGACATATTTATCCTACAAATTGGGTAAAATAATTGACAAGTATAAATCCTGGTAGTTTGTTATGCACTGTTTTACTCTACACTCCCTCCGACCCTACTGGGAATGGAAATGAAAGCGAGCAGCACCTGGTATTTTCAGGCCGACCATCCAGATATTAAGCAGACGATGTTCATTCCCTCATCCAGAGAGATCTCAGATTTATCCACACACACACACACACACACACACACACACACACACACACACACACACACACACACACACACACACACACACACACACACACATTTACCTTAAGTCATGCATACGTACATACATGCATGCATTCATATTTACAGGCATACATACCTGCTTACATTCATTTATGTATCCATTCAGTTGCTGCTTATATGAATGCATACATAAATTCCTAAGCTCATATAAGTGCAAATAAACATTTAGCGTGAGAAAGTTTGCTAAATTTTCCTAGAGAGAAGTGGTCAAAAGGAAGGCAAAATTAAGATCAAGCCATTTCCAGATGGCATGGCACATTGCGTCTAAAAAGACTGAATATCTAAGACAATGAGAAACACACTGATGGAAAGTGTTCCATGACTGATTGGTTATGTACAGTCACCACCAAATGTCCTGTCGCCCCTCCAGTCTCACGGTGATTCCTGAGTTTCATAGACTCGAGAACGGAATGCAGTTGAAGGAAATGAAAGTCTGGCAACAGATGGTGCGCTGTATTGCTGGTGGGTAGAAGGGCTGAGGGACTGGGGGGAGGGGGTAAAATAACAGATAAGCAGAGAATATAGGGGTGAGAGGGAGAGATGAGGGACAGTAAGTTATATGATGCAATGCACAAGTGTTTCATTGTATTTATTAATATACAATGACTACCATTATTAATCAATATTGCCAGCTATTTTACTTACGAATTATATTTTCGAAACATTAAATCGCCATACTAAACAACCAGTACATTCACATATGAAGGAAACAACTAGAAATTGAGGTAAGGCCATATTTTTCTCCAACTTTCAGTTATTCCTTCCTTCCTCGCCCTAATCAAGAGTGTCGAGCGTGTCAGATTGTCTTTGAACAATATGGAAAGCCGTGAGATTTCCCTGTTTCAGGTGACCTTTAACAATGCGATGGTCAACAGGCCACAGTATCTGCTTCGCCCAGGTGCCATGAATATTTCTGTAAAGCACAAGCTACCACACACGGTGGAACGGTGGGGGAAGGTGAAAGGAATATTGGTGGAGATCTTGAAAATTTCACCAAGAAAAGGCAGGCGAGGTGATGAGGGACCTCACCCCTAGCAGGCAGATCTCACTGCTCACACCATCAAGTAAAACATGCTTGTGAAATACTATGGTTGATATATATGTGATTTACCATTACTGACGACACCTTTGTTAATATACTTATATGTTATATTCATAAATATATATAACTATCCCTGTGTAACCTACACAACTGGATCATTAATGTGTATGATTATACATATATATTTATTGATACTGCCACATAAGCCCGTCTCGAGGTACACCCACTAGGAGTCGTCACCCCACCCACCTATTTTCCTCCACAGACCTATATTCAGCCCGTAGATCCATTTTCTTCAGTGGAACTAGTTACTGTCTTTGACCAATACTCCGCCATGGACCTATTTCCCTGTGGACATGCATTCTCCTTTTCTCTATCATTCTCTCTGTCGAGCACAACCTCTCCTCCTCTAAACCTCACCTTCTCTTCCTGACAGAGACTCAATTGTCTGAGGCAACTGACAGTAAACCCTTTTCTGTTTCCACCTACTTTCTCTATACTCATTTCAAACCCAAAGGTGGCTGTTGTGTATATGTATGCAACGACCTACGGTATCTTGCTCTCGTGTTCCTGAACTTTATTCTTCTGAATACTCTACTCTCTGGCTCCGGCTTTCCTGTCATTTTCTGACTAAATATATCTACACTGTTTACTTATCCTGTAATTCTACTGCCTATGAAAAATCCTTTGACTATCTTACTTCTACGATGGCACACATTCTATCCATTTCTCCTTTCTCTGAAATCTCTATTCTAGGAGATTTCAATGTTCACCATCACTTTTGACTTTCCCCTCCTTTCACTGATCCACCCGGTGAACAAGCCCACATCTTTTCTATCCTTAAATACCTAGAGTAGCTTGTACAGCATCCTACCCGTATCCCTGACCACCCTGGAGAGAGCTCCAACATACTGTACTTGACCTCTTCCTGACAACTAATCCTTCTGCTTATACTGTTAATCTTTCCTCTCCATTGGGCTCCTCCAATCACAACCTTATTACCTTGACCTGTCCTATCGCTCCCATACAGCCTGTGGACCCTCCAAAGAAAACGTCGACTGTGGCACTTTGGAGCTGCGGATTGAGGGGCACCTCAGGCAATACTTCTTGGACTTTCCCTGGAATGATTATTGTTTCCATGGTCCAGGGGCCATCTGAGTGTGCCTTGCACATTATGGAGGTTATTCTCTCAGGCATGGAAACATACATTTGCTTCTCATATCCTTTGCCTAAAACAAGAAAGCCTTGTTTTAATCACGCTTGTCTTAATGCTGTCCACAACAACAAGGAGAGGGCCTATAAAAGGTAGAGAGCAAACTCACCCCAGAATCACATCTTGTTTTTGTTTCTGCACGGAATCGTGCTAAGTCTGTTCATCGCTGTTCGAAACATAATATCATCCTTAATAAATGCTCTCAACTCTCCAACTCGAATTCTTCCCGTTCCTTCTGGCACCTTGCCAATAACCTTTCTAACAACTTTACCTCATCATCCTTCCCTCCTCTTTTCTACTCTGATGGCTTTTTAGCTATTTCTTCTACTGATAAAGGAGATCTCTTTGCTCAGACTTTCTCCTCCAATTCCACCTTAGATGATTCCGGTGTTGCTCCTCCATCACTTCCCCCCTCTGACTTCCTCATGGCTGACATTAAATTTTCTTCTGCCATCACTGGCCTTATTAGTAACAAGGCATATGGGTCTCATGGAGTCCCTCTTGTTGTCCTCAAGAACTGTGCTTCTGTGCTTACACCCTGCCTAGGTAAACTCTTTAGCCTTTGTCTTTCAACTAGTACCTTTTTTTTTATTTTTGCCGGAAGTTTGCTCTCATTCAGCCAGTCCCACCGAAGGGTTACCATTCCCAACCCTCTAACTATCGTCCAATTGCTTTAACATCCTGTGTTTCAAAAGTTTTCGAGTCAATTTTTAACACATAAATATTAGTGCATCTTTCCTACCACAACCTTCTTTCTGCATACCAATATGGTTTCCATCAGGAATGATCCACTGGCGATCTTCTCACCTACCTTTCAGACTCCTGGTCATCCTCCTTTCAGGACTTTGGCAAAAGCATTGCCATTTCACTTGACATCTTCAAATGCTTTCGATCGAGTCTGGGATAAATCTTTAATTTCCAAACTGCCCTCTGATGGTTTCTATCCTTCTATCTGTGCCTTCATCTTTAGCTTCCTTTCTGGTCGTTCTATAGCTGCTGATGTAGATGGTCATCATTCTTCTCCTAGTTCTATCAACAGTGATGTTCCTCAGGGCTCTGTCCTATTACCAACTCTCTTCCTTTTATTCATTAGTGACCTTCTAAGCTGTACATCTAACAATATCCACTTGTATGCTGATGGTTCCATTCTTTACCTTTCCATTCAGTTCCCGCAACGTCCATCTCAGCAGTTACTTCAACAAACAAGGGATGAGGCTATGGCACACATAATGTCCGACTTGGCTTGTATCTCTGACTGGGGTAAAAATAATCTTGTTTTTAACCCCTTAACCGCTGGGCATCACTTTCATGATGCTCGGGTGCAATGGATCATACCGCAGGGCATCACTTTTGCGATTCTGTGTTATTTTGAATTCGCCCGGGCATTCAAGTGGTTGCTTGTATCATCTGTCAGTACTGCCAGTGTCCAACAATAGTCAGTGCTGCTAATGTCATTTGTACTCCCATCCATTGTTGACTATTTAGCCATTTCTCCCCGTTCTTGACTCCCTTTCCTACCTCCCCTCCATTACCCTTTCCTCTCACCTGCCCTAGCTGCGCTGTGCTATGCAAATCTTGACCAGATTTTTCCACTCATTTCATTCCATTGGAATAGGCCCTATGCCCTATTCTTATACAAAATAATATATATAAAAAAGAAAAAAGGTAACTGATAGTGCCATACACCTGGAATTGGCTAATTATCATCTGGCAACACCCCACGTGCACTCGTTCGCTAATTTTCCCTGTTTATTTCTCCTTGAAATATGCCGTATGACCTGTTCACATAATAAAAATATATATAAGAAAGGAAGGGAGAAGCCTAAGTGATATTTACATTCACCTGGAACTACCTAATTTATTATGTATTGTCTATATTTCCTGCCAATCATTTCACAGCATACAAATTAGCAGATGTAACCACGCTGACGTTGTCAACCCTTGGCGGCCCAATATCCTCCTCGTCATTCAGTTCAGTGTTGTTTCTTGAGGTGAAACCATGTTGCACTCACGTCCCTCAATTTCCACCACTTCTAGAGGGCCCTGTGACCTCTACCCCTACTAAACTTCGTGTGGGAAGGGGTAAAGGACTAAGTGACTCTGCTGTGGAATATGAACTGGCTAATTTATCCATGATAACGATGGACTGTGACTACATTCTTTCTGGTGAATCATGTGATGAGCCAGTGGAGGAAATGGTGATAAACTCCCAGTATGAGTGCTTCAGTGCCCCAAGTTCATCCTGGCTCCAAGGTAAAGCAGCCCTTAGGTACTGCAAGTGACAGTGTATAACAGTGTAAATAAAACAGAAATGTGAATAATGTAAATAAAATAGAACATGTAAATAGAAATGTAAATAATTACTAATATAAGAATATGAGTACAAATACTTGGAGTAATGAAAGTAAAAGTGAAAGCTTTGCTCTCTATGCTAGTTTACTGAAAAAGAAAGTGAAAGCATGGAGTGAAAATAAACTATTATTACTGAAGGAAACTTATGGATAAATACTGTATGTATATATATATATATATATATATATATATATATATATGTGTGTGTGTGTGTGTGTGTGTGTGTGTGTGTGTAATAAAATACTAGAAATACAAAGTGTGAGTGTGTTTATGAATAATAAATAACAGAGTACCAGAGAGGAACGAGTGTGGATGGGAAGCTGGTACGCACTCGTAATTTACGTTGCTACAGTGTGTTTTTTTTTTTTGGAGTATGGATTCCAAACTACTTGAAAATCATAGAATAGTGTTCCTAGTGATAATATCAGGCTGTGGTAATCATATTATGGGGTGTCGGGAAGTGTAAATTGGAGACTTCGTTACCCAACTTCAGAAATCTCCGCAAGTCCTACGGCAGTCGAGGAAGGCTCAATAAACATCCCAGGAGAAACCTGAAGGTATTTGCCATAAGCATATACAATTACAATGTTCTAGGACTTATAACTGATTTTTGGCAAATATTTCTAAAAAGTCAGTCGAAGCGCAAATATCCCCATGTGAGGTGCACGGACCACCTCCGACATACCCGCGCTTAAGGGGATAATGCATCAAAGACTCAGTTTTTACACCTGTCAACCCAACACAATCTTCCACAGGAGTATCCACTAATGTTTAATAATACCCAGCTCAATCCTGCATCATCCTTGAACATGCTTGGGGGTTTCATTTGCTCGGGACTTATCTTGGAAAGATAATATTGCGTCTCTTGTAAAATCTGCTTCCAAGAGATTGAATGTGCTAAGCTGACTCTGGACCTTCTTTACCCCTGCACAGTTGTTGACTTTATACATTGGTTTTACTCACCTCTGTGTACAGTACAACTCTCATGTGTGGGGAGGCTCCCCACATACAGCTCTTCTCAATAGGGTGGAGTCAAAGGCTTTTTGTCTCATTAACTCTCCTCCTCTTACTGGCTCCCTTCAACCTCTGTCTCTTCGCCACACTGTTGCATCTTTATCTCTTTTCTGTCGCTATTTCCTTGGTCACTGCTCCTTTGAACTGTCTGCTTCCACCTCTATGATGGGTGTGTATCATCCGTCTAGCAACAACCTCATTCCCTTTTTGTCCAACTCTCTAATGCAAGAGTTAACCATTACTGCCAATCTTTCATTTATGCAGCAGGTCAGCTCTGGAACTGTCTCCCTCTGTCTGTATTTTCTACTTTCTTTGATCTCCAGTCTTTTAAACGCAGTGTGTCCAGGTATCTCGAAATGAACAGATCTTGAACTTGGCTCTCTTTTGTATTGTTTTTGTTATTTTCTTGGAAGGAATGGTTTGTGGGCTCCTGGCCTTTGGTTCCTCCTCTCTTGCATAAAAAATAAAATATTTTCCATTTGTATTTTTTTCCTTACGGACCTGTTTGTTCCTATAGATAATGTATTTCCTCAAGGACCCATTCGCCCTATTGACCCATTCGCCTTAAGGACCCATTCACTCCATGGACCTATTCCAACCATGGATCTATATCTGCCATGGACCTTATTGCCTCTTGAACCTACTTATCAGTGGACCCAATTACCCCCTTACACCCACCCACCAACATTCCAACCTATATTACTTAATCGTTCACCTAGTGTAGTTCGCTCATCTTCTGCTTTGTCCTCTGGGAAGCTACAAATCCACCCAACCAACCCACCTCACCTACTCCCCACCACTGCCCATCCATCCACCCCACCCACGCCACTCCACTGCACACCCACCGACCCCATCCACCTCATCTGTCAACCCACCCAACCACAAGCCCTCCCCACCCTCCACCCACCCACCACGGCCACCAACCCACCTACCCATATATATATATATATATATATATATATATATATATAAGAAATGTGTTGTTTGTTTGTTTGTCCTTCATTCACGTCCAAACCAAGGACCAAAGACCCCCACACCTACAAATATTCTGAATCAGGGTGACCCAAGGATAGTTTTAGGGGGTAAAAATTAACCCATCAAGACCAATGCTGGATCGTGCTTTTGTGTAATTTGACACACCAGCCTATAGCACATGATCGATAAAGACGCACAAAAAACTGGGGGAGGGTAACTCCGCCCCTTTGGTGACGTATATAGGATCAGGTCAATGAGAGCTAAAGTGTCTGGGGTGGTATGGCATGATTGGCCCCCTAAGGTGGGGAAGAAGGGACTCCCCTCACCACCATCACTTTACCTCCCTCAGACCCATTGCATCATCTCCACATTGTCCCCTCCGAACCAACCATACCCCAACATACCCCCTACAGCGATGTGTGTGCATAGCAACCTTTCTCCCCACTCCCTCCTCCCCTATCCCTCCATCCTCCTCCCCCCTCCTGCCATGCACATTCCACTTCCACTTTTCGCCTGGCTTGTTATGTTGCTATGGGCGTATGCCACACTGACATTTCATGCCTAGGGAACACTTCACATTGACATTAGTTATGTATATAAACCCTCTGCAAAGAACCTCAATCCCATCACCCCTCTGAGACCTATGAAAAACACATTTAAGGTTGGCTTAACTCCAACCATCGCCGGAGTTAATCCGGCTGTTAATGGACAGGTAATAATGTTGTTGATGCTCCTGCTGCATAAATTCTCAGTTTCTTCCCTATGTCTTACTAGCATTATTTTTTCACCTGACATATTCCAAGATGCCTGTAAAGTACTTGAGTGATGTAGAAAAGTAAAAAATGTTAACTATGACAGATGAGGGTGGGTGTGCATTGGAGTGGAGTGGGTGGGATGGATGGATGGGCAGGAGTGGAGATGGGTGGGGAGTAGGTGGAGTGGTTGGTTGGGTGGATTTCTAGCTTCCCAGAGAACAAAGCAGAAGATGAGCGAACTACACTAGGTGAACGATTAAGTAATATAGGTTGGAATTTGATGGGTGGGTGTAAGTGGGTAATTGGGTCCACTGATAAATAGGTTCATGTGGCAACAAGGTCCATGGCATGGTTGGAATAGGTCCATGGATGAAATAGATCCATGGTTGGAATAGGTCCATGGAGTGAATGAGTCCTTAAGGCGAATGGGTCCATAGGGTGAATGGGTCCACGAGGAAATACATTATCTATAGGAACAAACAGGTCTATCTATCTATCTATATACCTAGGCTGCTTCCCCCAAGGAAAGGGAGGTAGCCGAGACAGGACGACTCACTCTCCATTTACTCATCCATTCAAACACATTCATTTGCATCTTAGCCCCAAAGGGGAGAACGGACAGATCCACAAGGTAAAAAATACACATGGAAAATATTTTATTTTTTATGCAAGAAAGAAGGAACCAAAAGTCAGGAGCCCACAAACCATTCCTTCCATGAAAAAACAAAAACAATACAAAAGAGAGCCAAGCTCAAGATCCGATCATATTGAGATGCCTGGACACACTGCGTTTGAAAGACTAGAGATCATAGGAAGTAGAAAATACAGAAACAGGAAGACAGTTCCAGAGCTGGCCTGCTGCATAAATGAAAGACTGGGAGTAATGGTTAACTCTTCCATTAGAGAGTTGGACAGAAAGGGGATGAGTTTGTTGCTAGACGGGTGATACATACCCATCATAGAGGTGGAAGTAGACAGTTCAAAGGAGCAGTGACCAAGGAAGTAGCGACAGAAAAGAGATAAACATGCAATAGTGTGGTGAAGAGACATAGGTTGAAGGGAGCCAGTAAGAGGAGGAGAGTTAATGAGACGAAAAGCCTTTGAATACACCCTATTGAGAAAAGCTGTATGTGGGGAGCCTCCCCACACATGAGAGTTGTACTGTACACAGAGGCGACTAAAACCAATGTATAAAGTCTACAACTGTGCAGGGGTAAAGAAGGTCCGGAGTCAGCTTAGCACATTCAATCTCTTGGAAGCAGATTTTACAAGAGATGCAATATGATCTTTCCAAGATAAGTCCCAAGCAAATGAAACCCCAAGCATGTTCAAGGATGATGCAGGATTGAGCTGGGTATTATTAAACATTAATGGATACTCCTGTGGAAGACTGTGTCAGGATAATAGGTGTAAAAACTGAGTCTCTGATGCATTAAAAACAAGATTATTTTTACCCCAGTCAGAGATATGAACCAAGTCAGACATTAGGTGTGCCATAGCCTCATCCCTTGTTTGTTGAAGTAACTGCTGAGATGGACGTTGCAGGAACTGAATGGAAAGGTAAAGAATGGAACCATCAGAGTACAATTGGATATTGTTAGATGTACAACTTAGGTCATTCATGAATAAATGGAAGAGAGTTGGTGATAGAACAGAGCCCTGAGGAACATCACTATTAATAGATCTAGGAGAAGAACGATGGTGTCTACATCAGCAGCTATAAAACGACCAGAAGGAAGCTAAATATGAAAACACAGATAGAAGGATAGAAACCATCAGACGGCAGTTTGGAAATTAAAGATTTATGCCAGACCCAATCGAAAGCACTTGAAGATGTCATGTGAAGTGGCAAACCTTTCACCAAAGTCTCGAAAGGAGGATGACCAGGAGTCTGAAAGGTATGTGAGAAGATCGCCAGTGGAGCATCCCTGATGAAACCATATTGGTAAGCAGATGGAAGGTTGTGATAGGAAAGATAAACTATTATTTTTGTGCTAAGAATTGACTCGAAAACTTTTGAAACACAAGATGTTAAAGCAATTGGACGATAGTTAGAGGGTTGGGAATGGTAACCCTTCTGTGGGACTGGCTGAATGAGAGCAAACTTCCGGCCAAAAAAAAAAGGTACAAGTTGGCAGACAAAGGCTAAAGAGTTTGCCTAGGCAGGGTGTAAGCACAGAAGCACAGTTCTTGAGGACAACAAGAAGGACTCCATGAGACCCATATGCCTTCTTAGTAATAAGGCCAGTGATGGCAGAAGAAATTTTAATGTCAGCCATGAGGAAGTCAGAGGGGGGAAGCGATGGAGAAACAACATCGGAATCATCTAAGATGGAATTGGAGGAGAAAGTCTGAGCAAAAAGATCTCCTTTATCAGTAGAAGAAAAAACTAAAAAGCCATCAGAGAAGAAAAGAGTAGGGAAGGATGATGAGGTAAAGTCATTAGAAAGGTTTTAGGCAAGGTGCCAGAAGGAGCGGGAAGAATTCGAGGTGGCAAGTTGAGAGCATCTAGTAGGGATTATTTTATGTTTAGCAGAGTGAAGAACAGACTTAGCACGATTCTGTACAGAAACAAATACAAGATGTGATTCTGGGGTGAGTTTGCTCTGTACCTTTTATAGGCCCTCTCCTTGTTGCGGACAGCATTAAGACAAGCGTGATTAAAACAAGGCTTTCTTGTTTTAGGCAAAGGATATGAGAAGCAAACGTATGTTTCCATGCCTGAGAGAATAACCTCCATAATGCGCAAGGCACACTCAGATGGCCCCCGGCCCATGGAAACAATAATCATTCCAGGGAATGTCCAAGAAGTATTGCCTGAGGTGCCCCTCAATCCGCAGCTCCAAAGTGCCACAGTCAACGTTTTCTTTGGAGGGTCCACAGGCTGTATGGGAGCGATAGGACAGGTCAAGGTAATAAGGTTGTGATTGGAGGAGCCCAATGGAGAGGAAAGATTAACAGTATAAGCAAAAAGGATTAGTTGTCAGGAAGAGGTCAAGTACAGTATGTTGGAGCTCTCTCCAGGGTGGTCAGGGATAAGGGTAGGGTGCTTTACAAGCTACTCTAGGTATTTAAGGAGAGAAAAGATGTAGGCTTGTTCACCGGGTGGATCAGTGAAAGGAGGGGAAAGTCAAAAGTGGTGGTGAACATTGAAATCTCCTAGAATGGTTATTTCAGAGACAGGAGAAATGGAATAGATTTGTGTGCCATCGTAGAAGTAAGATAGTCAAAGGATTTTTCATAGTCAGTAGAATTAGGGGATAAGTAAACAGTGTACATATATTTAGCCAGAGAATGACAGGAAAGCCGAAGCCAGAGAGTAGAGTATTCAGAAGAATAAAGTTCAGGAACATGAGAGCAAGATACCGTAGGTCGTTGCATACATATACACAACAGCCACCTTTGGGTTTGAAATGAGTATAGAGAAAGCAGGAGGAAACAGAAAAGAGTTTACTGTCAGTTGCCTCAGACAACTGAGTCTCTGTCAGGAAGAGAAGGTGAGGTTTAGAGGAGGAGAGGTTGTGCTCGACAGAGAGAATGACAGAGAAAAGGAGAATGCATGTTCACAGGGAAATAGGTCCATGGCGGAGTATTGGTCAAAGACAGAAACTAGTTCCACTGAAGAAAATGGATCTACGGGCTGAATATAGGTCTGTGGAGGAAAATAGGTGGGTGGGGTGACGACTCCTAGTGGGTGTACCTCGAGACGGGCTTATGTGGCAGTATAAAAAAATATATATGTATAATCATACACATTAATGATCCAGTTGTGTAGGTTACACAGGAAAGTTATATATGATATAATTATGAATATAACATATAAGTATATTAACAAAGGTGTCGTCAGTAAGGGTAAATCACATATATATCAACCATAGTATTTCACAAGCATGTTTTACTTGATGGTGTGAGCAGTGAGATCTGCCTGCTAGGGGTGAGGTCCCTCATCACCTCGCCTGCCTTTTCTTGGTGAAATTTTCAAGATCTCCACCAATATTCCTTTCACATTCCCCCACCGTTCCACCGTGTGTGGTAGCTTGTGCTTTACAGAATTATTCTTGGCACCTGGGCGAAGCAGATACTGTGGCCTGTTGACCATCGCATTATTAAAGGTCACCTGAAACAGGGAAATCTCACGGCTTTCCATATTGTTCAAAGACAATCTGACACGCTCGACACTCTTAATTAGGGCGAGGAAGGAAGGAATAACTGAAAGTTGGAGAAAAATATGGCCTTACCTCAATTTCTAGTTGTTTCCTTCATATGTGAATGTACTGGTTGTTTAGTATGGCGATTTAATGTTTCGAAAATATATTTCGTAAGTAAAATAGTTGGCAATATTGATTAATAATGGTAGTCATTGTATATTAATAAATACAATGAAACACTTGTGCATTGCATCATATAACTTACTGTCCCTCATCTCTCCCTCTCACCCCTATATTCTCTGCTTATCTGTTATTTTACCCCCTCCCCCCCAGTCCCTCAGCCCTTCTACCCACCAGCAATGCAGCGCACCATCTGTTGCCAGACTTTCATTTCCTTCAACTGCATTCCGTTCTCGAGTCTATGAAACTCAGGAATCACCGTGAGACTGGAGGGGCGACAGGACATTTGGTGGTGACTGTACATAACCAATCAGTCATGGAACACTTTCCATCAGTGTCTTTCTCATTGTCTTAAATATTCAGTCTTTTTAGACGCAATGTGCCATGCCATCTGGAAATGGCTTGATCTTAATTTTGGCTTCCTTTTGACCAGTTCTCTCTAGGAAAGTTTAGCAAACTTTCTCACGCTAAATGTTTATTTGCACTTATATGAGCTTATGAATTTATGTATTCATTCATATAAGCAGCAACTGAATGGATGCATAAATGAATGTAAGCAGGTATGTATGCCTGTAAATATGAATGCATGCATGTATGTATGTATGCATGACTTAAGGTAAATGTGTGTGTGTGTGTGTGTGTGTGTGTGTGTGTGTGTGTGTGTGTGTGTGTGTGTGTGTGTGTGTGTGTGTGTGTGTGTGTGTTGTGTGTGTGCATAAACCTGAGATCTCTCTGGATGAGGGAATAAACATCGTCTGCTTAATATCTGGATGGACGGCCTGAAAATACCAGGTGCTGCTCGCTTTCATTTCCATTCCCAGTAGGGTCGGAGGGAGTGTAGAATAAAACAGTGCATAACAAACTACCAGGATTTATACTTGTCAATTATTTTACCCAATTTGTAGGGTAAATATGTCTGCACATCTGTTTGCGATTTGTTCTAATCCTTTTATTTCTCGTGTCTTTGCGCATAATATTCACTACCGTTTGGTTTTGAAATGTTTAAGAAAGCTTGGGAAATGTTTGGAAGCTGTATAACTGAAAATACAGTCATGAAATAAAAATCCTATACAGAAAGTACGTAACTGAAATTTATATGAAGTGTTAGGTAAATATATGGGAGAAGATAGAAGAACTAAACCAACGCTATTCACAACTTACATTAGGTGCAAACTGTTCCAAGTGTTTGTAGTTGCAAGAGTGAAAGTATGACTATAAACAATCAGCGTATTACAAAACTTCAGTTCATGAAAATTTCTGAATGGTGCTCCACATGTTGTTTACTTTCATCTCCATCTCCAGTAGAGGAAGGATGCAAAAATAAGGTACTCGAAAAGATACACCTGGGTTTGTTAAATCGACTGGTAGCTGGGGAATATGCAAAACGATAACAGTTCTATAACCGTAAGAAAAATGAAAGCTATTGCTTTCTCTCTCTCTCTCTCTCTCTCTCTCTCTCACACACACACACACACACACACACACACACACACACACACACACACACACACACACACACACACACACACACACACACACACACACACACACAGTACTAGTGTATTTTGCATTTAAACATGGAATACATTGAAGTTAGACCTAGAAGTTTTACAATCAACGATACCTGGTGCATGAGGTCGTCTGTTTTCGGATTTAACTTTAAAGTTGTTTTTGAAGTCTGTGACTACGGCAGATGTATCCGGTACCAGGCAAGGACCGGCACCTTGATCTGGCGTGTAGTTAGCTGTGAAGATATTCCACAAAGTGGCTGTCCTTGTGGAGAATGTGCGTTGATGCCGGCTGGTATGAGACCTAGGAATCTCCAAGAGAATGTTGCTGCCCAACACCGACCTCGTGCTGCATTTAGCCAGTTAACCCTGACTTCCTCCAGGGGTCGCACGTGCCGAGCTTGTGTCAGGAAACTGACTTTCCTATGATGCTCTGAAGTGTCTAGTTGGCATCTAACTGTTCCTTGGTATTGCTGGTGCAGTTATTCTTCCCCTTTTATGCTGTGCATGAGGCGTATGGCACATTGTTGCACCCACTCTTGCAGGTTGAGGTGACAGTGAGACCTTGATGTCCAAGTCAGTGGACCGTACTCCACAACAGGGTGGAGCTGAGCCTTCTATATGGTCAGCAGGAAAATCGACATTAAGGAGGTTCCATACGTTTAGCAACAGGGATACATTCAGGGTAGCATTACAAGTCACTCTTCCAAGATGTCAGTCAAATTGAAGCTTGGGGTCAACATCCACCCTTAGGGGGTTGATGTGATCTTTCAGTTGTAAGATGTCTTGTTCAAACTTCAGTTTCCCATAGAGTTGCTCTGCATCATCTCCGGGATGTGAGATTACCATTGGTGGAGTTTTGTTGGCAGCAACCATGACTTGCCACTTTCGATCCCAAACCAAGACGTTGACTAGCAGTAGGTTGATTGATGTTATCACCTCAGGAATCCCTGACCTTGTGAAGTGTCAAGACAATGTACAGCCATCGACGTAAGCTGATGCTGTGGGGATGGTTTGGAGGAGGTTGCTGAAGAATATCTTCTACATAATGGGGCCAAGAACTTATCACTGTGGGACTGAGGCTTCCATTAGGTACCTGGCTGAGGTGTTTCCATTGATGATGAATGAGGAGACTATGGCCTGCTGGTAACTAGCCAGCAGCTCTTGCAGATCACCTGTGACCCCATGCTGTCTGAGCTTTGTCAAAGCTCACGGTGCCACACAAGCTCTAGAGCTCCTGCAGTATCTAAAGCTATAACAAGGGTAGGCAGGTCTGAGTCAAGGTTGTCATTTCAAACAAGAGAGCAAAAGTAACCCAATGTCTGACTTGGCTCGTATCTCTGACTGGGGTAAAAACAATCTTGTTATTTTTAATGCATCAAAAACTCAGATTTTACACCAATCAACCCGACACATCTTTCGCAGAAGTACCCACAAATGTTTAATAATATCCAGCTCAATCCTGCATCATCCTTGAACATGCTTGGGGTTTCATTCACTCGGGACTTATCTTGGAAAGATCATATTGCATCTCTTGTAAAATCTGCTTCCAAGTGATTAGGTGTGCTAAGGCGACTCTGCACCTTTTTTTACCCGTGCACAGTTGTTGACTTTACACCCGGGTTTTATTTGCCCCTGTGTAGAGTACAATTCTCATGTGTGGGGATGTTCCTCCACATACAGCTCTTCTCAATAGGATGGAGTCAAAGGCTTTTCGTCTCATTAACTCTCCTCTTACTGGCTCCCTTCAACCTGTCTCTTCACAGCACTGTTCCATCTTTATCTCATTTCTATCGCCACTTCAGTGGTCACTGCTCCTCTGAACTGTTTGTTTGCATCCCTCCACCTTTACGATGGGTGCGTAGCACTGTCTAGTATCAAACTCTCATCCCTTTTCTGTCCAACTCTTTAATGCAAGAGTTAACCGTTACTCCCAGTCCTTCATTTGTGCAACAGGTCTACTTTGGAACCGTCTCCCTCTGTCTGTATTTCCTACTTCCTATGATCTCCAGTCTTTCAAAAGCAGGCATCTCGAAATGAACGGATGTTGAATTTGGCTCTCTTTTGTATTGTTTTTTTTTTTCTTGGAAGGAATGGTTTGCGGGCTCCTGGTCTATCTTGTTCCTTGCACTGAAAAAATAAAATCATCATCATCATCATCCCGAGTCAGTTCACCACAGGAAGAAGGCCTCACATCTTTTACTGCTGTGAACTATTAGGTGTTTGTTCTATCGTTTCCTAGCGAGTCTCAGAATCTCCTCTCGCTATCTTGTTCTCCGTCTGCCCCTTTGACTCACGTTCTCTCTGGGTTGCCACTCCATTATCTTCCATCTGCTCTACAAGGACGTGACCTTCACACATCCATTTTTGATGCAATGATTCCATCCTCTACTTAAGTTTGTTCTCTCATTCAGGAAACTCTCGTTTTATCTTAACATATGACACCTAACAGTTCCCTTCCCTTTCCTCTCGTAGCAATTCTAAGTATTTACCCTTCATATGGTTACTTAACTTGTCAATGTTCTCCATCCCATTCTTATTGTTTTTTATTGCCACGAACTGTGTCTGAGCTGCCTTCCCTAGGTAGCCTATATGTACTTCGTAACATATGCTTGTGCCTTATCTCGTATTTTTACTGGATTGAATGATCACGTCCTTTAATCATTACTGTCCTCTTCATATTCATTTTCAAGCCAACCATTAGACTCGCCCTAACTTGATATTTTTTTTGTGCCTCCCCTGACTCAGTATAAAGAACTATGTAATCTATGTCACTAACAAATCGGAGGTTATTCAACAGCTCACCATTATTGTTTACTCTCTTTTCGCCGTAATCCAAATAACTGAAAACAATCACTAGGCATGCTCTAAACAACTTTGGTGAAATTGCATCTTCTCTGCTACCTCTCTTTACTGATATTTTCTGCATAGCCTTATGAAGTTTTTTACAATGACCATGCTATCTCTGGAGATATCTTCCAGTCCTTTATTATACATTTTGTCTACACTTTCTCTTCAAATTGCTCTTGCCACTGCAGCCGTTTCCATTGAATTATCTCATAATAAGCAGTTTTTTTTTTTAAATATTCTGATTTTTTTCTCAAGGACCTGATTAATAACAGGGATATGGTCTGTTGCCAATTAACCAGTACCAAGTCTCGCATCTTCTCTTGGTTGGTTTGTATCTAGTGTAGGATTAAGCTGATTTCAAAGGATGGTTGTCAAAGTTTGTAGACAACAGGGAGAAGACCAACACTGGGTAACAAACTTAAACCAATTTTTTGTTTATGTTGATTTATACGCTATTTCTGATCAATGTCAATGCGTAGATTCCAAATATGCAATTTGATTTTGTGTAAATCTAGAGTTACAGGAATTATGCAACAACATAAGTATCGTACAAGGACAGGAACTGCAACTTGTTACCATTTCAAGAATGTTGAGAATGTCAAAGAATTTATATATTTCCGGGTGTGTATTATGAATATATCTAGAAAATGAGCAAATAGTAACATCACAAGGAAGCCAGGCACACAGTATCTAGAAATGCACTTTTGATCTTGACTTTCTTCTGCAGCTGTGATGACAATCGCACAACAATCCCCAAACATAATCGCCCATCATCGCCTCGTTCCACCTGACCTGATACCTGGTTCCCATCAGCAGAATGTCCTGGTGGAACCGTTCGCCATGCCCCTCGCTGACTGCATCCAAGTTGGTTTTGAAGAAATCAAGGTGGGAATGTAGATAGTGCAATTTGATTGACATTCTGCATCCCAGCCAGTGGAATGGGCCTATCAAGTCATCAAAGAGCTGTGAGGAATCTGGTCTCCTCTGGTTGCCAAGAAAACCTTCCATATCCCCTCTGAATGCACTCCAAGCATGCTCTTCATCACCAGTCATTTTAGCCAGGAGTTCACGACTTGCATGCATTCTTTGAACTTGCAGGCCGGTGAATATGCCAGCCGTTACCTTTGCCAACTTGGGAAACATTGACTGGATATGCAAAAACACATCGCCATCCTTGTCAATGGCTTTCACGAATTGTTTCACAAGACCAAGTTTTATGTGTAGTCGTGGTAGCAATACCTTCTCTCTGAAGATCAGTGGAGCTTTCAAAATGTTGCACAAGCCAGGTGTGAGACTCTCTCTGAGAGGCCAGTCTTTCCTCATGAAATGTTCTGCATCACTCTGGCTGTCCCACAAGCATAATAAACATGAGTACTTCGTATAACCGTCTTGCATTCCAAGTAGGAAAGAAATCATTTTGAAATCCCCCCAAACCTCCCAATTGTGATCTGCGTACTTGACCTTTGTCAGACAAATCTTCATATTCTCTTAGCCTTCTTTCATTTCCACAGAATTTGCCACTGGAATTGATGGGAGTTCGTTGCCGTTATGCAAAAGTACACATTCTAGGCTCTTCATGGCACTGTCTATGAAGAGTCGGCATTCTGAGGCCTTGTAATCCACTACCATGGCTTGGAACAAACCCTTAACATCAAAACAATAACACAACGAGGTTTGTTCACAAAATTTGAAGAAGGAAGCATACTCGTCGTGGTGATTCCTATAACTCAACTTGCAACTGGGATCCAACAAGTTCCATACACTTAGACGTGACGCCAGCAGCTCAGCATTGGACTTGGTGAGTCCTAAATCTCGGACCAAGTCATCCAGTTCTTGCTGATTGGGAAAGCGTGGAGTGTTTCCGGAACAATCTCTAACATACGATTCATCATCACTTTCCCCTCCGTCATTGACAATGTCCTCATGGTCAGAGACAACATCTGTGTCCACAGGAGGGACAAGAATCAACAGCTTCTCGTTGTTAGACACCAGGGAGATAAAAGAAGGCAAATTTGGATATACAATGTTCTTTCTGCTCTTAGTTCTCTTCACACCACTTACATCAACCATGCAAAAATAACAATCGTCATGGTGATTCAAATACTCTCTCCACACTCTCTGAACTGTGAAAGGCATCTTCTTTCTCACTCATCATAGCCAAGCTTCAAGTGCAGAGAAACAGCTACCACAAGTGTAGTGCAGACCACAATCCTTATCTTGATCGTCCATTACCATACCAAAATATGCTTTGCATGCACGAGCAAATTTGGTATCAAGGTGGATTCCGTGTTTCATCATCTTCGGTCCAATATATTCTCCACATACGTAACAAAATGTATCGGCTGACAGCTTCCAAGAATATCTTCTGGTCATTCTCATCATCAGAAACACCTTTAGGAACAGCTCAAAAACACGTCAACCAGCCAAACTAGCAATGTGAGACTAGCTTATTGAATGAACTGACTCAATCCGCATTGCATGATGTAATAATGGTCATATCAGTGACATCTGCATGGACACAGATGGTGTGTGTGTGTGTGTGTGTGTGTGTGTGTGTGTGTGTGTGTGTGTGTGTGTGTGTGTGTGTGTGTGTGTGTTTACCTAATTATATCTTTACAGGAATGAGTCAAGCTCGTGCTGTCCCGTGTCTTAAACTATATCGTATTAATCCTTATATTTTTGAATTGTTTTGGCACACACTATTTCATTCGGTAGTGCATTCCACTGATCAACCGCTATATTTAGGACTCTGAATTTCCTTACGTCTTAATCGAATCTTTTTTTTTTTATGCAGTTTTTTTGCAGTGTCCTCTTGCTGATGCATCCCCATAGGTTATGTAATCATTTATGTTTATTTTCTCCTGCCCTGATATGCATTTATATAGCATAATCATGTCTCCTCTTTTCCTTCTCACCTGTTGTGTAGGCAGATTCAGTTCTTCTAATCTTACTTCGTAACTTAGATCCCTTAAGCTTGGTTCCCATCTTGTAGCGGCCCTTTGAACTGTTTTTTGAGATGAGGACTCCAGACTACTGATGCATACTCCAGGGTTGGTCGGCTGGTGTTTCCCACGAGTCCATTCTTTTACCAAACGAATATTCGTTAAACTTAACATTCGACCAGCTGAAGGTAGTCGTTCAAACAGAAATACATTATACCAGAGCTTTGTATATCATGAGTTTAGTATATATATATATATATATATATATATATATATATATATATATATATATATATATATATATATATATATATATATTGTTACGGAACAGAGAAAGATAATGTACACTTTAAGTGAGAATACTAAAAATCACTACTGTCCCGTAAAGTTCCAGGTTCGAAACAAAAGAGTTAGGTAAAATTACAAGTTAAAGTTTAATGCTCAAACTAACAACAAAACATTCAGGACTCATAAGGATAATGTAATGGCAAAAAACAGGTTAAATATATGGTTAACTACAATAGCCTCTATTAACACGAAATTAGCAAGAGTAAATTTACCTAAGTCAGCCCTGATAAAATGAAAATACACTGGGTAATGCTCAGTTAATGCAAGATAAATTATTACAGATACAAAATATAATCAAAAATGACTGACAAAAAGAACCTTTACTTAAATCACAAAAAAAACTCACTAGGCCTAAGAATTAACCCTATGCTACACAGCACAAGAAAAAATGCAACAACAGTTATACTCAAATTACACACAGCTGCTAGATGGTTGGAGACTTCCTGAGCACTCACAAATAACTGTACAGGGGAGGACAGAGATGTGAACAAAATGAGCAGTAGATCTAAGTGGCAATGATGCAGAGACTGAGCTCATTATATAGGGGCCAGCAGAGCTTGATACAACTTGTAAGAAGGACGCGCAAATGAAGCCATGGGGACAAAGAGTTGACAATCCCGCACTGAACAACAGAAAGGACGACTTACTCTGCTATAACGGTAGAAGGGGGGGACTGAGGCAGAACACGCTCGTGATCAAACATGCAGCATACTGTGTGTTAAAATTACACAAAGGATGATGAAATCATAGGCTATGTAACAATATATATATATATATATATATATATATATATATATATATATATATATATATATATATATATATACAGGAAAAGCAATACCAGTGTTGCAACGAACAGCATATTTATTATGTCCAGACGTTTTGACATATTCATCTATATCATCTTCAGTGGATCTATAAAGATGAAAAAAAGACCTGTAAGGTATTTAAAATCCTAAAAGAACTATATGAGCATGAGCTCATCGTACCTACATAAAAGAGAAAACGTAGTGTTAAATTATAGGGGGGACTTAACTGCACAATATATTCAGAGGGACAGCAGACAGACAATTGTTTAGGGCGGGTTTTCGTTTATAAATATGAATGGATTCTAGTATTCTTAGATTCATACTGGTACATGTGTCTATTATACAGAAATTCTTGGGATCAACAGAAGTATTACAAATATATGAATGTTCCCTTACCGTTGAGTGAGGAGGGTCGCTCACAGGGAGACCTGACCTGCTCGACTGACCTCTATGCTCGTCAACCCTTAGCTTGAAAGCTCGTATTGTGCTTCCAATATACCCTGTATGGCAACTAGGGCACTTGTATTCATAAACGACTGACGAGCGAAGGGCAGTCGGTAGTCGGTCTTTGTAATTAAAAAATGATTGAATCTTAAGATCATTCTTATGAACAAATTGAAACTTTATTTGAGGATAGAAAATAGAAAAGTTATATTTCAGTGCCCTCTCTATCTTTTCTGATACAGTACCAAGAAAAGGTAGAGAAAGATACATTTCCTCCTTACTCACTGTACATACAGGTTGCTTTGGATTGTAAATTTTGGCTAAGAATTTTCTAACACAATTATCAAAAAGAGCAGTACTGAAACCATTGTTAGCAATGAAAAGATAGAGAGGGCACTGAAATATAACTTTTCTATTTTCTATCCTCAAATAAAGTTCCGATTTGTTCATAAGAATGATCTTAAGATTCAATCATTTTTTAATTACAAAGACCGCCTACCGACTGCCCTTCGCTCGTCAGTCGTTTATGAATACAAGTGCCCTAGTTGCCATACAGGGTATATTGGAAGCACAATACGAGCTTTCAAGCTAAGGGTTGACGAGCATAGAGGTCAGTCGAGCAGATCAGGTCTCCCTGTGAGCGACCCTCCTCACTCAGCGGTAAGGGAACATTCATATATTTGTAATACTTCTGTTGATCCCAAGAATTTCTGTATAATAGACACATGTACCAGTATGAATCTAAGAATACTAGAATCCATTCGTATTTATAAACGAAAACCCGCCCTAAACAACTGTCTGTCTGCTGTCCCTCTGAATATATTGTGCAGTTAAGTCCCCCCTATAATTTAACACTACGTTTTCTCTTGTATGTAGGTACGATGAGCTCATGCTCATATAGTTCTTTTAGGATTTTAAATACCTTACAGGTCTTTTTTTCATCTTTATAGATCCACAGAAGATGACATAGATGAATATGTCGAAACGTCTGGACATAATAAATATGCTGTTCGTTGCAACACTGGTATTGCTTTTCCTATATATATATATATATATATATATATATATATATATATATATATATATATATATATACCATCCATTCACTCTATGTAGTGCTGCTCTCGGGTGTCTGCCATTTCCCCTCCATCCTTCTTTCCTTCCATTCTCTTCTGTCTTTCTTTCCTTCATTCTTTCGTTGTCCTTAGGCCTACGGGTGACTTTACACTCCCTTTTTTGTCTTTCTTTCATTCTTTCCTCTTCCTTCAGCCTGTGGGTGACTCTACACTGAGTGAAAAGCCAAATGGTTTCCTGTACACTAGGAAAGCATTTACTACGCTGGTTGGTAACAATATAACCAGATTTTGGCGCCTGGTGGTTTTAGTGGGTAATTACTGCACTCCAGTCGGATTGAGCCAGTAAAGGTTTATATCCAAGGGATGGTTGGGGTTGATTCCTCATGTAATACCACTCAGGGATGAGTGAGGCTGGTCACTCTCATCTTAAATGTCGGGACCAAATGACTAGCCCCGGGCTCCTACGCTCCTCATGGGGCAATGTAGGATTGGATGATGGATGGATGGATATATACATATATATTGTTATGGGGGTGTATATTAAAGTGCACTCTTAACCCTTAATTAAGCACCAAGAGGGATAAGTTTAAGAAAACTAACTTAACTTTTCTGTACACTATAACATACACGACCAAAGAAGAAACCAGGGTTCGTTTTACAAAAGGGAGGATTCATATAGGCCTCAGGATACAAATACAAAACAAGTTATTTCTTACCTAACCAGAATACACTCAGTGGAAGCTAAGTACTCACAAAGCTCGAGGAAACGTGGAGACTTCGAAGGTTAAATCCAGATATAAATGACACACTAGTGTAAATGGAGGAGTGAACCAAAAATGGGAAATTGTACACAAACAGTGTGTTTTGTAATCAAAGTCACGTATTGAGTAGTGTTGGGGAAAAGTGCAACACAATGTGACAAAAGTGTAAAGTGACAGTAAATGTGTACAAATGTGTACAAATGACAAAAATGTGTACTGGGATGTGTGTACAAAATAAGACAAATGTCTCTTCACACTTTCCTGGAGCTTATAAAAGGAGTCTTACTCCGCCTTTCTCAGCTAATTAACCACTAGGCTGTCTTAAAAATAATCTCTGTCCATACAGAAACAATAGAGGCACCTGCTACCAATGAGGGCCTCATACACTCCACACAGAACCAATTGCGTGCCATCAAGAACGTGACGAAAGCGCCATTTAGGCTTCTAATTGGCAAACATCCCAACTTTGCTCCTCCCACATTATGTCACACCCACAGTTCAAGGACAAGAGGAACTTTCTGGGTAATTTGTGAGAAAAACATGTGGTGTGTTATCAGCTGAGAAGGCAAAAGTGACCGCTTGGGTAAATACAGCTGGGGACCAGGGTTACCCTTTACAGGCAGCAAAACTGATAAGAAAAAAGATTTTATGTTATTAATGGCTCGCTTCTCTCTCCTTTCATTATCACCTTATCTTCTATTTCACCCATTCGCTACTGGGATAACTACGCCAGTGACACTTCCCTTCCTGAGAGAAGAAATTTCCCAAGGGGAAATTTCTGGATACTGTACAATCAAGTTCTGGACAGGTAATCTGCTAAAACATTACTAACACCTTTTACATGTCTTACATCAAGGGAGTATGCTTGCAAAAATAGGGCCCAGCAGGTCAATCTAAGATTTCTGTCCTTAAATCAGGACAAAAATTTCAGAGGTTGGTGATCAGTGTACACTACAACATCACCTGACCCTGGACCAACATATACAGAGAAGTGTTGAAGGGCAAGTATGAGTGCAAGGAGTTCTTTCTCAATAGTAGAATAATTTCTCTGGACCTTATTGAACTTTTTGCTAAAATAGCACACAGGCATCTCAAAGCCTTCATCATTATCCTGAAGCAAAACTGCACAATCCCCTAGGCCACTGGCATCAACAGCTAATTTAAAGGGTTTATCAAAATTGGGAGTTTGAAGCACTAGGTGACTTGACAGGATGGCTTTGACTTTAGAATAGGCTTCCTCACATTCTGGCTTCCACTCATACTTGACTCCTTTTCTCAACAAATCAGTAAGAGGAGCTACAAGATCAGAGTTGTTCAGGACAAAACGTCTGTAGTGCCCTACCATACCCAAGAATCGTTGCAACTCTCTCTTATTTTTGGGTTGGGGGGAATTGACTATGGCCTGAACTTTAACATCAGGTGGACTCACTTGGCCTAACCCGACCAAATAACCTAGGTACTGCACTCGAGCCCTCACAGATTCACATTTAGCTAAATTAAGCACTGAATTAGCAGAGGACAGTCTCTGAAGCAAGACATCTAGTTGGCTCAGGTGTTGTTCCCAGGTGTTGCTAAAAATAACAACATCATCAATATAAGTTACACAGCTGTCAACATCCTTGGTGAGATTATTCAACCTTTGGAAGGTGGCAGGAGCATTCTTAATACCATAGGGCGTGACCTTACATTTATAAGTCCTGCCACCGACCACAAAAAAGGAAATTTCTTGGGCCCTTTCTGTGAGTGGGACTTGCCAATATCCCTTCATTAAATCTAATTATGTGATAAACTTAGCACTGCCTATCACGTCCACACAATCATCTACTCTAGGAAGTGGGTAAGTATCAGTCTTGGTAAAGGAGTTGACTTTACGGTAATCAACACAAAAGCGATGTGACCCATCGGGTTTTGGAACCACTACGACCGGGGAGCACCACTCACTTTGAGAGGACTCGATTAACCCCTGCTGCAACATGTTGTTCAGCTCCTCTTGTATGATGGTCTGCTTCTGAGGACTAGCCCGGTAGGGGGTCTGCTTTACAGGGCTGGAATCTCCAACGTCCACATCGTGCTGTGCCACTTCCGTCCGTACTGGGGTGTCCCGGAAGACATCAGGGAACTTCCTGAGAAGGGCAACAAGCTCAGCACACCGCTCTGCAGTCAAATGGGAGAGTTTATCAGTCAGTGTACTCCAAGCTTCCTGGTTTTCTCTCTAACTGGTCATCTGGTCCAAAGTCAAAGGGCAGCCCTCGTCCTCCGCCAACTCGACAGCTGACACCACGCATGCAGCACTACAGTAGGGGGGTCCGCAAACTCGACAGCCGACACCACACATGGGGCACTAGGGGCACCTGTGCTACTCCTTCAACATTATTTATATGGCACAATCTTCGTTCCTTCCTCCGGTCTGGGGTTAAAATGACATAATTTACTTCACCAACCCTCTTTTCCACTAGATAAGGGCCTGCAAAACTTGCCTGCAGAGGCTGACCATGAATGGGAAGCAAGACAAGAACTTGATTGCCTGGGTGAAACACTCTGTGCCTAACTTTCGTAGAGTGGTCATACCACCTCTTCATCTTCTCCTGAGAGGACTCCAAGTGTGCCCTGGCTACTTCCATACTATAGGCCAGTCTTTCTTTAAATTTTGACACATAGTCTAGCAAGTTAATTTGGTCATCATCCTTGACCCATGGTTCTTTGAGGAGTTTAAGAGGACCTCTTACTTCACGACCAAAGATTAACTGAAATGGGGAGTAGCCCAAGGACTCGCTTGGTGCCTCTCTGGTTGCAAAAAGTAGGAAAGGCAAACACGTGTCCCATTCCTTTTCATCAACACATAGTTTCCTGAGCATACTTTTCAAAGTTTGGTGATACCTCTCTAATGCACCTTGACTCTGAGGATGATATGCTGAGGAAGTGATCTATGAGATTCCTAACTCCTTAAGGGTTTGTCTGAACAGTTTGGAATTAAAATTACTGCCTTGATCCGACTGCACTTCTTTAGAGACCAAAACGGGTAAAGAAGGTTAGCATCTCCTTTACAACCAAATTAGCTGAAATATTTCTCAAGGGAATGGCTTCAGGATATCTAGTGGCCATGTCTAACATTGTGAGGATGTACTGGTGGCCTGAAGAGGTCTTAGGCAAAGGGTCAACAATGTCCACAAGGACTCTAGTGAATGGGGCCTCAAACACAGGTAGAGGAATCAAAGGAGCCGCAGGGATGGGCTTATTGCTCTTACCGACTAGCTGACAGGTGTGACATGACCTACAGAACCGGGAGACATCTTGACGGATTCCAGGCCAGTAAAAATGTTGCCAGATGCAGGAGAGAGTCTTCTTCACCCCTAAGTGACCTGCTAAAGAAGAGTCATGAGCAATGGACATAATTTTTTGCCTATAGGGTCTTGGAACCACCACCTGATGTACAGTCTCCCACTCGTTATCATGAGCAACACTAGGAGGTCTCCATCTTCTCATTAACACGTTATTTGGCCTTAAATAATAACACTCTGTCAGTTCAGACTCACATTCATTTTCCCTAACTGCTGAGTCAATTAAAGTGGCAATCTCTGGATCAGATCTTTGCATATCAGCTAACTTTCCACTTGCATCAGTTTGGGGAGAATCATCAACCTCTGAGTCATTTAACTGGGCAAAAAAGGTATCACCAAGCCCAATATCATCATCGGCATTGCCAGTGCCATTACTGTCAACATTCTCATGGCTGGCTTTTGCCATCATAGCTCTAGTTACAACACATGCGGGAAACAATTTAGGACATGTATCTTCCAACTCTTTAGTCCTATCCTCACTCAGGGGAGTTTTTGACACGCAGGGAACAGCACTCACCTGTCCCCTTGCCAGGTCATTACCCAAAAGGAAAGTGACCCCTTGTACAGGAAGCTGGTCAACAACACCCACATGCACTGAACCAGTAACTAACTCTGACTGGAGCTTCACCTCAATTAGGGGAACAGATACAAACTCAGCTATACTCTGCAACAAGACACATTCATTAGGGTCAGCTACATCAACAATCCCCTTCAACATTAGTGAAAGTGAAGCTCCTGTGTCTCTAAGAATAGTGACTTCCTTACCACCTTTTCCATCAACTGAAACTAACTCCTTAGAAATAAAGTTAGCAAATAAATGACCTGGGGAGGAGTCACTTTGAGTACTGCTTGGGGGAGGACATTCTGATGGAGTCTCATCACCACTCTCACCTGAACCTGACGGCTGCACTGCCCCAGTCTTACTAGTGTCTAACACTGGCTCTACTGGAGTCTGTCTATCCACCACTGACGACTCCACTCTGACCTTATCAACAATATGCACCTGCTGGGGTTGTGTCGGACTACCGCTAACAATATCTGTGGGTGGCTGCTCTCTGATGGTGTCAAAAGATCCCCAAGAGTTTACCAACGTAATAGGCTTTACCGAGGGACTTTTTCCTCGTTTTTTCCAGCACCAATCCTCCAAGTGCCCCGTTTTCTGGCAATACTGGCAAAATCTGACACTTTTTCTTGACCCTCTGGCAACACTGTCCTCACTTACTTTCGTAGAACTAACATGCTCTGGGGTTGCAGTGTTCCCACTAGTGTCACTTGACATTTACTTGCCTTTACCAGAAGAAGGGTTCACAAAAACTGGTTGGTTCACTCTCCTACCCTTAACAAATAACTTAGGCTTACGTTCATGCTTATGAATTATACTAGAGTTATCTGCTACAACGGCAGCCTCAGCTAGGGTATCTAAATCTTTCTCCACTAGGTATGTAGCCACATCCCTATCTCTCTTACCAGTGAAGTTCTCCAAGATTATTAATTCTTTAAATTTACAGAAATCATCAACTTTCTTAGAATGCAACCATTGATCAAATAAGTCTGTGAGTACTCTAGCATATTCCACATGAGTCTGATCTTTCTGTTTAAAGGTGGATCTAAATTTAAGCCTATATGCCTCTGGCACGAGTTCATATGCTTTGAGAATGACATCTTTTAAACAATCATAGTTATCACTTTGATCAACAGATAAAGAAATATAAGCCTCTTGAGCTTTTCCTTTCAAAACACTCTGCAGCAGTACTGTCCAAGAGTCTTTTGGCCACGAGAGACGACCTGCTACCTTTTCAAACATATGGAAATACTTGGTGACATCTTGCTCATTAAAGGGAGGTACTAGCTTAATGTTCCTAGCAACATCAAAAGATTCCTTGGCTGATGAACTACCAGCTCTAGGTAAACTATCAGGGTGCTTCAGTCTGAATTCGTGATCCATTTCCTTTTGTCTCATTTGAGCCTGTAATTCTATTTCCCTCATTTTGGCATTCCATTCTTGTTCTCTCATTTTTGCTTGCACTTCAAGTTCCCTCAACTTAATTCTGGCTAACTCAAGTTGCACTTTGTCACCAGTATCATGAACAGAAAACTCACTAGGGCCAGGTATCTCCGATGCCAAAGGCTCAGGGTCAACAGCATCAAATGGCTAAGAACTAGCTATAGAGGACTCACTTTGCTCAAACATGGTGTCCATTATTATATCAAGTAACTTAGTCTTAGTGACTGAGGCAGGAAATCTCAACCGTAAAGCCTGGGCAAGCAATATGAACTCGTGTTTTGTGAGTGTTTTCACTTTCGTTGGGGAAGGTTTAGAATCCAAAAATGCTTTCACATCACTATCACTCATTAGGGCCATGATTACTGATTATAGTTAAGTAGGTAAAAGTAACCACTGTGTGTGTGGCCAAGGTTGCCAATATTATGTCACAGAGCTATTCTGGCCAGGAGGTCGCGAAATTGTTATGGGAGTGTAAATTACGGTGCACTCTTAACCCTTAATTAAGCACCAAAAGGGATAAGATAAAGTTTAAGAAAACTAACTTAACTTTACTGTACACTATAACATACACGACCAAAGAAGAAACCAGGGTTCGTTTTACAAAAGGGAGGATTCATATAGGCCTCAGGATACAAATACAAAACAAGTTATTTCTTACCTAACCAGAATACACTCAGTTGAAGCTAAGTACTCACAAAGCTCGAGGAAACGTGGAGACTTCGAATGTTAAATCCAGATATAAATGACACACTAGTGTAAATGGAGGAGTGAACCAAAAATGGGAAATTGTACACAAACAGTGTGTTTTGTAATCAAAGTCACGTATTGAGTAGTGTTGGGGAAAAGTGCAACACAATGTGACAAAAGTGTAAAGTGACAGTAAATGTGTGCAAATGTGTACAAATGACAAAAATGTGTACTGGGATGTGTGTACAAAATAAGACAAATGTCTCTTCACAATTTCCTGGAGCTAATAAAGGAGTCTTACTCCGCCTTTCTCAGCTAATTAACCACTAGGCTGTCTTAAAAATAATCTCTGTCCATACAGAAACAATAGAGGCACCTGCTACCAATGAGGGCCTCATACACTCCACACAGAACCAATTGCGTGCCATCAAGAACGTGACGAAAGTTCCATTTAGGCTTCTAATTGGTAAATCATCCCTACTTTGCTCCTCCCACATTATGTCACACCCACAGTTCAAGGACAAGAGGAACTTTCTGCGTAATTTGTGAGAAAAACATGTGGTGTGTTATCAGTTGAGAAGGCAAAAGTGACCGCTTGGGTAAATACAACTGGGGACCAGGGTTACCCTTTACAGGCAGCAAAACTGATAAGAAAAAAGATTTTATGTTATTAATGGCTCCCTTCTCTCTCCTTTCATTATCACCTTATCTTCTATTTCACCCATTGGCTACTGGGGTAACTATGCCAGTGACAATATATATATATATATATATATATATATATATATATATATATATATATATATATATATATATATATATATATATATATATATATATATATATATATATATGTAGTTCCCTCTTTATATGTGTTTTCGAGCAGGTTTACAATGTTCTCATTCACTCCTTGTTCTCGCAATGAATTTATAATTGCTATGTGCTCCACTGAGTCGAAAGCCTTTTCGTAATCAACAAAACGAAAACAAAGTGGTTTATTATATTCTATAGTTTTCTCAATTAGCTGGTTCATTGTATGTAGATGATCAATGGTCGAATACCTGCTTCGGAATCCTGCCTGTTCACAGGGTTGGTTTTCCTCCAAAATTGTTGTTATTCTGTTCGTAAGGACTTTAGTGAAGAGTTTGTAAATGACTGATAGCAAGCTAATGGGTCGATGGTTACTAAGATCTTTTGAGTCACCTTTTTTCTAAATTAAAATAACTATTGCATTACACCATGTTTTGAGAATTTTCTTCTGTTTTATACAGTGGGTAAATAAGTGAGCAAGCCTGTTTTGTACTTCTACTCCTGCATCCAACAGTAAATCTGTTACTATTCCATCTTCTCCCGGAGCCTTCCCTCTTTTTCATATTTTGAAGACAAATACTTAAATCGTCTGGTGTTACCTCAGTTATTTCACTTGTGTCAACTGAAAAGTTAGCTATTGGTACTACCGTCTTCGATGCATACAGTTCTCTGTAAAATTCATCTCTCTTCACCATCTTATCTCTGCATTTAATTATTTCACCGTTTTTTTCTTTCAGTGATGTCATTTGTTGCTTTCCTAGTGCCATTTTACTTCGGACCTGTTTCAGACTTTTTCCATTTTTGATGGTTTCTTTGATCAAATCCATGTTTTTCTTTCTTTTTTCTTCTCTTTGTCTTTTGTTGATAAGCTTATTTAATTCTGCTCGTTCTATTTCGTCTTTCTTTGTCTTTACATTCATTTCCTTTCGTTTTTTCATAAGCTCGAGTGTCTTTTCTGAATACTTCTTGGCTTTGGTTGTATTAGGTTTTCCTACTACCTCTGCTGATTCTCTTAGCACTTTTGTTAGTCTGTCATTCAGCTCATCAATGTTACATTCAGCATTACATAGAGCCTGAAATCTGTTCCTTATTTCCAACTGAAAGGCTGCTTTGTTTTCATTTACTATTATTGGGCATATCTTTTTATCTTTAATCATCTTCTTTCTTTCATTTCTGAAATTGACTCTGGCTGTGCAATCCACCATTCTATGATCACTACCTGTATTTACTTTGTTGATAACTGTGACATTTGTGACTGTGTTATTCTTAGCTGCTATAATGAAGTCATTTTCATTCTTTGTTTCTCCATTAGGGCTTCTCCAGGTCCACTTTCTCCCTGTTATTTTGTGGAAGAATGTGTTCATTATTCTCATGTTAAACATTTCAGCAAAATTTACCAGCATTTCTCCCCTTTCATTCTTTTCTCCCACTTCAAATTTTCCCATACATGCTTCTCCATTTTTCGGCTTCCCAACTTTTGCTTTGAAGTCTCCCATGAGTATAGTATATGTTGTCTTTTCTTCTTCCATAAGCTGGGAGATGTCATCATAGAATGTTTCTATTTCTTCATCTGGGCTTCGAGAAGTTGGTGCATATACTTGTATGACTTTCAGGGTATATTTTTTGCATAGTCTAATGACAAGAAATACTGCTCTGTCAGATGCACTGCTGAATTTAACAATGTCTGCAAGATTTGTTAGTTATAAATCCTACACCACTATATATATATATATATATATATATATACTGTATATATATTAACTGGTATACCCGACAATGCTGGGCCAATGAGGCGAACGCTCTAATCCTATTGTTCTACTTCAATCTTTCTTTCTACTCCAGAAATTCCAAGTATGAAGAGGGATTAAAAGAGGTCCAGGAGCTTTCTAGTTCAGCTTTCGCAGGCTGATGCACAGTATTGGTGTTCACTTGTTTACTATTACCTGCGACCCCAAATATCCTCTGACCAGTAACCTCAAATGACCTCAGAGGTCAACCTCACATATCCTATGTCCAAACTGTAGGTTATGAGTCTGCATGTCAAAAATTGGGCTCCAGGGATACCTGGCGTTGCCTGGGCCAAAAAGGCGAACACTCTACCGGTGACCTCAAATGACCCAGATCTGAGATTTGACTCCCCTAAACGCATCCTTAGGTCATCCTGATTCAAAATTTACGATATATGGATCTGGGGGGTCTCTGGCCCATGGTTTGGGCGAGATTAAAGAACAAACAAACAAACAAACAAGCAAAAAATAACGCGTTTTATGCATGTAGAGAGGGAGAGAGAGACAGAGACAGAGACAGAGATTCATATATATATATATATATATATATATATATATATATATATATATATATATATATGCAAACTAACCACAGGAGAAATGAAAGGAGCGACAGTGAGTACTTTCGTATATTACATCTTCAGAGTTACTACCCAGAATGCTTGGCACGAAATTTAAAACATCATCAACAGGGACATTTGTGAATAATGATTTAACATCAAAGCTGACTAATTTGTAGGGGTACATGACATTTAGAGATTTTAACTTTCTTACCAAATCCTCATTGTTTTGTACAAATGAATCAGAGATAGTGCCTACAACAGGGGACAACAGTGTTACAAGCCACTTGGAGAGCTTGTATGTCGTAGAGCCTACAGAGGTTACAATTGGCCTGATGGGGTTGTTTGGTTTGTGAGTTTTAATCAAGCCATACATACTGTATATGGTGCAGATGGATTTTGCACAGAGAACTGTTTGATCAAGTCATCCCTTCCTCTTAGCAAAGTCTTGATTTCTTTATGGAATTTTCTACTTTGTTTTTCAGTTGGATCACTTTTTAGTTCACTGTAGGTGTTGGTGTCACGCAACGGTTCACTCACTTTTTCCTTGTAGACACTACAGAGCTGCTTTTATCAGCTGTAGTTATATGCAGGGAGTCATCTTTTTTCAATTTGTCCAAGGCATTCACAAATCTTTTAGGAGCAGAGTTGTTATTTTTCTTAAACATTGCCCCATATAAAATGCTACGAACAATCTCACTATTTTCACTTGATTGTTTTTCCATTTGAAACAAGGACTTTCCAACCTGCACTGGGTTTATCTTTTTGCCATAAGAAAACGATAACCCATAGCCTAGGGCACATAAGGTATCCCGATCTAATTCTTTAGATGACAGGTTTATGACGCAATCTGGATTCATATGTATGTTCCAAGAGCTGTTTTCAATCAGTCCTGTTAATTGCTGTTCATGTTTACGTTTCACACTAATAGTTTCATTGGTGAGAACAGGATAACAGTGAGAGAAAACTATGTGTTGATTTTCCGGTGTTAGTATGTTTCTAATACACTGTTTCTTGGTGTCCGAAATTTTAAATTTGCTGTTTGTTTCTTCTCTGGAAGAAACACATAGTTTTCTCACTGTTATCAAGTTCTCACCAATGATATGAAAAAAGATTGTATTGTACAGGGATGATAACTGATGACACTAGGGAAAACATCACATCGACGAGTTTCCAGTTGAGCTGAAACTCTTCCAGCTATTGTCAGCACCATTTCCTGTGCCAGAGACAGAAACGATAATTGGGGAAATGAAGTATTACTTCGTATCCAAACTGAGAGTAATTTGGTATCAGCTGAAGTAAAGTACCACCATGACTGTACACTTCATTTTAGAGCAGATCGTCAGAGAAATGAAACCTCTCAGAAACAGAAATGGAGGTCACCAGATATCAGGAGAGTAGAAAAATTTCACATTTTGCCAATACCTGAAAGAGACTGAAGAATGCCAGTACTCTCTGAATGAAGTTGCTGAAACAAAGGAATCCATTTTAGACGGAGTTGAAGGATATGAGACGTAGTACCTGAATCATAAACTGAAAGAACAAATCATCACTAACTTGCAAGGTCGGTTGGAGAATATGTTACTTTTAGAGACAGAGGTCACCAAGTACTCTGTGAATTATGGTAACATGAAAAAAAGGCTCATGTTCTAAAAGGGAAAGAGTGAATTGTTGATATGGGAGCCTCCACTATCAGGGACGGTATCCAGACCAGAGTCTATAACTGTTTTGAATACCCTTCAATGGAAAACACAGATGATGTACTTTCAATTGTCCCTGAGAGTCTCAACAGATTCTCACATGGTGTCATAAACTAAAAGGGCACAAAAAAGTTGAGTACAGAACGACGATGTACATCCATAGCTCATGCCATCATCTCTGCTTGTAGTCCAAGATCATTATTTCATCGATTCTTCTCTCAATCGCAGTATACATCCATCAGAGATATGGTTCTCGAGAATTGATAGATATGCTGATCAACATGAGCTTCTCTTATGACTACAAAGAAGTACAACGGCTACAACCTTCAGTTGTGTCAAGCAACTATCATACAGTCTGGATGTTTTTCCTCAGTTTGTGTTTGATAAAACTGATTTCAATGCTGCCACAACCTCTGGGCACAATACATTTCATACAGTGGGTGACTTTGCATGTTTACCACCAACTAGTGACTCATCCAGGATGACCCTTCCATGATCAACAAACTTATCCAAGGCTGAAGTTGTTTGAAACTTTGGAAAGAAACTTGTCAAACCTTACAAGAAACCCACCAAGCTGGGTTTAAGCTGATTCCCTGAATCCTGTTGATGAGATCGATATTCTTCCACGTATGACACTTGTATTGTCTGTGGACCACTTGTGGATGATCTCTTTTGTATTCAAGGAAATCTCTCCTTCTTTGAGTCGATTTATGCAAACTGTTGTGAGAAGTGAAAATCATGAAAAAACAAGAGGTGAGATCTTGCCATTCATTCATCTGGACCCTTCAAATCCAAACAGTTTATACTGCCTTGTCATTTGCTAAGCAGCAATGTGACCTGCATGGTATCAACACCTGCTTTGTGACTTTTAACAAACCGTTGAATATCAAGGCAGCTGAAATTGTTGCTACTTCTACAGGTTCACCAAATGTGGTAGTAAGGTTATGAGGTTTCCTTTCTTTTCATATCTTACATGGGCCCAGTCGGATTTATCATAGGTGGCAGTGGAATAGATACTCTGTGGGAAACTGTTTATGCTGCAGGATCAGCAATACAAATGCTGACTGGACATGCATATGCTCGAGCTCTGCAAGCTCATCTGCTGACCTCAGCTGCATTATCTTCTATGCTGCCTTTGAATCATTACCATGTGAATGATGAATGTCAGAGAAAAACTGAGTTCATTGCATGAACTCCTTATGAATCGGAATTGTTCCATTGACAGTGTCCTTGATGATACTGCAATCCAGCAATTAATGAGAACTGTTGCAAATCCTATGGATAATGAGAAAAAGAAAAGCCGAACAGGATGTTCATGGACCTTTTACTTGAAGCAAGTGTCCTTTTTGAAGAAGTTTCTCTTTGTTGAACGTACAGGTGACTGTAGTGCATCAGAAGAATGGTTCCTGACTTTCATACGGCTGGACACCACGCCTATGCCAAATCTGCTAGACTGTGTCTTCAACAAATGAAATCACTTGAATCGACAATGTCTGAAACAGAGTACAAACAGTTCACTGAGAATGGCTATTTCATTGTGCAGAGAACAGATCGGTTCTGGAGTGCAAATTTTACAGACCAAACCATTGAATAAGATCTCATGCGACTGTAGAAATTTTCCGGAGGAATGGCTCATGGGCCTGGAATAACTGAGACAACATTAATTAAGTGGATTAATGCATTTTCACACTGCATTCCTATCTATGAAGCTCTTGAAAGCTTTGCAAATACCCATGCGGCCTCATTTGAATAGCACGAAGACCTTATGTTCAAGCATGCAAACACATGATCACAAAGACTTTTTTTTTTTTTTTTCAATAGTTCAAGGTCAATTCGCCTATCACGTTCTCAAATCAGACATCGGTGATTGCAATTTCAACAGGTCTCGTTGCAGATTCCTCTATCATCTGTGATCAAGCCTATGATATAGGCAATACCATGGCCACTGCAATAAATGATAAAACTTTTTCTGAAACTAGAAGTGTTAGTACAATTACAGTGATGATCCACTGACAATCTGCTGTTGTGAATCCTACATTGTTGTTAAAGAGAATAACATGTATTTTGAAAAGTAGTTCAGAGATGGAGAATTTCTTGGCTTATGAATCGGTACCACAAGCGACCTACCACTTTCATGAGGGATTGATGAGGAAAACAGCAAAGAGTGTGTTTGGATAGTTGCTGGTCATAAGTGGAATCGCAGTGTCAGTTTCCAGAAAAGAGCATATTTGTCATAGAAGGTGGCCACCTTCTTCATGCTGTTATCTGACCTCCATATGCAATATATGGCCAAGTACGTCAATCTTATGTATCATACATTCGAAATCTTTTTGGGTTGGACACAGTTGTGATATTTGATAGCTACGACGGCATGAACTCAACGAAAGAGGCTGAATAACAGCGATGAGCATCAAAAACTGTCTTCAGAGATCTTTTGTTTGATGGAGAAATGAAAACTGTAACAACACAGACATCTTTCTTGGTAAATGGAGCAAATAAATCATGACTGATTGAAATGATCCGCAAGGAGTCTGAACATCAAGGAATAAGCACTAAACAAGCTGAAATTGATGTCAATGGTTTAATTACAGCAACTAGATTAATAGTAGCCGAATCAGAACCATGAAGACCAGTAGTGATAATTGGAAATTATGCTGATTTTCTGGTAATATTGATATCTCAAGCAACATCTGGTAATGAGTCTGCACATGTGTGGAACAACCCACCCGCTGATGATACCCAGGCCATACAGAAGGCCATTGGTGATATGAAGATACATTTAATGACACTGCATGCCATCACTGGCTGCAACACTACATCAGCTCGTTCAGGTCAAGGAAAACGGAAGGCCTTTCTGCTTGCTCAAGAGGATAATCTTAATATCCTTGATGTGTTTGAGTATTCTAGAAGTTCCAAGAATGCTGCTGCTTGTGCTAGAGAGCAATTGCATCTCAGGCTTTATGGTGCTTATAGAGTTGACACATTTGACAAGTACTGCTACATATGCGTTCAATCAGCAGATCGTCACTATCATCATCATTTAAGTTGGAGCCCTCAACCAGCACAGTAGCAACACAACACTCATTCAGAACTAATCTTACTGTGCAACAGTGTAAAGGAAATCAACAGAATCCCACAGAATAGGGGTAGTGCATCAAGATGACATGATGGTTCCCGTTGAAACTGATCACCCTGTGGCTCGGGACAGCCTTCTCATACGTGTGTCTTGCAGTTGCAAAATGTGGCTGTGGAAAAGCCTGTGGATGCTGGCAACTTGGGTTACATTCCACACCTATATGCAGCCAATGTGAAGGTCAGACCTGTACAAACATTGCGGATGTTCACAGTGCAGATGACTGAAAGCTTAAAGAAGTCTTCCATATATTACATGCATACATGTATATACCAGTATATGTCAGGACAAATTGACAGTTGACCTATTTCAACCTATTAGCTTTGACATGACCTGACCTGTTGTAGGTGCAACAATTCGAGCCAAAAATGGTACCATTTCATTTGCTTCATCACCACCTTCAGTTGAATACAATATATGCGTATGTTTTGCAAAAGTTTATTTTTGACATACTTTCATCTCATTTAGTTTTTTTTTTTTTTTAAATCTTTCATAATATTTCTTTTCCTTTTTTGGTCAATATTTGATCTAACGCACCTGGACTAATAATGGAATCAGCAGAGATAGTAAGAAAAGCTAATAAAACCAAAGTGAATAAGTATTCAAAAATGACCCTTGAGTTCATGAAATGGATAAAAGATGAAAGTAAAAACAAAGTAATATGAAACAGAAAAAAAACAGAATTTATAAAGGTCATCAACATGAACCAGGAAGAAGAAAAACGAAAGAGAAACATGGATCTGATCAACGAAATTATCATAAAAGGAAACAGTCTTAAACAAGTCATAAGCAATGTGGCACTAGGAAAACAACAAATTACAACACTGAAAGCCAGAAATGGTGGAGTCATCAAGTGCAGAGAGAAGATGGTGAAGGGGGTTGAAGGATTTTACAAATAAGTGTATGCATCAAAGACAATACTACCCAATAGTTGACACAAGTGAAATACTGTACTAGATGTAACACCAGATGAAACAAAATTTTCCCTTAAAAGTATAAAAATAGGAAATGCTCAGAAAGAAGATGAATAGCAGCAGATTTTCCGTTGGATGCAGGAACAGAAGTTTAAAGGCGGCGTGTTCATTTATTTTAACTAATTTATGAAGAAGAATTTTTCGAAAACAAGGTGTATTGCAATAGTTATTTTGCTTTACAAGAAAGGCAACTCAAAAGATCTTAGTAACTATCGACCTATTTGCTTATTATCAATGATTCACAAACTCTTCACTAAAGTCCTTACAAACAGAATAAAAACAATTATGGAAGAAAATCAACCTCGGAAATAGGCAAGATTCTGTAGCAGGTATTCAACTACTGTAGCTATAATCTACACACAATGAATCAACTAACTGTGAAAACTGCTGAATATAATAAACCACTGAGGTAAATTTTCGGTCGATTATGAAAGGGCTTTCAATAAAATGGAGCACAAAATAACTGTAAATTCACTGTGGAAAAATGGAGTACATGAGAGCTCTGTACAAACGCCCTAAAACATATATACAAACAGGGATCTGCTGCCGTTAGATTGGAGAAAGACTCAGGAATAAAAAATAAGAATGAGAAAAAGGTAAGTCAGGGAGATACAGTTTCGCTTTACAACATGCCTTGAAAACATTTTCAGATATCTGGAATGGGAGAAAAAATGAATAAACATAGATGGAGAATACTTAAACTATTTTAGATTTGCATATGCCATTGTCCTAATCCTACAAACAGCAGAGGCATTGCAAGGAATGTTAAATGACCTAAATAAAGTGTCTCAAAGTAGAGCTAAAGATGAACTGGAGTAAAACTAGTGCTTAATCCCAAAACACCAAAGAGTGTCACAAAATAATTGAGGAAATTCTTGAAAAAGCTAAGAAGTACAACTACTTGTGGCAAATACTTAAACTAACGAAAGACCAAGAAGACGAACTAAATTGACACATCCCAATTGGAAGGAAAGACATCATGAAAAGTTGCTTGCCATTACATGTGAAACGAAGTGTCTATAACGAATGTATACTTCCAACAATGACGTACGATTGTGAGACCTGGAAACTGAGAAAATCAATGGAGAACAAACTAATCTGTTCTCAAAGAGGATTGAAAATGTCTCTGCTGGGAATATTTTTGAGAGAGGAGAAAAGAAAAACTGGGTTGAGACAGAAGACTGGTCAAAGACATTATAGAAGTTATAACAGAAATGGAGGTGGGCAAGTCATGCGGCAAGAATAAGGGATAACCGATGGAGTAAGAGGTTGACTGAATGGACTCCAAGAAATTGTAAGTTTAGGAGAGAATGGCCAAACAGGTTGCATGATGAGACAGAGAAGTATACTGTCTAAAACCGGTTAGAGATTGGCTCAGTCAAGTAATTCGTGGAGAAGGTTGGGGGAGTCCTTTGTTTAGCACTGGACTTGCATGCTGCTGTTGATGATGATGACATATCTATCTATCTATCTATCTATCTGTACACACACACACACACACACACACACACACACACACACACACACACACACATATATATATATATATATATATATATATATATATATATATATATATATATATATATATATATATATATATATATATATATATATATATATGCATACATATGCGCCGAATATAAATCCACAAAAAGGATGGAGGAAAATTTTGCGAGCGGTTTTGTGTTGTCACATCTTCAGGAAAGAATCTACAAATCATACATAACCAGGTGATTTATATGCATGCGCCTCTCTCTCTCTCTCTCTCTAATGATCATAATATATATGCAGTACTACTAAAAATTTACATAAATTCATGTCCCTAAGCCGCATTTGGATGGATGCTACGTACTCGAATGAATATAAAATGGTCTAAATAGACATAAATGAACCTGAACAACCCTTAATGAGCTAAAAGTAATTGAGTTTTAACTATAATAGCAGAACTGGAAATCGGTTGCACTGGCTGGGTCTGAATACGGTCAGTTTGGCCATGATCATTTTTTTTTTAATTACAGTTCTTAGAATTGTCTTACTAGACCACACATGCAAGACTCACATCATTTCGACTGTATTCCTGTGGTGACTGTTTACCGGCTGACTGTTATGACGGCACAGCTCAGGTACATGACCAAAAATTGTGCTTCCATAGCATTATTCTGACAGTCCTGAAGTGGCTATATATTGCAACCTAAAAAATTATTAACCCACCCAATCCCGACGTTTTCTGAGCTTTGGTCCGCCCCAGTCCTGGCTTTTTTGGACCATTTTTTTTTTTTGCTCAAACATTCACTGTTTGTCAGAAACTAAGGAAAACCACAAAGAAAGGTGTCCCTTGGGTCCAGAAATGGCTTACCTGGAGCATGTAAGTTTGACAGGTACTGCCATGCTCTATGAGTAGTCTTTTTGCCGTACGTTTTCTATTGTGGCACGGGTACTCTGAACTGATGCAGTATACGTTTATTATCATGTATTCATATGTTGGAAATATGTATACCAGTAGTATATTGGGTTTTATACAGGAAAAACTGAGAAATAAGGTATGTATTATTGTGCGACCCTAGCGAAATCGGTCGATTATGTCACCGATGGATAACAAACATCGTTATTTCATCAGCTATTGTATTTTTTCATGTTCCATATTACTTCCACAATAACATCATACCATTTTCAACTTTACATAATTGTTTGTACATATTTTGAGGCATTATGACAAGAATTAGTATAAAAGTAGCGCTTATTTTACCAAGTGAGATCATTTTATTTCATGCTTTTTTCAACACAGATTCTATTTTTTCACCTTTTAGATTACTTAAACATAATATATAACCCACTTACATGTTATACAATTAGTTTTATAGATGCACTTGCTTTACGAAAAGAATTAGCATAAGAACAGCGCTTATTAACAAGTGACAACTTGGTCTTTCATGCTTTTTTCAACTCAGATTCTATTTTTTCACCTTTTTGATTACTTATAACATATTACCCATTTACATGTTAGACAATTGCTTTTACAGAAGTACATGCTTTATGAAAAGAATTAGCATAGAAGTAGCGCTAATTTACGTAGGTAAATCATGTCATGTCATTATTTTTTCACCTCTGAATTTATTTTCTCCCCCTTTATAGTACTTCTCACATTACATTCTGGCCTTTTCCATGTTAGACATTTGCTTTCACAGTAGTACACGATTTACAGGAAGCCTTATCCTAATATATATATATATATATATATATATATATATATATATATATATATATATATATATATATATATATAGAGAGAGAGAGAGAGAGAGAGAGAGAGAGAGAGAGAGGTGGGATGGTGGTACACTGGGAGACAGCTTATCCCATAATTGGTGGCTAAATTTAGAGCCCTTGGGGAATTTCCCACTCCTCTTACACCGTGAACAGAATTCTTCCTAGCGCTTATTTACCTACTGGCTGTATGTTCTGTGACTTTCAACTTAGACTATTTTTCAACTTACATACCAATTTACAGTAACTATACAACCTCCTATGATTAGTATTACATAAGATAATATGGCACTATTATGATACTGAGCGAAACTTTATCGCGTATGTACAGGCCTTACCACACTACACACACTTTCAATAGTGCCTGTTATTATGATACTCACGGAAGCACGGTTGCAGGCAGAGAGCAACGTTGCACTCCACACACTCGTACCTAGTGTCTCTTCTGACCTGGGTAGGTCACTCGAAATCTAATTATTCACCTTTTATAATACTTCCAATATAACATATTACCCCTTTACATGTTATACAATTGCTTTTATAGATGTACATGCTTTACGAAAAGAATGAGCATAGCAATAGCGCTACCACGTGACTTCAGGTACCGTCATTATTTTTTCAACTCAAAATCTAATTATTCACCTTTTATAATACTTCCAATATAACATATTACCCCTTTACATGTTAGACAAGTGCTTTCGCTTTCTGCTAACCCACACCACGCCTAACACAAACACCACGTGGACGTGTTGCCTCCCCCACACCACTCTCGCTTTCACGAATCTGTCTGCGCTCTCCTGCCCCAACACTTTCACTTTCTGCTGCCCTAACCATCCCCACACCACTACTTCCTGCCACAGAACACATAGAAGGAACATACCTGTGGAACAGTCTCGATGTGACGTCTGTCCCAGTCCCACGTGGCGATATCTTTTCCTTCCCCAGTCAGGAAAATACGCCATCATGTACTGCTTCCTCGTCCTCGTCCTCGTCCTCATCTGATGGTATGTGTTGCTGCCTACTGTAGATGCAGCACGTGGTGCAGGCTGGCCGTCCCCTGCCCTCCTATATGTTATATATTTGACCTTCCTTGGGGAAGGGACCTCCTCATCACTGCTGCTGGTAACCTCCTCAGGCCGCGCGTAATCGACAACGAGGGTGTCGTCGTCCAGTGGGGAATCACTATCCCCTGTAAAGGTATCCAGGGCGACTTGTATCTCCTCGTCTGACAGCCCACAATGCGCCATGTCTGACCTGGGTGACTGCTGACAGGTAAGTGGACGATCACAGGGTCAGGTGGGGTTAATCTGGGTCTATGGGATTATCCGCCTGGCGGCGAGTAGGTGAAGCTTGCTAGGCGGGCAAAACAAAAATCAGGCGCGAATTTTGAAAAATGTGAAAATTATGCAACTTGCAATGTTGCCGCGTTAATTCACGTCGCTGGGACATGAGTGCACATCATGTGCGGACGTTAATTCACGTCGCTGGGACATGAGTGCACATCATGTGCGAACGTTAATTCACGTTGCCGGGATGGCGCGGGTTAAGGAGAACCATCACAAACTAAATCTGAATATATAATTTTGGCTAAATATGCACTACTGACTTTGCTTAAAATCCCTTGCTTTTCGTCCCCTCAGCTTCTTACTTGCTTTCATCTTATAATTCTCTCTTAACTTCCTCTCCATGGTATATACTGTCCTTCCTTCCTCCCCTCTTCACCTGCCTATTTTAACCCGCCACATCCTGACCACTTTTCCACCACTGACTCCCCCCAATCCCGACCATTTTTGGATTTTTTTTTTTTTTTTTTGGCTCAAACCTCCGCTTTTGGTGAGAAACATCGAAAAATCATAGAGAAATCGCTCACCTGAGGTTTAAAATACTCGATACAGGTAGCAGTACCCCCTCACCTTACTGTGTTTTCTATCAGGTTGGCTCCATAGAAAACGAGTTCTATGGGAGGGTAACCATTCCACAACACTCATAAATGGTATTTATTTATTTATTTGGTACGAATTTATATGTAGTACGAGAGTATATTGGTTTTCACACAGTAATATTGGCAATATAAGCATTGTTTCACTCATGAAACACATCAACATACCTGACCTTTTTTGGCGACATTACTTGATCATTATTTCTGACTGTTTCTTCCTCTAATGCTATGTAAAGTTTGTCCTCCACATTTTCATCGATTGGGGAATCACTCTGGCCCTGCATTTCGTACCGTGGCACGACATGTCTATACTGGCCAGGTCACTGGTAACAGGTGTATTGCCGAGACAATGGCGTGCGGGGGGTGGGGGAGGTCATGATAGGTAAGGCATTGTCCCTGCCTGGCATCTTCTAGAGGAAGGTGGCCCATGTATACATACCTAAAATCACTCGCGAAAATTGAAAATTGTGCAAATTAGGGACCTTGCAATTGATTCGTGTTTATGTACGTCAACGGGATTGGCAGTGACAAAACGTGTGGACGTTCATTCACGTCAGCAGGGCGTGGCAGGTAGTTTCTCGTTTTTACGTAACACCATCCCACTCCTCCCCAGTTTACTCTCTTCAGTCAGCTTTCTTCCCCCCCACCTCTCTCTCTCTCTCTCTCTCTCTCTCTCTCTCGTTACCCGTCACTTTCTTACGACTCCATTGCTTTCTTCTAATTTCCTCATTCTACCCTTCTGGTGTACAGTATATTCCTTTCTTTTCCTGATACTCTCCCCTTCACCCTCTTCTTTTCCTTCCTTGTCCTCCTTCCTTCCCCCACCCTCTTTTCTCAGTGTATCAGAATGTTTATTTAATAATGCACAAGTTGGAGCTTAATTTGGTACTAGTGTTCATAGTACAGTCATAATTAATGTTGATTTTTTAAAGTAACAAGTTCTATTTATAGGAAGGGAACTATAAAAGACTGGTAATAATCTGAAGGCAATACAACAATTTATTATACGAATTTCTCTCCTCAAGCAAAAACAGATATATTTTCAGCAATTCTTAACAAATATGTCAGAGAATGTATTTGATATAGAAAAACCCCTTCACACGATCAATGGGCACCTATGGTGTTGGTGTATGGCATAAGTGAATGTGTAGAAAATGGTTGTGTGGACGTTATGTACTGAAGCACCATCACTGCCTCTGAACCACTGCTTGTAGCATGTTTTGTCATCATGCTTCGAAACTACTGAGTGGAGTGCTCAGACAGCTCAGGTGCCCACTGCTCATGCATGGTGTATGAAGCATATTTAGCTGAAATGGTGGCAAGCCATAAGTAAGAATTATCTTCAACTGAAATAACTATTTCACCAAAATGATAAGGTCATTGGCAATAAGGATGATAAAAAAAAAAAAAAAAAGGCAAATTATACCCATCACTGAAAAGCTAGAAAGCTCGTAAACAAAGGAGAGAAAAACCATGAAACACATGTCACCATGAGTAATTTAAACCTTAAAGTATTAAAAGGCAATATATATATATATATATATATATAAGAAAAAACGGTGACTGTATCAACAATGGAATAGATAGCGAAACTCATAAAAGTTTCCAGGATCGTTAGTTTAATTATTAAACATCATTATTTTCGTACAATTAGAAAATATGATATTAGCAATGTAAATAGCACTGGGGAAACTATGCTTGCTAAAATAAACTGGAACTCAAGAAACCATTACGGTCAGATAAAGTATCGTCAATGATACTGAAGGGAGCAATGAACTAATAAAAAATGCATCAAATTAGGTATGCTTTTCACCAGATTAAGGAATGGCACTGCATCCGATGACTGGAAGCTATCAAATATAACTCACTAACTTTATCTATCTTTATTTATCGCTGATGGCGATATTCGCATCATCAAAAAAAAAAAAAAAAAAAGTAGGCCCGCCGATGACGATACTCTTGTCATAAAGTAAAATATTTGCTAAAAATCCATTTATTGTTCAATTTTCATGGGGTATGGTTTAAAATGAGAGCCAATGTCTTCCCATTTTCTCTGTGAGTCATGTGACTGCCCAAGACTGCCTCACAGCCACACATGCCAAAGAAAAAGTCAGTAACCTTCCATCTCTTCATGGTCAGACCCTGCTTACTGGAGCATCTGTTCATCTGCAGTTTTCTGTGGATTTTTCATTATTTTCTGTGTCTTACTGCCTTTATATTCACTGCAAATCTCATCCATGATGGATAAAACATTTATGCTAGCTGCCTGTGTTTTTTTTTTTTTACGTGTCACTGTACTTTTTTTTGTTATTGATAATGCTCATATTCCCTTCAACTTTATAGGGGAGGGCGGTGATGATTCGGACATTAATCTCTCTCTCTCTCTCTCTCTCTCTCTCTCTATATATATATATATATATATATATATATATATATATATATATACCTAGGCTGCTTTCCCCAAGGAAAGGGAGGTAGCCGAGACAGGACGACACACTCCCCATTTACTCATCCATTCAAACACATTCATTCGCATCTTAGCCCCAAAGGGGAGAACGGACAGATCCTCACCGCACCACACCGCACAAGGGTCAACTGCGCAGTGCAATCAGTGACATCCACAGCAGGGCCGGACAGCAGAGCTGGTTTACCTCTGCCACATCATAATAGACCCATCCCCTTACCCGCACCTGACCTGACAAGCTGATCAGACCAAAAGCGGGAGAATATCCCCTCAGGGCTGTGTCATCATTTATTCATTTACAATTTCTCTCCATTTATTTCTGTCATGCACAGCCACTCTTCCTTGCTCAACAGACATCCCTCACATCCAGTGCTCTCTTCACACTGTCCATCCAAGTGGTCTCCCTCTCAGCCTTACACCTCTCACATCAGATCTAGTTATCTTTTTCACCAATCGCTCATTATCCATTCTCTCCATATGTCCAAACCATCGCAACACCCTCTGTTCAACTCTATCAGCCATCTCCCTCCAGTTCTACTTCGCACTTCATCATTTCGCACTCGATCCATACGCGTCACTCCACACATACTCCTCAGACACCTCATCTCCATTACATTCAAACTTTTCCTCCCTGCTACACCCATATTCCATGTTTCAGCCTCATATAACGCAGTCGGTACCACAACACCCTCATACAGCCTTCTCTTTACTTCCATTCTAAGCGAAGGACATCTACACATCTTTTTCATTCCTCCAAGCACCTTGCCTACGTCATGCATTCTAAACTTCACTTCTGCATTTATTCTTCCATCCACAGCAACATGTGACCCTAAATATTTAAAACACTCTACATCCTCAAGCAACTCACCAATCAAAACTATATTCATCCCCCTACCATCTACTGACCTCGTACACTTCATCACTTTACTCTTATCCTCATTTACTTTCAATTTCCTCCTTTCACACACCCTTCCAAACTCCTCTACCAACCGTCTCAATCTATCCTCTGAATCAGCCACCAGTGCAGTATCATCTGCAAACAACAGCTGCTTCAGATTCCACTCTCCACCGTCAACATTCACCAGACTCAGACCTCCACCTAAAACTCTTGCATTCACCTCCCTTACAACATCCATATAAATATTAAACACCAAGGCGACATTACACGTCCTTGTCGCAGCTCCACTCTCATGGGAAACCAATCACTCACAGCATTTCCCACTCTTACACACGCTTTACTATTTACATAAAAACTTTCCACCCCTTTTTGTAACCTAGCATCATACAATCTTAAAACAGTCCACAAAGCATCCCTATCAATTCTGTCATACACTTTCTCTAAATCCATGAATGCCCAAAACACATCCTTGCCTTTCACTAAATACTTTTCACACACTTGTCTCACAGCAAACACCTGATCCACGCATCCTCTCCCTCTCCTAAAGCCACACTCTCATAATTAACACTCTACCATCCACCTTACCTACAACACTCAACAGACTTATACCCCTAAAGCTAGTACATTCATACTTATCACCCCTGCCTTTATACAACGGGACCACACAAGCACTTGCTCAGTCAATTGGCACCATACCTTTTACAAAGCACACATTCAACTATCTTACTAACATGTCAATAATAGCCTCTCCACCACCCTTCAGGCCTTCCTCAGCACACCCATCCATACTTGCAGCTTTCCCTGTATTCATCTCCTTTACTGCCTTCTCCACTTCCTCCTTCATGATAAAAGACTCATTCAACTCTCCAAACACTTTTATTCCTTGCACCCTTCCATCCGCCACAATCTCAGCTACCCTTTCCTCCTCTACATTTCACAATCTTTCAAAATACTCTGCCCATCTCTTCCTTACTGCATTCATCTCAATTAACATCCTTCCATCCTCTGCTTTTACTCGCTCTTCCTTCCCAAACTCTCCCTTTTGCACTCTTTTCACCTCCATCCAGAACATTTTCTTATTCTGTTGAAAATTCTCAATCAGTCACCTACCCCACCTCTCATCTGCTGCCACTTTAGCATCATGCACAGCCTTTCTCGCCCTATTCCTCTTTTCCTTATACCTCTCATATGACACTTCATCCCTCCTCTGCAGCCACACTTCATATGCACGTCTCTTCTCAGCCACAGCCATACTTACTTCCTCGCACCACCATTCACTTCCTTTTCTTACACACCACCCACACATCTCACACCACACACCCCTTCTGCATGCCCCACCACAACACTCTTAAACATGTTCACCACCATCTTTGGCTCTCCTCTCCTTTCACTGATCCACCTGATGAACAAGCCTACATCTTTTCTATCTCTAATGACCTAGAACAGCTTGTACAGCACCCTACCCGTATCCCAGACTGCCTTGGAGAGAGCTCCAACATTCTTGACCTCTTCTTTACAACTAATCCTTCTGCTTACACTGTTAATCTTTTCTCTCTGTTGGGCTCCTCCAATCACAACCTTATCACCTTCACCTGTCCTATCCCTTCGGTACGGCCCGTGGACCCTCCAGGGAAACGTCGCCTGTGGCATTTTGGAGCCGCGGATTGGGAGGCCCTCAAGCAGTACTTCTTTGATTTTCCCTGGAATGATTATTGCTTCCATGGCCGGGAGCCATCTGAGTGTGCCTTGTGCATTATGGAGGTTATTCTCTCTGGCATGGAAGCTTACATTCCTTTCTCATATCCTTTGACTAACGCAAGAAAGCCTTGGTTTAATCACGCTTGCTCTAATGCTGTCCGCAACAAGGAGAGAGCCTACAAAAGGTATCAGAGCCAACCGACCCCTGAATCACATCATCTTTACGTTTCTGCCTGGAATCGTGCTAAGTCTGTTCTTCGCTCTGCTAAAAATAATTTCATCCGTACTAAATGCTCTCAACTCTCCAACTCGAATTCTTCCCACTCCTTCTGGCACCTTGCCAAAAACCTTTCTAACAATTTTAGCTCATCATCCCTCCTCCTTTCTACTCTGATGGTTCTGTAGTCATTTCTTCTACTGATAAAGCAGATCTCTTCGCACAGACTTTCTCCTCCAATTCCACCTTAGATGATTCCAGTGCTGTTTCTCTATCACTTCCCGCCTCTGACTTCCTCATGGGTGGCATTAAAATTTCTTCAGCTGATGTATTTTCTGCCATCACTGGCCTCAATAATAACAAGGCATCTGGGCCTGATGGAGTCCCTCCTGTTGTTCTCAAGAACTGTGCTTCTGTGCTTAATCCCTGCCTAGGCAAACTCTTTCGCCTTTGTCTGTCAACTTGTACCTTTCAGTCTTGCTGGAAGTTTGCTCTCATTCAGCCAGTCCCAAAGAAGGGTGACCATTCGCAACCCTCTAACTATCGGCCAATTGCTTTAACGTGCTGTATTTGAAAAGTTTTCGAGTCAGTTCTCAATAGAAAAATTTTAAGGCATCTTTCCTATCCCAACCCTCTTTCTGATCGTCAGTACGGGTTCCGTCAGGGACGCTCCACTGGCGATCTTCTCACCTACCTTTCAGACTCCTTGTGAACCTCCTTTCGGGACTTTGGCGAAAGCTTTGCCATTTCACTTGACATCTCAAAGGCTTTCGATCGAGTCTGGCATAAATCTTTAATTTCCAAACTGCCCTCTTGAGGTTTCTATCCTTCTATCTGTGCCTTCATCGCTAGCTTCCTTTCTGGTCGTTCTATAGCCGCTGTTGTAGAGGGCCATCGTTCTTATACTAGATTCATCAACAGTGGTGTTCCTCAGGGCTCTGTCCTATTACCAACTCTTTCTTTTATTCATCAATGAACTTCTAAGCTGTACATCTAACCCTATCCACTCATACGCTGATGACTCCACCCTTCACCTTTCCATTAGGTTCCCGCAACGCCCATCTCAGCAGTTACTTCAACAAACAAGGGATGAGGCTATGGCACACTTAATGTCTGACTTAGCTCATATCTCTGACTGAGGTAAAATAATCTGGTTGTTTTTAATGCATCTAAGACTCAGTTCTTACACCTATCAACCCGACAAAATCTTCCACAGGTATACTCACTAATGTTTAATAATATTCAGCTTAATCCTGCATCATCCTTGAACATGCTTGGGGTTTCATTTACTCGGGACTTATCTTGGAAAGATCATATTACATCTCTTGTAAAATCTGCTTCCAAGAGATTGGTTGTGCTAAGCCGACTCCGTTCCTTCTTTACCCCTGCACAATTGTTGACTCTATACAGGGGTTTTATCCGCCCCTGTGTGGAGTACAACTCTCGTGTGGGGAGGCTCCCCACATACAGCTCTTCTCAATAGGGTGGAGTCAAAGGCTTTTCGTCTCATTAACTCTCCTCCTCTTCCTGACTCCCTTCAACCTCTGTCTCTTCGCCACACTGTTGCATCTTTATCTCTTTTCTATCGCTACTTTAATGGTCACTGCTCCTCTTAACTGTCTGCATGCATTCCTCCACCTCTACGACGGGCGCGAAGCACCCGTCTAGCAGCAAACTCTCATCCCTTTTCTGTCCAACTCTCTAATGGAAGAGTTAACCGTTACTCCCAGTCCTTCATTTATGCAACAGGTTAACTCTGGAACTGTCTCCCTCTGTCTGTATTTCTGCTGCCTATGATCTCCAGTCTCTCAAATGCAGTGTGCCCAGGCATCTCGAAATGAATGGATCTTGAATTTGGCTCTCTCTTGTATTTTGTTTTTCTCTTGGAGGGAACTCCTATTGCGGGCTCATGGCCTTTGGTTCCTTCTTCCTCGCATAAAAAAAAAAATGCCATGCCTCCTTCATATATATATATATATATAAACGAATATCAACACCAGGGCTTGTAGGAACATCTTTAATGGTGACGTTTCGCAATATCTCATTGCATCATCAGACCTAAACGTAATAATATATTTTAGTTATGGTAAAAATATTTGTGAACCATTTCCTTGAGTTTGAAAAATTGTATATGAAACTTTCATACCATGAATATTACGACCCAGAGAAGAGAGGGACGGACTTTTTTAAAAACTCCATCCGCCACTTAGCATTTGAATCATTTTATTCACAAGGTTCACGTCACAAATTTGATTGCCACAGTAATTATGAATTCTTAGCCTTAAAAAATCTTGGTCTTGATTCTTCATTAATAACTGTCAAACCGGATAAAGGGAATGGTGTAGTTATATTGGAGAGGAAAAATTTTGTTCAGAAAATGCTGAATATTCTGCAAGATGCACTTAAATTTACTAGAGTAAATGATGACATTTTTAACTTAATACTGAAGTCAGAGGACAAGGCCAAGAGATTACTCACAAAGATGGTAGAGGAAGGGATTTTCTGTAACGAAGTTTTTTCACACCTACGACCGAGTGGTTCACAGCCAGGTAAAATGTATGGGCTCCCCAAAGTCCACGAGGTAGGATGTCCTCTACGACCAGTTTTATCTGCCATAAGAACCTATAATTACAACATGGCTAAATATTTGGTACCAGTTTTGAGCCCCATTTCCACTAACCAGTACACTTGCGGCGACACATTTTCTTTCGTTAAGGAAATAACAGCTTTAAACATTGACAGTTGTGTTATGACCAGTTTTGATATTAAATCTCAATTTACCAATATCCCGCTAAATGAGACTATTGATATTTGCATCGGTGAACTTTTTAAGGTGAATGACATAGTTTCCGGTTTTAGTAGTGAACAAATGCGTAAATTACTTAATTTAGCTGTAAAAGACTGCATATTTTTATTCAATGAGCAAGCCTACAGGCAAGCTGATGGGGTTGCAACGGGAAACCCCCTTGCCTCAACACTAAGTAACATTTTCTTAAGCTTCCATGAGAAGAATTGGATTAAAGATTGCCCAGAGGATTTTAAGCCATTGTTTTATCGGAGGTATGTAGATGACACCTTTTTACTTTTTAAATCTCTAGATCATATATCACGATTTTTAAACTACCTTAATTCGAGACATCCAAACATAGCTTTCACAGTTGAGACAGAAAAGGATAAGAAGCTTCCATTTTTAGATATAGAAATTACCATAACAGGCACCACTTTCACTACCAATGTCTACTGGAAACCAACATTCACGGGATTATGTAAGAAATTCAGCTCATTCATTCCAATAAATTATAAACGTAATTTGGTAACAATTCTGACTAACCAAGCCTACCATATTTGTTCAGATTATTTTCAGCTTCATAAGGAATTAGGGTGCATAAGAAATATGCCTTATAATAACGGGTTCCCTAAATTTTTCTCTGACCTTTACATTTTTTTTTAAATAAATAACAGAACGGAGGAGGGAAAAACAAATGGGTAAAAAAAAAAATAATCCATACACCAGATTACTGGTGTCCTCTGTTCATAAAATATCTGTAACAGTTAGACTTGAACAGTTGTGGGTTGAAATTTGGAGGAAAACAACTCTGGGGAAGCGAGTTCCAGAGAGATGCAGTTCGGGGAATGAAAGAATTCTGATAGGCAGAAGTTCTGCAATATGGTTGAGTGACATTCCAGTCATGAACGCTACCAGATGCCCGTGTAGCACGAGGGAAGGCATGGAGAGGTGGCACCATGGACGCAACTTCGTCTGAGCATTTGCCAAAAAAATATCTGTAAAATAATGCAAGGGAGGCAACATTCCTTCTTACTTGCAGGGGAGGTAGTTTATATGTAATGGCAGGGTTGTTAATGATTCTAACAGCTTTATTCTGAATTTTGTCCAGTTGTCTTAATGCAACCTCTCCACAACCATTCCACAAGGATGAGCAATATTCAAGCTGAAAGCGCACATGACTCTTATAAATTATAGCCAACTGCTCATCGGCGAAGAAGTTACGGACTCTGTACAATAATCCAAGTTTCTTTGAGGCGGTTTTAGCAAGTGATCTGACGTGAGAGGTCCAGCTGAGGGCACTGTTGAGACACCGAGAATTTCAATACTTTTGGAGATGGGAATATTAGTAGCACTGAAGGTAATGTACGAATCTGGCAATATCTGTCTATTAGTAAACTGTATATATTTAGTTTTACTAGCATTAAAAGAGACAAGGTTGTTTTGTCCCCATTCACTGATTGTAGATAGATCCTGATTTATGGAGATGGCTGTACTGAGTTGAGAGGTAGAGATATTAGACTTTGTAAATGGATGTCTGAGTGTGAATGAACTATGTAGTGTTGAGTCATCTGCATATGAGTGAATGGGATTGTGAGTGACAGATCAGAGATCATTAATATGAACCAGAAATAGGGTTGGCGCCAGAACTGATCCCTGCGGCACGCCGGCGTTAATTGAGTGGAAATTCGAATATACATCATCTACTTTTACTCTTATTTTCCTCTCACTAAGATAAGAAGAAATCAAAGGAACAAAAGACGTTAGTCCATAGCAAGGGAGTTTGGACAGCAGGGAACGGTGCCATACTCTGTCGAAAGCTTTAGAGATATCAAGAGCTACTGCATGAGTTTCTCCAAAAAGATCAATTGATTGATGGATGGTATGAGTTAAGAGATTGAGTATGTCAATGGTGGATCTTTCGTGGCGAAAACCGTATTGTCTATCACTAATTAAGTTGTTGGATTCAAGATGTTTAACAATATGCTTATTAATTAAAGTTTCAAATACCTTACCAAGAGAAGATGTGACAGCTATTGGTCTGTAATTGGAGGGGTCAGACGAACTCCCTTTCTTCGGAACTGGGTGGATATTGGCTTCTTTCCATGAATTTGGGAATAAAGAAGTACGTATGCATTGTATGAATAATTTAGCTAGGACAGAGGCAAGTTCAAGGGAACACTTTTTCAAAACAATTGGCGGAATTCCATCTGGGCCTGGAGCTTTGTTAGTAGGTAAATTGTCTAAGATGGATTTTACGTATCTTGTCTGTATTTTAAGTGGGGCAATTTCGGGAGAGTCAAGTTCCAGTACTGAAACATTCTGGCTGGTATCATCTATGGTAGAATTTCTGGCAAAGGTACTAGCAAAGATATCTGCTTTCCCACGTGGGTCATTTGTAATATTGCCATCTGAAGATTTTAGTGGGGGAATGGAAGATGACTTGTTAAAGTTATTATTGAAAGAATTAAGAGTTGACCAAAATATTCTATTGTCATTAGGGTTGTTAAGTAGTTTTGATGCTTGCTTTTGAAGAAAGTTTGATTTAGATAGATTTAATACAGCTTTTGCATGATTTCTAGCAATTTTAAATTGGGAGAGTGATTCAGATGTTTTTGATTTTAAGTAAGAGTTATATGCTAATGACTTTTGGGCTGTTGCTCTGGCACAATTGCCATCAAACCATTTTGGACAGTTTGATCTTTTAGTGAATTGTTGACTTGGTATGAATAAATCCATACCAGCTAGTATTAAGTCGCAAATGTGGGACTGGGTAGAACTGGGATCACTAGAGAAGAAAGACTGCCATGGAACATCAGCAAGATAATTTCTAAATCCATCCCAGTCTGCCCTGTCAAAGTGCCATCGGGTCACCCCGACAGGTTCAGAATGGGGAGGTGTAGGAGGGTTAACTAATGAGGCTTTGATGAGATTGTGGTCAGAGGATCCAAGTGGTGACAGTACCTCTATCCTGTATTGATCTGGATTATTTGTCAAGAATAAATCCAAGAGATGGGCATTATGGTCAGGATTATCAGGTATTCTGGTTGGTTGCTTTACCAACTGGGTGAGATTAAACGATTCCGCAAACAGCTCGCACTCTAGACCAGCGTCGTCAGTCCGGGCAGAATGCAATAACCATTCAACATTGTGTATGTTAAAATCACCCAAAATGGTAATTTCATTGCCAAGGGCAAGGTCAAGGTTACTCAACTGAGTGGATATGGAATCAAATACACTGGGTTCCGAAGAAGCATTTGGGGGGAACGATAAACTACACAGATATATTTGGTAATGTTTTGGCAATTTAATTTATATAATGAGTAATCAAAACTGGATGAAGTGAAGTTTAAAATAGTGTCAACTGCATATTGGGATTTGATATAACAACAGGTGCCGCTCTTGTTATGAAAGTTTGTAAGGAGATGGTAACCGGGAAAACAAAATGGAGATATATCGGTAGAGGGTAAGATTTGTGGTTCTGTGAGGAAAAGGCCAAAGGGGATATGGACTGAAGGAAAAAATGAACTGAGTTTAAATTTGTGGTAAGGCCGCACCGTCACCTCTTCGCCGACGAGCATTCCCGGAAATAGCAACAGTCGCTGCCGGCACAGTCACTTGATGGCGACCGGGAGGACCCTGTGCCTCCAGCCCTACCCTGCCGGTGGTGGCAATCCGAGGTACCACCTCATTTGACAGTAAGATTGCAGCGGCCATTACTAAAGATGTGAATAGAAGGTGTGATATGTTATGTGCATGTAGTGTGGTGTAGACAGTTGAAGGTAGAGGTATTATGAGAGCATGCTGGCCTACTCTCTATGTAAATGAATGCACTGAAAATGTTCAGAAAAGGGAGATGGTCAGGATCAAGTCCTGAGGGCTGGTGAAACGGGAGCTCCAGCTCTCCCTATCACCAGCTTGTCATCAACCTCGGAAGTACTGCCCTGTTCGACTGGTGCTACAGTCTACTCCACACTGGCGAAGCTATTACCAAGTTATTAACCTCTGTGGCTCAAAAAGGTCAAAGTGTCCCGAAACACACTATTTACTTTAAGCTCGATTCCAGAGGTAAACATGGTTTTCAGCTGAGAAACAAGCTACGCAAATTACTCAGCTACACATTTCCACAAACAGAGTTCAGAGTCATTTTTAGTACGAGAAAAACAGGTACTCTTCAGAATCAACGACAAGGTACCCATACACCTAGAGTCCTCTGTTATTTACAGATATATGTGTGATAGCTCCCAGGTGTCATATATCGGAAAAACAGAGAGACATCTAAAAACATGCATACACGAACACTTAGGTACAGTCACTCATAAAAGAAACGGACCCCCCTTGGCCAGACCTGCAGTAACTCGTGGCAGTCCGAGTCTGGTAACACTGTGGCCGACGTTGGGGGGATTATTAGGGGGTCAGAGGCGGTGTAGGAGTGTTGGAGGCTCAGATCATGTTTCATTTCATGTAATACATAACTGAACACAAGAGGGGATCATAGTTAAATAATAACCTTACATTAACATTTGAAATTAAAGACTGTTGTAACTCCACTTATCTGAGAACAAAATACATATACTCTGATAAGATACAAACATTAAATCCCTATGATCCACACCGATACGAGAGTTAAGTGGGCTCCTGGTAGGCCCGGTGATAGCTCACTTGAATCTCTTGGCATGCCATCATTGGAAGATTATTTCAAATAGTATATTATATTAATATATATGCACTAAGCAATGCAACATATATAATACAAGTCAAGAGTGAGAGCAGTGGAAATGAGTTATTTAAGAGGAGCCTGTGGAATCACATGGAGAGACAGGCTGACGAATGAGGATATAAAGGAGCGCTGTGGTGTGGATGTGGATGTGATAGGATGCGTTATGAGGAACACACTGGCCATGTGGAGAGGATGGAGGGTGAAAGACTGACGAAGAGAGTGTATGTGAGTGAGGTGGAGGGGGGAAGAGGGAGAGGGAGGCCGAGGATGAGATGGAGGGATGGGGTGGAGAGATATATGAGAGAGGGGGGTGTGAGTTGGGAGCAGGGCAGTGAAATGGCGGGGGACAGGGCGACTTGGAGGCAATTTGTTTGTGGCCACCCCAAACGGGATTGAGGCGTCTGGCAATAGATAGATAGATAGATAGATCTAACCAAACTATGTTTAATGTGGCTAAACCATTCATATGTATACTCGACCATGGTCTCGGCCAGAGCTGTGAGAGTCGTCGAAGTCGATGAGAAATGCTGAAGTGCCTAGTTCGGCAGTATCCTCTCATCTCATACGTTGCGAGATAAGGAGGTGTGGAGGTGCTGGAAAACTTCTGCTACACCTGCCCCAATCTGTCTGCCTTAGCTGGACTTACTCAGTGTTTCATGAAAACAGAGAGTAATCCAGTGTGCTCTCCCAGACATTTTCATTAACTATCTGCACTACCCTTACATACACACTGCACATCACTAAACTTTACTGAAAATATTAGGGAGTGAACCGAGGCCACCTCGGACCATAAATTCCCCACCGGTGGCCCTTCCTTTATGGGGACGGCTTCGTTTGCGGGAGCTTTTGTGCTCTTGTCTTCCTTCTGAGAAATAAATAATAATTATGTTACACTTAATATGGCTTTACACTACTATTTAAGGTCTCAGCTTATTTTAGTGGGCAACATAATGAAATAAATAGGTTTATTGTATTCATTATTACTTTTACTGATATTACTATTTACAGTACTGACTACCATCCTGTAGTCATTCTGACACCGACATATGCATCCAAGACCAGGACTAGGAATAGGGCACAACAGTCTAGAATATGAACAGTGGAAATGGGCTATCTTAGAGGGTCATGTGGCTTAACGAGATGGGATGGGATGAGGAGTGAGAGTGTCTGTGAGCGATGTGGGTTGTAGTTGGCATTGAGTGTGGGGTGGTGGAGAGGGTGAAGCGTAATAAACCAAGGTGGTTTGGACAAGTGGAGAGAACGCAAGATGGGGAGTTTGCAAGGAAGGTGTATGGGAGTGAAGTCGAGGGTCGTGGTGCAAGGGGCAGACCGCCAATCAACTGGGTGAACAGGGTGGAGGAGTATGTGAGGGAGAGAGGTGTGAGAGTGGTGGTGGTGGGTCTTTATCGAGTGAGGAACAGAGAGAGATGGAGACTCTTCTGCCATGGCCACTCCCTTGGAGGGAGTTCCCGGAGGGAGCGAGGTATCAGAGCTACAAATAGATAGATAGATACTTAAGTATATAACCATTGCTACTTTGCAGAATGAATCAGCCTGGAAGAGTGCACCGCCGAAGAGCACATAGACCTACAGGACTTGCCGATAGCCCTGAAGTTATCACAAAATGTGGTGCTATCATACGTATGTGAGACGCTGGCAAGTCTATAAAAGCCATTGCCCGGGAAACAGGATCAAGTATAACCACTGTGAAAAGGTGGATGCGGCGTTGGGATGAGGAGGGCACCCTTACTACCCGCCCTAGAAGTGGTCGTCCACGAATTTAGCTCCTGAAGATGATCAATGCATCGTAGATGTTGTGTTACAAAGGCCTCACACATCAGCTGTTGACGTCACTCGGGAATTAGAACTACCAAGCCATCCAGAAACAACGAGGCGGCATGTGAATGAGGTAGGCATTTACTGTTCCGTCCCTGCTAGAAAGGAAGCATTGTCTGTGAAACAAAGGACTGCATGACTAGCATTTGCCAGACGTTATACACAAGAGGCATATGACGCAGAATTTTGGAACAGTGTAATTTGGACGGATGAAAAGTCCTTCTCGACGACTGCTGCCAAGGCTCGTGTATGTTGGCAACCACCAAACACTAGGTATGCGAAGGAAAACATTCAGGAGCGGCACACAAGCGGCCGCAGTAGTGTTTCTTTTCACGGATGGATGTGGGCACTTGGGGATCTCACACCCATTGAGGGTAACCTTACAGCGGCTACATATGTCGACATTTTGAATGGAATGTTACCTTCTATTCGTGAGAGGGCAATTGCAGCTCCAGCCCCTATTAGATTCGTCCATGATAGATCACCAGTTCATATAAGCCATGTGGTAAGGCAATGGTTCGAAGAACATCCAGAATTTGAAGTTATAGAATGACTAAGCAAGAGTTGTAATATTAATGTTATAGAGAATGTTTGGGCAATGATGGTCAGGACATGGGATATCTGGGATGCAAGGAACAGAGAAAATATCATAAATCATGCCATGGCAGAGTGGGAGAATACAAGACATCTTCCAAACTATTGTCAACATCTAGTAGATTCTGTTCCTAGTAGGTTACATGCAATCATACAAGCTAATGGAGGGTGGGCGAAATATTAGGTGCTTGGACATTAAATAATTAGATATCTATAGGAGTCTAAAAACAGTTTGCTACTAATGTTCACAATATCAAGTAAATCGTATATTGCTGTTAAAGGAAGTAACGTGTTTTTTGTTTGTTATTTATGTTATGTTTACTATGTTACAAATACTGTATACACCTAACATATGTTATTCACTAATTGACACCGTTCATAATGAACCGCTATGAATATAATTAATCACAATATGTTTATAGATAATAGAACACCATATTTTTTTCTACGATAGTAGGATTATAAAATGTAAATTTGATATACCGGTAGTCCTAAATAAACTAAAAATGTAAATCGACATTATTCTCCTCTGTCTACACATTCCTGCTGTATCATACACGCAAATTACACAACCATGTGGAATGATAATGCCGTCAGTGTGACTGATATGAGTGGGTAAGTTGTAACCATTTAAAACATATATATAATCCTCCTTAAAGACAATTTAAAGGTTTTAAGTGGATAAATAGTTGCAATGTTAGGTGGGTAGTAAGGTTGCTTTTATCCTACGATATTTTGAGACATGGCAATCCATGAATTATAAATATCAAATTATACGTACCTCTTAGGTTCGATTTAGTTATGCCGAACTGAAACATGATCTGAGCAGTAAGTCGTATAGACCCGCCTTCCACCCTCTTACACCGCCTCTGACCCCATAACAATCCCCCCAAACGTCGGCCACAGTGGTACCAGACTCGGACTGCCACGAGATACTGCTGCTCTGGCCAAGGGGGGTGCGTTTCTTTTATGAGTGACTGTACATCAGCCCGAACAGGCAGACCAGTCACTAAACCACCCTTTAGTGCCATCAGACAACACTCACACACACACGATCACCCAGTCAAGCGAACCTCCTTCACAGTTCTTGCTAGAAGCCAGTACAGGTCTGACCTCCCCATCATGGAGACACTTTATACACACCTCTACAAACCCACTATCGGTGACAATAGTTCTTCTGTTCAGCTGCTGTGTTTTTAAAGGTTTGAATGTATTCTTATCTTGAAATTTCACCAGAATGTTCTTGCTTTCATTACACTGGTTTGTGCATTTTAGCGTATGAATGTTTTTATTTTTTTTTACTTGTTTATGACAAGTAGGTTATCCATTTGCCTTAGAATATTTCTTAGTTATTTTCAATGCAAAGTTTGGTCAAAGACATAAATATTTTTACCATAGCTAAAATAAATTATTACTTTTAGGTCTGATGATGCAGTGAGATATTGCAAAACGTCACCATTAAAGATGTTCCTACAAGCCCTGGTGTTGATGTTCCTTAGTCGCCTGCGCTTTCCAAGCAACCAGTCAGTCGCCATTTTATATATATATATATATATATATATATATATATATATATATATATATATATATATATATATATTCAGGTTTAAGCAGGAGAGTAATCTGGTTAATGTTTAAATATTGCCACATCATTTGGCTGTTTATGCTGATAATATGAAATTCTTAGCTCATTTCAGCTTTAATATATAATTAACGAAACACAAGTGACTAAATCGTCCAAACCTCCCCTACCACTGGTGATGGTTCGGACAGAAAGGTGGGATGGTTCGGCCATATGTATTACTCGGCATATTCTTAAAATTAGGTGAATTGGATTGGATAAAAACAAGCATTTATTAACTCAAAGACTTATCATTTTCCTAAAGTACAATATTAAAAATTCAGAATCCAAATGAACCACTTGATATTTGTAAAAAAAAAAAAAAAAAAACTATTATTATATAACTGAAATAACCTTAACCACATTTATTAATAACTGACTTGACCTCTTAACTTCTGCTCCAAAATTATGCATAATTAACCTTTCTCTCTCTCTCTCTCTCTCTCTCTCTCTCTCTCTGGAATATTGATTTCGCTTTTCACTGTCTAGGCCTTATATCAGACTGAGTAACTTAAGGCTTTACACATATTGTAGCCTGCAAAACTGAAATAGAAGTAATAATACCCCTTCCATCTTTTTACACTTTGAGGAATAGGTGAAATAAACAAAACTATATATTCCCTAATAACTTTTAAGAATGGTGTTTCACTCTGTGTTCAGATGTAAATGATCAAAAGTAGCGTTATCATTTGATAAGGTCATGACTTGGTAGTAGTGGAGGGATAGTTCGGACTGTCTGAACCATCCCCCTCCTCAACTGTCCGAATCATCCCGAATCCATGTAATTAATTGATGGGTATCCTCAAGTCTCACCCGAGAGAATACAACTCGTTTTTCATAGCAATATGCTCTACACGCAACACAGATTGACCCTGATAATGCACAGTTCGTTGCTTGGCATATTCATAAGGGTAGAGCTTACGATATACACTTAAATTATAATTTAAGAGATGCAAAAATATATCAAATCTGACCTGCACCAAAAAGTGAGGCGTTTCTAGCTTGGAGGTTCCGTGTGGTCGAAGTAAACAAACTCTGCCACTTTCACGCAAGATCACTCGGCCCTAGGTCCCATACGTTTCTCAGGGAATGCACTGTCTCAACCACCCCATTGTTTGAACCATTACTGCCCTCCCTTATGCATATATCCTTATAGAGAAATCTATTCTGAACAATTTAAGACCAAATTGAATAATATATAGTGAAAAATGGTCAGAAATAAGAAAAGAGTATAAACATGTGGGAGTAACTATGTGTGGCCTGGCAATGCCCGGCCGATTCTGGGTTGGCGTCGGCCAAGGACACCGGGCGGGCCAGTGTTAATACCACAAGGAGTGGCCATAAAAAAATTGTATCCATGTCGCTTTGTCCTTTGCCATTTGGCTGTCCTCCTTCCATCTCACACCCCTCTCCCTCATATATCTCACCACCACATCCTTCTGTCTCGTCCTGGGTCTACATGTCCTCTCATCCCCCACCCAACTCACATACACTCTACTAGTCAGTCCCTCATTCCCCATCCTTTCTACATGGCCAAACCATTTCAGCTTTTTCTCTTAGCACTTTCAGTCACATCCACATCAACACCACAGCACTAGATTAGTTCCCCATTTGCCAGTCTGCCTCTTCATTTAGCTCCACATGCTCCTCTCACACAACTAATTTCCAATGCTCTCTGTCGTGTGTGTGTGTGTGTGTGTGTGTGTGTGTGTGTGTGTGTGTGTGTGTGTGTGTGTGTGTGTGTGTGTGTGTGTGTGTGTGTGTGTGTGTGTGTGTGTGTGTGTGTGTGTGTGTGTGTGTGCGTGCGTGCGTGCGTGCGTGCGTGCGTGCGTGCGTGCGTGCGTGCGTGCGTGCGTGCGTGCGTGCGTGCGTGCGTGCGTGCGTGCGTGCGTGCGTGCGTGCGTGCGTGCGTGCGTGCGTGTGTGTGTGTGTGTGTGTGTGTGTGTGTGTGTGTGTGTGTCTTTCCAACAGATACAAAGCTTCACTTCCATATGTCACAGTGGGATCACAATAGTGTAATACAGGTTTTTATCTTCATTGTTCAAGTCCCTCTTCCTCACCACTGCTTTCAATGAACCAGCAACATCGCATTACCTAGGTACTTCAGTGCACTTATATTGTCCATTTCCTCACCGTTCAGTCTCACTGTGTTAAAAGTATATAATATAACCATCATAATCCTGCAGCAAGAAATTAATGCATTATGATGTTGACGGTAAAACAAAAACGTCAACTTCATTTCTCTCAAAAACCATAACTGTACTATTCTCTACATTCGCCTAGATTCAGTTTCATACATACACTCCCCAACATGTATTAAACGGGTAATAATTCTCGAGCCAAAAATAACTGTCCACAGCTTAGCATCAGCAGTAAGAATATCTTTGGAAGTCATTATCAGACAAATTAAAGGCTTAAAACAAAATAGCTTTGTCAAAGGCATACTTCATGGATTCTGAAACAAGAATATCTTCCATAATCATGTGTGTGTATGTGGGGGGTGGAGTCATTAATGACGTATATGACAAACCAAAGTCCACTGAAAATTTCGGTTCTGATAATTAACCAGAAGATGATTGAAAAGGTTCCCCCTCAAAAGACTTGTTGTGCAACTAAAAGTCCATTATTTCACCTGTGTGATACTCAGGTAGTTTGATACGTTGTGTATGGATTAGTTATTGGATTATTTACTGGGAAAAGGAAACCTCTTCAGCGTGATATTTTTCTCCTGCTTTTCGTTGATGATTTTCTTCAGATAAGGAGAGACTTCCATCTGGTGAAATCAGACATCGCCTTTGTAGATCCCTTTCGGCAAAAGAAACCTCTTTGGAATTAACGAAAATCGTCTGGCAAAGGCAGTATATTGGAAGAGAACACGTAATTTGATTGAAGGGTTAATGTTGTATATGTGGTGTTACAATGCTTATATTTACATATAGGACACATAATATTCATCCAGTGGAACAAGGAATACATTACCAGATATAGTCATTGCCGCAAAACTACATGCAAAATTAAACCATTATTATGTGACTACTTTGTCACTAGTCTTCATTTAACTGAGTACTGTAAATTTCACGTGGACATTTATACAAATCAGTGTTGGATGACTCCTTCACGGAGTATTCATCTGATTTTTTTTTTTTTTCGTGGAACCTACAGAAAAGAATACAGAAATTCCTCTTATACTTAAAAAAAAAAAAAATGTTCTAACATTTTTTTTCTCAGACATTATGCCGGGGGAAGCGGTGAGAGAAGCGCAAGAGGGAGGGGACGACCTTTGTTTCTTCATTCTTTTCTCATACACATTGCTCAGTTTGGTCAGACAGTATCATAATTAGTTTTACACCACCAGACTATCGGGTTATCAACCAGTAAGCCTTCTGGTATCTCTGTTTCGTACATACCTCCCAGTTGAATAAGTTCACGGTTGAATTTAAAGAAAAAATCTGATAGTTCCTTCACATTCGGGTTGCGAAAGATACAAAATTCAGTACAATATCGTCGTGCAGTTTACGATGTTCGTCTACAGATAAGGAAGAAGGATTTTTTATGAGATTTCCATGCTTGAAATTATATAGTTCTTGATGGTCCTTCTCATATTTTTTTAATTTTTTTTATTTTCCTGCCCGCTTCATCTTCAGGGACTGTTGGATGGGGGAAGCTGCCTTGCTTTACTAGCTGTAGTGTTGACTCTTGGAACAGATAATATAATCATAGTCTTGCCTGAATCGTGTGGTCTCAAAGCCATTAAGTCTGTTGTTGTCTTGATATGACAGTGCTGTGCATGCTGACATTAAAAATTATACTTCCGCAGGGAAATACTTATTGGCGAAATGCAGCAGTTTTGTTCTGTCTTGGACATTTTCCGCGTATTTTATTCCTTTGCATAATTTTGTACATCCTTCCGTCCCTTAATCCCTTCCTTTCTTCCCTCTCTTCAACTCCTTCCTTTTCCCCTCCATCTCTTCCCCATCCACCGACAGTGACAAATCTCCGTCTTTTCTCAGAGTCTCTTCAGCCATATAAAATTCTACTTGATAATACTCCTGTGTCACACGAATAACAAGAACCTATCACGGTCCTAGAAGATAAAGTAGCCAATAACATTACTGAGAGAGAGAGAGAGAGAGAGAGAGAGAGAGAGAGAGAGAGAGGGGGGGGCATCTTGGGAAAACTTTTACATCACCAAATTGTCAAAATTAGCGACATTTCCTTTCACTTACGAAACATGCAAGATTAATCCCTGCACCGCTAAGACGGCTTTTTATTTTCATCTCGACTACTTCCAAGCAGATAAAATCAACTTAGAAAACATCGGATGGTTTCCCTGGATAAGATATAACTTTTTTCCATTAACCATTTCAGTCCCCTACGGTCGAATACAAAACACTGCGCACAGGGATTCGATGATATCCTAAACGATCAATATAGTTCGTGAAGGTTTAAGGTGAATAGTCTATTATCATCCGAATGTGCATATTTTGATAGTATTGAACAGGAAATATCAGGCAAATGATGTAAAAGAAAAATAAGTGTATTAACGAGGGGCATAATAATAGGGGATTTTGCAATAGCCATCATCTGTGGTGTCAGATTCGTGCGAACTGTGCACGGATACCGTTTTGACTGACTGTACCTCTAAGTAATTTTTTGTACTGCATGCGAGACACCCTTCGTAAGAATTAGGCTAGTACTAGTATTAAGTTCCATAAGCAAGGTTCTTCAAAACATGAAAAGAATTGTCCAGTGACTGAGTAAACTAAGAGAAATAAGCCATCGTGATAAAGAGATTAATAGTCATGTGTCTGAATTTAGCTCCATCAATTTAAGACAGTGGTTGAATCGCTAGAGAGGCGGCCTGCAGTCCTAATGAACCCAGGGAACAGTTTGAGGATTTGAATTTCATAAAAGCAGATTTTACTGATCTACCAGAAGACCCTCTAACATGTCGTAAAAATACCCCCGCTAATACCATTATACCAGTCCTGTATGACACAGCCCTATCATGTATTCAATATAGTCGGTGGGTATTAGTGCCGTAGCGGGGGCATGCGTAGGTGTGTACTACTGGGCTTTGGGATAGATCCCGAAGCCTTTGCTCAGAGTCGAACACACAAAAAAAGAAAATGCTCCAAAAATGTAAATGAACTACTGACCGTGACTACATAGCTGGGTAGGAGTTCAACTAGTATTCCACAACTTCCATCCACTTCTCAGTTTCCTTTGCTGGCTGATATACCTAAGATGGGAGAGGTTTCGTGTGTTTCTGTGCCAAAACATGATTCTCTTTGAAACGATGCGTAAGCGAGGAAAGTGATGGACGTGCCGTAAGTGAGAAGCCTGGCTGTGCACCAAAATTGTTTTAACCGTGCACCTACGACCAATAGTTTGTTTACACCGTCTTGATACCGTGTGGCACCTTAATTACCACTTTATGCACTAATTACTAATAATCGAGCGGGATGGAATCTTCTCACGGGAAACTGCTGTAGTGTGTGCTGGTGTGATATGAAAAGCTGGTGTGGTGTAGAATAGTGTGGTGTGGTTTGGTATGTAGTAGTGTGGTGCTGTGTGTAGCATGTTGATGTGGTAGTGTGATGTAAGGTAGTGATGTATATAATGGGTGCATGGTGGTGTAATGGGCAGTGGTGTTGTGGTGTGGTTTATGGTAGTGTGATGTCTCGTGTTGCTGTGTGGTCTGTGGGGCTATGGTGCGGTACTATTGTGCTATAGTGCTAATGTACTTAAGGAATGTATGGTAATGTGCTGTAGTGCCAAGATGTGGTGTTGAAACCTGTGTGATACTACGATGTGAGATTGTGTTTTTGTCCATTAGCTTTATGGTGTTATGATGTGGGCTTCTGTAGTAAGAGGTGATACCGTAAATGGCTGTATAGTGTTGAGGTATTTCAGTGCGAAATGCAAGTCGGTTTCGTGCTGTGGTATTATGTGTTCTAGCAGCGTGATGTGGTGTGGTGCAGCAGTGTGTTATGTCTTTGCATACAGTATTGTCAAATGGATGAATGCAAGGTTCGAAGGCTGTTTTTTTTTTATGTGACTCTTCTTTTAACCCCCCCCCCTCCACCCGTGCCAATAAAATCTATGCACAGTACGTATTTCAACAACATGTTCACAACCGTATTACGGAGACTGACAGTAAAGACGAGATCAAATGGAAGTTAACAACTTTGACCGCGACAAATGAAACATTGTATTATATTCTGACCATTCTCAGATTATTTTTATTCAGTATACGAGTTATTCACCGCAACATATTTATTAAAGACCCCCAACTTTAGTTCAGATGATCCTACCTAATCCCCATCTCTGTATTTTCCCTCGGTCAAATGCGATTAAATACAGCTCAAAGAAAGCCCTTGTAGTCATTGAGTTAGATGAAGATCATGTCGGTGATCACACACACACACACACACACACACACACACACACACACACACACACACACATCTCCTTCCTAATCCTATCCAGCCTGGAATTAGGTGGAAGTGTGCCCTCTTCAAGAAGAAACTATCAACCCCACGGCCTTCACAAGAGATGTGCACATTTAAGTTCTCTATATTAATTCTAAGTGTCCACTTTATCTATCTGTTGCCTGACGCCACACCCTGTGAGGGGCTACATTGGCAAAAGGATTTTCTTGGCGTTTCGGTTCCTACCCTGCTAAAATTCCTAGATGTTTATGGCTTACAATCCATCTATTAATCTCTGTGTATCCGTTACTTGAAGTAGTATGCCGCGAAGGGTGACCTCGACCGTACAACGACCTCTCATGCGACGACATACCACATTCCTTTACACACACCATTCAATTGGATTCGGAGATTTTAAATCGCATCCTCATCATCGATTTGTCTTGCACAAAAAAGCTTAATAATCCACTTGATTCTTACAAACGCAAAAGGGGCTATAATTAACATATATATGACATACATGACAAGTGAAATGTATAATGGAAATTATATATATAAAGAGGAAGCAATACAAAACCTTTACCTGCCAAAGTCATGCCTGACACACAACCACCCACACCAACATTCCCATAGGCTGTGCACAGTACAATCGGGCTATTGATGGGAGACTGTGAAGACGTATCAGGCGTTAAAATTGTATGGAGAGAGAGAGAGAGAGAGAGAGAGAGAGAGATTTACAAGTAGTACCTCGAAAGATCTTACGAACATTATAGACGGAGGACGTATCATAAATTAAGTTGCCAGGTATATGTTGCTACTTTAACAGATAAAAGTATTGAGATGACAACTCCTCGCACCCACCTATCCAACCAGCACTGGGGGCACAGAAGAGAGTAGTGCACCGACCCTAGGGTATAATGCCAGCCTAGGAAATTTTGCATCATAGAAAATATTCAGTCAACCACTAATTAAGCATAGCAAAACTGTCTAATCAACTTACGAATTGCTCGGTCATGAACCTGCCAGCTACCTATGTTTGTCCCAGTTCCAAGTTTACAGATCTTGTACAGTGCCTGAAAACATTTCCCAAGGCACCCTTTTGGAAACACTTCAGGTCGAGTTGGTGTTTAAACTAAGTATGTCCTGGTAGCTGACGTCCTCAACACATGAAGGATTACGAAGATCCTATTCATGTCCGTGCAAATGTTTTAGTCTCTGACAAATAGCTCAATGCCTGTAGCCTTCTCTGGAATCCCATGCATCTGTAGGATGGGACCTGTTTGTCACGCCGTGCCTAGACTCTCTTAAGCCTCGCTATTTCCATATTTCCTTCTTCCGGGTCGTTGACAAGAAAGGCACAGTTTAAACCAAACGTGTTCATTCAAAACCATTGCAATGACAGAGGATTATCTTCTTGTTTCTTTACCTACACCTGGAAGCAATTCTGTTTTCTCACTTGAATGCATTGTTTAGAGAACCTAATATCACTTCCTGATTAGTACATTTAAGTCTTTTTCCTAGTCAGTACTTTCGAGAGCACTAGTTAACAACGAGCAATCATTTCCTAGATTTATTTGATTTGCATGACCATCGTGCATAGCCTTGCACTTTTTATTTTGCCAGGACGGAGTGCTGCGAGGTATTGCTTTTGGTTGAGTTTGTTTGTGTTTGTTTCTTTGTTTATTAGCAATATTATGGAAAAAACGGCAGAATGAAATTATATCAAACTTTCAGGATATATGGGCACTCATCCACCAAAAAAGTTATTAAATTTTGGAGGTAATCGAGTGACCCTGAAAGGTCAAAATCAAGGTCACGGATATTCAGAAGGCTGTAACTTGAAAAAGGTTGATGAAGGTATTTACTATGGTGAATATTCAGGAACTCGTAAGATGGGCTTTCATTCCGAACCAAGACTTCTTCTGACTTCGAATGACTCTGAAAGGTCAAACTCAAGGTCACGGATATTCAGGGGTATATAACTGGAAACTGGTTGAAGACAGACAGTTACTATTATCAACATACAGGAAATCCTATATGGGTTTTTCATCAGTACATTGATCTTTGACCGTAAATGACCTTGAAAGGCAAAACTCATGATCATGGATATTCAGGGGGATATAACTGGAAACTCGTTGAAGATAGATTTTTACTTACTAAGATATAGGAAGTCTCATACGGGCTTTCATTTGGCAGCATGACCTTTGATATTGAGTGACCTTGAATGATCAAATGCAAGATCACTGATTTTCAGAGGGCATAACTTGAAAACATCTGCACTATTATCTTAGACTTTAATTGTGCACTCCCACTAAATGGCAGAAACGAGCCAGTATTTAACAGCAATAAAATAACTGGTGTCAGGCGAGGTTTGTTGTGCCTGGCACCATTTGTTCAGACTGAAGTACATTTGCCACTACTGAAACCAAAATTCTCTATCTTGGCATCTAATCTTCGTAATTACCCCTCCCTGCCCCACAGGGGCTCGGGGACGAGTATCGTATTCTCTCGGTTTGTCTGTTTGACTGTTTGTCTGTGTCTATTAAGAGCTTTGAACAAAAACTATCAGTGCGATTTTGACTAAAACTACAGAGATGATGGGCTATGACATTTTGATCATGTGATTAAATTTGGGCCAAATTGGGCCAACGCCCAGGCTGTAGGCTCAAAAAAAATAAAATAAAATCGCCAAAACTCTTTTCACATTCGTCATATCGACATGAAACCAAAATCTAAATGTGCATCTTTCAAATGTGCATCCTACAACATGCTTCACTATATCAGGGGGATCACCCCCTCCAGTTAGTGGTAGGAGAGTCAATGTCAGATGGGTTAGGCCTAAAATTTCAAGTGGGTATAAAATCGTAAATTTTCACCTGATTTACTCCAAATCTAATATGTGACATCTTTGACTAGATATCCTGTTGTGTTTATATGTCAGCAGTAAAATGACTGCTTTTGCTGTGCCCTGGCACCGCTTCTTGTTTACGAGAGATTACCTTGTGGCGTTATGTCCTCCACTTACAGTGTATTAATATGGGCACCTGGTGTTGCCAGGGCATAATTCTATGATCATGCATACTAGATTTGCTTGGGGCCATGGATGGCAACTCCCCCCAGGGTCTTGTTTTATCCACTGAAACTTTGTTCCTCCGCGGGTCCAAGTCCCCAGAGTTATATTCCCAGTGGGCGTATTCTTACCATGGACCTATTTTCCCACTATCCACTCACCCAGCACCCCTTCCAGCCCCCTCTGTTCACCCACCAAACCATCTACCCTACTCATGCACCTATCTACCTTCTCACTCACCCTGCCCACCCACTTGCACACACTCACCCATCCATCCTCCCCTCCCACTCACCCACCAAAGCTGCCCCACCTTACCCATCCAACTCTGTCTACTCACCCCACGCACCCTGCCCCACCATGCAAACCCTCTTACCCACCCTCTTACCCACCCAACCCCTCCAAATCCATCCTGCCAAATCATCCACTCAACCCTGCCAAACCATCCCATCCACCATATCAACCCAGCCAATCCATCCACCCATCTGCCCCACTGTAGCTACTAATGATACGGCTGTAGAAGTAAAGACTCTATTGTAATCAGCAATCATGTTTGCATCACATTGACTTAATCACTAGTAATTGGTTCTAATGCTGGCCATTCGGGGCGTCATTTTGGCAACTGTAATGTACACTCGGATAAAAAAAAATGATCTTTACACTAATGCCATTGAATACCTGCAACCTCATTCATCGATACTGTCAAATATGTATCTCGCTGGCACCTGCATAAGTCCGTATCTCACTCAGGCATATCACCCATACGGATGAGGATTATATCAAATACATTTCCTTCGCACACGTAGGTAGAGGTCAGAGTACAAAGATCACTTCTGACCCGAGTGTACACGTCTAAATTTGCTGTAAAAAAGTTACACCTGATAGAGCAGGTTAGAGGAGTCTATATGCATCTCTTCGATTTTCATTAATATCAGGCAGACAGACAGTCAGAAAAATCTTTTAAATATATCTGAATTATAGTCTCTGAGGACAACCCTCTAATTTATACGTATGCCTCTGTTCTTTCAGCATGCGCTGCCTGCCTGGCCGCATCTTTTCTGACGCTCCGAAAAGCGTTGTTAGACGCACCAAAACATGTGTAGTTCAAATTTGGACAAGGAGACTGACACCAAGAAAATCCACCTTTTTGCTGTTCTGGCAATGTTTCGCAAAATTTTAGCAGTTGTAATGAACACATCTAAATTCACCGTGAAAAGTTAAACCTTTAAGAGCTGTTTAAAGAGTTCTATATGCATCCCCCTCTATTTTCAATAGAGACAAACAGATAGACATACAGATTGATATTATTTTCATCAATCCAGTGTTGCCCCATGACTGCGTAGAAGCCCGGGGCAAGGCAAGTTGGTCATGACATTTAAGATGAAAGTGACCAGCCTCACTCATCCCTGAGTGGCATTACGTGAGCAATAAATCACAACCATCCCTTGGATATAAACCTGCACAAGCTCAATCCGTTTGGAGCGCCTTAATTGCCCACTAACCACTAGGCGCCATAATTTTATTATGGTTACCAGCATGCATAGCAAATAGTTTCCTGGTGTACAGGAAACCATTTGGGCTTGTTAGTCAGTGCAGAGTCACTCGTAGACAGAAGGAGGAGGAAAGAATGAAGGAAAATAATGGTGGAGGAGGGATGGAAAGAAGGAAGGAAGAGAGAAACGGGCAGGAACTCGAGAGCTGCACTACATCGAGTGATTGGATGGTGAGTGTCCCCACCAACCTCAAAGATAGATCACAGAAAGACATACATTCTATATTCATACATATATATATATATATATATATATATATATATATATATATATATATATATATATATATATATATATATATATATATATATATTCATCCATCCATCCATCAACAAATCCTAAGTTGCCCCATGAGAAGCGTAGGAGCCCGGGGCTAGGCAGTTGGTCCTGACATTTAAGATGAGAGTGACCAACCTCACTCATCCCTGAGTGGTACTACGTGAGCAATAAACTCCAACCATCCCTTGGACACAAACCTTCACCAGCTCAATCCGATTGGAGCACAATAATTACCCACTAAACATATATATATATATATATATATATATATATATATATATATATATATATATATATATATATATATATATATATATATATATATATGTATATATATATATATATATATATATATATATATATATAGCCCGACGCCCTAATCCCGCAAAGGGTGGCCGCAGACAAAACGCCTCCAAGTCACTCTGTTACCCACCATTTGACTACCCTCCCCCCAACTCACCCCCTCCCTCATATACCTCTCAATTCCATCCCTCCACCTCATCCTCGGTCTACCCCTCCCTCTCCCTCCCTCCACCTCACCTACATACACCCTCTTAGTCAGTCTTTCATTCTCCATTCTCTCCACATGTCCAAACCACCTCAGTGTATTTCTCCTAATCTTCTCAACCACATCCACATCTACCCCACAACGTTCCTTCACTTCATTCGTCAACCTGTTCCTCCACGTCACTCCACATCCTCCTCTCAAGTACTCATTTCCAATGCTCTCACTCTTGACTTGTTCCCCTCTTGCAAGGTCCACGTCTCGCTTCCATACGTCAGGGTAGGGATCACAATACCATCATGCAGTGACTTCTTAACTTCCATACTCACCTCCCTATTTCTCATCACTGCTTTCAGTGTACCAACAACCTTCCTTCCCTGCTGTACCCTTTCATGTACTTCATCCCCCAAAGTTCCATCCTTACTCATCACACTAACCAAGTACTTGAATGCACTCACATTCTCCATATCCTCACCATCCAAACTCACTGCACACTCTATGACTTCATTCCTTTCAAACACCATAACTTTACTTTTGTTTACATTAACTTTCAGCTTCCTCCTCCTACACACTGTCCCAAATTCATTCACCAAACCTTGCAACTCCCATTCATCTTCACTCAACAGTACTGTATCATCAGCAAACAGCAACACCGGAAGCTTCCAAATCTCACCCTCATTCATTAGGGCCAGCCCCACATCCACTGCCCTACCTTGCACCTCCTTTACAATCCCATCCATATATATATTAAACAGCCATGGAGACATCACATACCCCTGTTTCAGTCCCACATTGAGATCAAAGAACTCACTCAGCTCACCATCCACTCGCACCGTAGCCCTAGCTCCCTCATACATACTCTTCACAGCACTCAACAATTTCCCCTCCACTCCATATATTCTTAATACCTTCCACATACCTTGCCTATCTATTCTCTCATAAGCTTTCTCCAAGTCCATGAAGGCAGCATCTCCTCACAGTATGATGCGTCAAGCAAATGAGAAACTAATTTCAAACTTAGCTATTGTATCACCTTTTTAACCCGGCATATTCTATGGATGTTTTATATTTTTTGGGTGACCATAAGACGATTTTGTTCATCAGAGGAAAATATAGTGAAGGAAAGGATCTCAACTGGCTCGATTAACCTTTGGAATCCTCGAACCTTCCTTACCTGAACAGAGCGGCTTCGGCAGATCCTGAATAAAATGCTCAACTTCGCTTTCCAGAAGGTTAACAACATCATAATGCAGGTTATGATCTTGTACATACAAAAGGAATACATTTCAATTCTCCTTAGTCATGGACTGCAAAGCCTTCCTACCCCCCCCCTTATCACCCTCCCATAAAGTCCATCTTCAAAGAATGCATTACACCTGCCATGCTCTGTAACCCATCAACGTTCTACTCCGTCACCTGTATTCCTTTCCTCTGACTTTGGGATTAAGTACAGGACAGACTACTAGGTTACTTGAAAAGTACTGGCACGGGACTTCATGCAGTAGCACCGATATAAAGAGTAGCTTTCCTGTCCAGTTGCACTGCCATCTATCAGCTCACTCTCTATCCACCGAAAGATAATATGCACGTCTGGAGTGGAGCAAATTCTGTCTTGCAGTCCACTGAGTTTACATTTTAATTGAACATGAGGCTACAACAGCTGCTGCTGTTGCTGCAAGACATCACTGCAAAGTTTAATGTAATCGTCTGGATAGCGCAAGAATAGAATTTTACTTAACGTCATCGTGAAGTAGTTAATACCAAAATTCAGGCCCATTGTTCACGCCATAATAAGAAAACGTAAAATATATATTTCAGTTTGGCCCAAAGGCTGGATATGCAAATGAAGTGTTGTCCAATGGCGCGAATGTAAATGTCGGTGCATCAGCTTATTTTCACGCTAATTTCTGTTGTGAAAAGTCCGTCAATAGTATGAGGGAAATGTGGAATGTTTATTTAGCTTATTTACTTTTGAGCTTTGTCTTAACTTCAATTTCCTCTTGATCAGATTTTATGGATCCCTTGCTAATTTCCTAGTGTAATCTGTGTACGAGCTTTAACTTATTAAATTACATTACGTATTTTTTTTTTATTCTTGCTATAACAGAGGATTTCTTTCAGTTAAGGAGAGCCTGTTCAACATGAAGAGGTTAAATACAGCCTTCCTTTGTCCCTAAACGACTTGGAGGCTCTCTGTAGCAGTATATGGTCTGGTGGTTGCAATAACTAACTATAAAAATGCGTCATCGAGTCGAAAAGGTTATTGATCTGGGTTTTGTCTCAAAAACATATATACAATAGAGCATCTGTCATAACTTACATTTGTTTTCGCAGGTAGAATTAGAGACCCGGAAGATTCTGCATACTCTTCTTTCCCTTCTGAGAATCGGGAGAGAACTGATGATAGTTCCCTCCCTCAATTAACAATCGTTGCTACAGAGACAAGAGACAACGAAAGGTTTTCCAGTCTCATGTCCATCCTGCAAATCAGAATTTTAGTTATGAGAATTTGATAATAAGTTTGTGAACCTAGCCCTGGACTGCAATGGCCTTCTCTCGAGCCTTTCTACCTCCCTACCAACCTCATAAAACATCCATCTTCAAAGAGTGCATTACCTTTGCTCTGCTGTATAACCTAGCACCATCACACTTCATCACACTTATACCTTTATGCCCTCTCCACCATTCTATTACCCCCTTATTCGAGTTTTAAGATGGGTCTGTGTTGTCCTCCTTCTGTCAGCTTTGCCTCCACTGTAATCGAACACCGAAATTTAAACTTATGATTTTTTCCCCCTCTGTCCCATCAAAAACCACGATCGTAGCCCCTCGAACACTCCTGTTTTCTGCCAGACCTACTCATGTGTCACTTCCCCACCCACAGCTGGCACCTTACAAGTCTACCGACATTACCCATCTTCACAGGACATACTCCCCCAGCATGCCCCGTCACTCCATTACCATGGCAGCCCATGTGAAATGGCCATCATAAAAGCTCACGACATCCCTCATCATTGCAACTTCACATTTGCTCCAGATAAATCCATTCATCATCAATGCATTGGACATTCACAGTTCTTCACATTTGCTCCAGATAAATCCATTCATCATCAAGGCATTGGACATTCACAGTTCTTCTACTTCACTCAAAATACATCAGTTTTTGTGACTTGCCCAGACACACCTTCAGCCCATACATCAGCATCTGGTTTATACATCTCACCAGATTACTGTGCAGTCCTGACACCTACACTATCCACCTTGCCCACTAAAAACCATTATGCCATTCTCAACCACACACACAAATACTTCCAGCCATTACCTAGGATGAACTTAAATGTAAGTGCACACATTAGGTTGACTTCATCCAAGTGTGAAACAATGCAACTAATAAATCAGACAATACAGCCTTGGGAAGAATATAGTAGGATTATATTCAACCCATATAATGTTTCCAGCCCAGCTCCAGTCATCTTTGTAATTTTCTCCATCATATTTACTGTATTAACTTTGGATGGGGTATATGTGCAGGAGTAGGTGAGAATGTGAGGGCAAAAGAATCAGTATGTATAGTTGTGAGTAAAAGATGGAAGAAGAGCATAAGAGAGTATGGATCACTTGGGTCAAGGATTGTGTAGGTAAGATTGAAAGTTGGAATGCAAATGTGGGCGATTGTGTGTGTGTATGCGCCAAAGCAAAAGATCGTGCAAGCAGAGTGAGAGAAGAATTCTGGACAAATGTGGAAGTGTGCATGGAAAAGTTTGGAAGGAATGAGAGAGTGTTTTTGATCGGTGATATGAATGGTAAAGTAGGGAATGTGAAAGTGGATGGAATAGTTGGTGAGTGGGATGTGCCTGCTGAGGTAGATGAGAATGGCAGTGCGTTAGTGGACATTTGTATTTTGGGATGGGGTTGATGATAGCCATTACCCTCTTCAGACACAAAATGATTCACAGGTATACATGGCGAGTGATGAGAAGGGTGGGTGGTGAACTGAATGAAAGGAAGGCAATGATTGATTATGTGTGTGTGGATGAAAGGATGCGAAGATGTGTAATAGATGCAAAAGCTTATAGAGGTTGGGGAAGTTGATTTTCTGACCACTACTTGGTGGTGGCCAGAATTAAAATTCAAGTAAGATGGAGGAATAGAAAAAGGGAAAGACGAGAGGAAGGAGTAGTTGCAAGGAGAGTGGAAAGGTTACAAGAGGATGAGAAAAAGGCAGAGTATAAGAGAGAAGTGGAGGAACGATTGGGCAAATATGAATTGGAGCAGATGGGAGACGTGGAAGGTGTCTGTAGGATATTTACAAAAGAAATGTGTGCAGCATGTGATGTGGTGTGTGGAAGGAAGAGAAGACGGAGGGGGGTGCAAGGAACAGCGTGGTGGACTGAAGAGGTGAGACAGGCTGTGGCACAAAAGAAGAAAGCATACAATGAATGGATGAGAAATAGGGCCGTGGAAGAAGTTGAGAGGCGGAAGAGAGAGTTATATGTAGAAAGAAAGAGAGAGGTGAAAAGATTAGTAAGAGAGAGTAAGAAGAGAGTGGATGAGGAATTTGGAAGGAATTTGAGTGTAAAGTGGAGGGACTGTAAGAAAATGTTCTGGAAAGAGGTGAAAAGAGTAAGACAGGGTGGAAGTGAAGTTAGCAGGGGAGTGAAAGATAAAAATGGTAGATTACTAGTGGAGAGGGGAGAAAAAGTGAGCAGATGGAGAGAACACTTTAAGGAATTGTTGAACATAGAGGATGGAAGTAATGCGAGTATAAGTGGCTGGGGAATGGCTGGGAGAAAGAGGGAGGTGAGAAGACAGGAAGAAATCAGTAGGATAGAAGTTGTGGAAGCAATGAAGAAAGTTAAATCGGGGAAAGCCCCAGGAACTGATGGAGTGTGTGGTGAAATGCTGAAGCATGGGGGAGAGATAGTAGTAGAATGGATATGGAAGATGTGCAGATTGGCCTGGGAAGAAGGTAGAGTACCAGAGGATTGGAAGTCAGGTATAATTATTCCCTTGTACAAAGGAAAAGGGGAAAAAGAAGTGTGTGGTAATCATAGGGGCATTTGTCTTCTTAGTATAATAGGAAAAGTGTATGATAGAATACTTATTGACAGAGTTAGAGAAAGAACAGAGAAATTAGTTGGAGAAGAATAGGGAGGCTTTAGGAAGGGAAGAGGTTGTGTAGATCAGATATTCATTCTTAGATCTTTAGTGGAAAAGTTTCTAGAGAAGGGAAAGAAGTTGTATGCGGCTTTCATGGATTTGGAGAAAGCATATGACAGGGTGGATAGACAAGGATTGTGGAAAGTGTTAAGAATATATGGAGTAGATGGGAAGTTGTTCAATGCTGTGAAGAGTATGTACGATGGTGCAAAGGCTGCAGTGCGTGTGGATGGTGAACTAAGTGAATTTTTCTCTTTGAAGGTTGGGTTGAAACAGGGATGTGTCATGTCTCCATGGTTGTTCAATCTGTACATGGATGGGGTAATAAAAGAGGTACAAGGTAGGGTAGTGGATGTTGGAGTGGCCCTGGTGAGAGAGGATAGTGTTTGGAAACTCCCTGTACTGTTGTTTGCAGATTATACTGTGTTGTTGAGTGAAGACGAAGGGGAGCTGCAAGGCTTGGTGGATGAGTTTGGGAGATTGTGTAAGAAACGGAATCTAAAGGTGAATGTAGGGAAGAGTAAAGTGATGGTCTTTGAGAGAGGTGAAGTCAGTGAATGGACAGCGAGGTTGGATGGTGAGAAATTGGAAAATGTGAGTACGTTTAAGTACTTGGGTAGTGTGATGAGTAAGGATGGAGGTTTGGAGGGTGAAGTGCTTGAAAGGGTACAGCAGGGAAGAAAGATTGCTGGTTCTTTGAAAGCAGTGATAAGAAACAGGGAAGTGAGCATGGAAGTGAAAAAGTTACTACATGACAGTATTATGATACCAACTCTAACGTATGGAAGTGAAGCTTGGACGTTGTTGGAAGGACACAAGTCAAGAGTGAGAGCAGGGGAAATGAGTTATTTAAGAGGAGCCTGTGGAGTCACATGGAAAGACAGGCTGACGAATGAGGATATAAAGGAGCGTTATGGTGTGGATGTGGATGTGATAGGAAGCGTTATGAGGAACACACTGAGGTGGTTTGGCCATGTGGAGAGGATGGAGGGTGAAAGACTGACGAAGATAGTGTATGTGAGTGAGGTGGAGGGGGGAAGAGGGAGGGGGAGGCCGAGGAAGAGATGGAGGGATGGGGTGGAGAGGTATATGAGAGCGGGGGGGGTGAGTTGGGAGCAGGGCAGTGAAATGGCGGGGGACAAGGCGACTTGGAAGCGATTTGTTTGTGGCCACCCCAAACGGGATTGAGGCTTCTGGCAATATATATATATATATATATATATATATATATATATATATATATATATATATATATATATATACAGCAAGTCCTTCTCATATATATTGTATAGTTTACTACAGTAGACTTGCAACTGTATTAATTTAATATTACTATTATATTGTACAATTTTATAACTACAATGATGACATTATCCCAATTACTTAACTTTACGATATTATGTACTTCACTTAATTACCTTACAAGTTGATTGTAATACGTATATAGTATGCATTAATATGTTATGACAATATTTACTGTCGTTGGTACGACAGCGGGCGTGACCGAGCAATATGTAGACATTATATAGGCATTAGATAGCCATTAGTATAGATTTCATAAACACAAGGTACAGGAAATAGTGTCTGCTGGAGACATACACAGTTCTCACTAGGAATGTCAATTCACATAATATTTATCCACAACCTTGTTGTCCCAGACCATCAAGAATCCTTAACCATATGATGTATCTCAAACTTCCTTATAGTCCAGATGACCAAGAATTTCATGATGTATTCAAACACGTGGAGCAACCAGCCCTAGTCAGTTAGTCCACATGGATGGAAATCTACTAGACATTACAACACTCCCACATATCCTCTCCGAACTGTATATAATGTCGGAGAGATTCCCTTCAGAGTTAGAAGGGGTTAGAAGGGCTAGAGAGAAGGTCCGACACTGGGGTCACGCTCCACTACACTAACTTACTATTATAACTGTGTGCAATAAACTTCGTAACCCAAGAGTGCTGTAACTCACCTCGTTGACACAACGTCTCACTACTTCATTCTGCTGAGCTTAACAATCCAAAATCGATTGCCCTATCTCCCTACAAGTACCTAAGACCACACTGTCAAGACCCATCCTGCCCACCCATGTTCGCTTATCCACCCTGGTCAAGGGATATGAATCAATAAAAAAAATATTGTATATGCTGTATGGTGGTGCTATATTGGACATTTCTGCAGGGAGGGGGTCTTTAGGCACAATATGATCCACAGGAATATGTGGTGAGTGATGAGAAGGGTGGATGGTGAACTAAATAAAATTAAGGCTATGATTATGTGTGTGTGTGTGTGTGTGTGTGTGTGTGTGTGTGTGTGTGTGTGTGTGTGTGTGTGTGTGTGTGTGTGTGTGTGTGTGTGTGTGTGTGTGTGTGTGTGTGTGTGTGTGTGTGTGTGTGTGTGTGTGTGTGTGTGTGTGTGTGTGTGTGTGTGTGTGTGTGTGTGTGTGTGTGTGTGTGTGTGTGTGTGTGTGTGTGTGTGTGTGTGTGTGTGTGTGTGTGTGTGTGGATGACAGAATGAGAAGCTATGTAAAGGATGCAAGAGCATACAGAGGGAGGGGGAGTGGACTTTCTGACCAACACTTTCTGATGATGAAAGTCACGGTACAAATGCGATGGTAGAATAGAAGGAGAGAATGCAGGAGGAAGTAGTCCATTCAAGGAGAGTGGAAAGATTGCAAGAGGATGAAAAAAAAAAAAAACATAAGAGAGAAGCGGAGGAGCGATTGGGGAAATATAATTTGGTGCCTATCAGGGAGGTGGATAGAATGTGCAAGATACTAACAGAAGAAATCTGTGGACCATGTGAGGTGGTGTGTGGGGTGAAGAGAAGATGAAAAGGGGTGTAAGGAACGGCATGGTGGAGTGAAGAGGTGAGACAAGCTGTGGCAGAAAAGAAGAAAGCATATATTTAGTGGATGGAATGAAGTATCATGGTGGAAGTTGAGAGATGGAATAGAGGGTTATATGCAGAGAGGAAGAGGGAGGTGAAAAGATTAGTAAGAGAGAGTAAGAAGAAAGTGGATGATGATTTGGAAGGAATTTGAGTGTAAAATGTAAGTAATATAAGATAATATTCTGGAAAAAAAAAAAAAAAAGGTAAAAAGAGTTAGACAGCGTGATGAAGAAGGTAACAGGAAATGAATGATAAAAATGGTAGATTGATTATGGAGAAGGGAGAAAAAGTGAGAAGATGGCGAGAACAGTTTAAGGAATTGTTAAGAGAATGAAAGTATTGCAAGCATAAGTGGCTGGGGAATGAGTGGGAGATGGAGGGAGATGAGAAGGGAAGAAGAGATCAATAAGATGGAAGTAGTGGAAACAATGAAGAAAGTCAAAATGGGGAGAGCCCCAAGAATTGGAGTGTGTGATGAAATGCTAAAGCACTGGGGTGCTATAGAAGTAGAATGGATATGGAAGATGTGCAGCTTAGCCTGAGAGGAAGGTAGAGTCCCGGAGGATTGGAAGTCAAGTATTTGTATCATTATTCCCTTGTGCAAAAGAAAAGGGAAAAAGAAGTGTGTGGTAATCGCAAGGGCACTAGTCTTCTCCATGAAATAGGAAAAGTATATGGTAGGATACTAGTTAATAGTTACGGAAATAACAGAAGAATTAGTAGGAGAAGAATAGGGAGGTTGTGTAGATCAGATATTCATTTTAAGATTTTTAGTGGAAAAGTTTCTAGAGAAGAGAAAGAAGTTGTATGCATCTTTCATTAATTGGAGAAAGCATATGGCAGATTGGTTAGACAAGGAATGTGGAAAATATTAAGAATATGTGGAGTAAATGGGAAGCTGTTGTATCCCGTGAAGAGTATGTATGAGGGTGCTAAGGTTGCAGAGCATTTGGCTGGTGAACTGAGTGATTTTTTCTATCGGAATGTTGGACTGAAACAGGGATTCGTCATGTCTCCAGGTTGTTCAGTCTGCATATGGGTGAGATTATAAAAGAGTTACAAGGTAGAGCAGTGAATGATGGAGGAGCCCTAATGAGTGAGGGTAGTACAGAAAACTCTCAATTATCCATTGTAATTCATCGTAGCCCTATGCTGAATAAAGTGGAATCCCGGATATTGCATAGTATCCCCCATCGGCTCAACATTCAGCATCGCGCAGGATACTGTGTTACTATCTGTCTCGACCCTGTATCCTAAACAGTATCCCATGATGAAAAATATGCATAAAATACAATACAGTATTGATACAGTACAATAATACTGTTCAGTACAATCTCAGTTAACCAGGAAGCTTGGGGAATTTACCTTCTCGGTTACTTATTTTCCTGGCCATCTAATGTATACTCTTATAAATAGGTTATAACATACCGCTCGTATCAAGGGCCTCACAAGCAATTCCATTTGAAAAGACCCCATAGACTTAACACACACGACTGCAGTGTCTTGCAGTAGTGCACAATGGACACAGTAAGTGCGTTTTACAAGTATTAAACATTATTTGTTATTAAATTTAAAAAATATGAATAATAAACTAAATAAATAAATCTTGAGCATTTACTGATGAACTGATTTTTTCTTCTTTTTTTTTATGCGAGGAAGAAGGAACCAAAGGCCATGAGCCCGCAGTAACAGTTCCCTCCAAAAGAAAAACAAAATACAGTAGAGAGCCAAATTCAAGATCCGATCATTTTGAGATGCCTGGACACACTGCTTTTGAAAGACTGGAGATCATAGGCAGCAGAAAATACAGACAGAGGGAGACAGTTCCAGAGCTGACCTGTTGCATAAATGAAAGACTGGGAGTAACAGTTAACTCTTGCATTAGAGAGTTGGACAGAAAAGGGATGAGAGTTTGCTGCCAGATGGGTGCTACGCGCCCGTCGTAGAGGTGGAGGAATGCAAGCAGACAGTTCAGAGGAGCAGTGACCATTAAAGTAGCGATAGAAAAGAGATAAAGATGCAACAGTGTGGCGAAGAGACAGAGGTTGAAGGGAGTCAGTAAGAGGAGGAGAGTTAATGAGACAAAAAGCCTTTGACTCCACCCTATTGAGAAGACCTGTATGTGGGAAGCCTCCCCACACATGAGAGTTGTACTCCACACAGGGGTGGATAAAACCCCTGTATAGAGTCAACAATTGTGCAGGGGTAAAGAAAGAGCGGAGTCGGCTTAGCACACCCAATCTCTTGGAAGCAGATTTTACAAGAGATGTAATATGATCTTTCCAAGATAAGTCCCCAGTAAATGAAACCCCAAGCATGTTCAAGGATGATGCAGGATTAAGCTGAATATTATTAAACATTAATGGGTATACCTGTGGAAGATTTTGTCGAGTTGATAGGTGTAAGAACTGAGTCTTAGATGCATTAAAGACAACCATATTATTTTTACCCCAGTCAGAGATACGAGCCAAGCAGACATTAGGTGTGCCATAGCCTCATCCCTTGTTTCTTGAAGTAACTGTTGAGATGGGCGTTGCGGGAACCGAATGGAAAGGTGAAGGGTGGAGTCATCAGCATATGAGTGGATAGGGTTAGATGTACAGCTTAGATCATTGATGAATAAAAGGAAGAGAGTTGGTGATAGGACAGAGCCCTGAGGAACACCACTGTTGATAGATCTAGGAGAAGAACGATGGCCGTCTACAACAGCGGCTATAGAACGACCAGAAAGGAAGCTAGCGATGAAGGCACAGATAGAAGGATAGAAACCGTAGGAGGGCAGTTTGGAAATTAAAGATTTATGCCAGACTCGATCAAAAGCCTTTGAGATGTCAAGTGCAATGGCAAAGCTTTCGCCAAAGTCCCGAAAGGAGGATGACCAGGAGTCTGAAAGGTAGGTGAGAAGATCGCCAGTGGAGCGTCCCTGACGGAACCCATACTGACGATCGGAAAGAAGGTTGTGATTGGAAAGATGCCTTAAAATTTTTCTATTAAGAATTGACTCGAAAACTTTTGAATTACAGGACGTTAAAGCAATTGGACGATAGTTGGAGGGTTGGGAGTGGTCACCCTTCTTTGGGACTGGCTGAATGAGAGCAAACTTCCAGCAAGAAGGAAAGGTACAAGTTGACAGACAAAGGCGAAAGAGTTTGCCTAGGCAGGGTGTAAGCACAGAAGCACAGTTCTTGAGAACAACAGGAGGGACCCCATCAGGCCCATATGCCTTGTTAGTACTGAGGCCAGAGATGGCAGAAAATACATTAACTGAAGAAATTTTAATGTCAGCCATGAGGAGGTCAGAGAGGGGAAGTGATGGAGGAACAGCACCGGAATCGTCTAAGGTGGAATTGGAGGAGAAAGTCTGTGCGAAGAGATCTGCTTTATCAGTAGAAGAAATAGCTACAGAACCATCAGAGTAGAAAAGAGGAGGGAAGGATGATGAGGTAAAGTTGTTAGAAAGATTTTTGGCAAGGTGCCAGAAGGAGCGGGAAGAATTCGAGTTGGAGAGTTGAGAGCATTTAGTATGGATAAAATTATTTTTAGTAGAGCGAAGAACAGACTTAGCACAATTCCGGGCAGAAACGTAAAGATGATGTGATTCAGGAGTGGGTTGGCTCCAGTACCTTTTGTAGGCCTTCTCCTTGTTGCGGACAGCATTAGAACAAGCGTGATTAAACCAAGGCTTTCTTGCGTTAGTCAAAGGATATGAGAAAGGAATGTATGCTTCCATGCCCGAGAGAATAACCTCCGTAATGCGCAAGGCACACACAGATGGCTCACGGCCATGGAAGCAATAATCATTCCAGGGAAAATCAAAGAAGTACAGCCTGAGGGCCTCCCAGTCCGCGGCTCCAAAATGCCACAGACGACGTGTCCCTGGAGGGTCCACAGGCCGTACCGGAGTGATAGGACAGGTTAGGGTAATAAGGTTGTGATCGGAGGAGCCCAACGGAGAGAAAAGATTAACAGAGTAAGCAGAAGGATTAGTTGTGAGGAAGAGGTCAAGTATGTTGGAGCTCTCTCCAAGGCGGTCAGGGATACGGGTAGGGTGCTGTACAAGCTGCTCTAGGTCATTAAGGATAGAAAAGATGTAGGCTTGTTCACCAGGTGGATCAGTGAAAGGAGAGGATAGCCAAAGGTGGTGGTGAACATTGAAATCTCCAAGAATGGAGATTTCAGAGAAAGGAGAAATGGATAGAATGTGTTCCATCGTAGAAGTAAGATAGTCGAAGAATTTTTGATAGTCAGTAGAATTAGGGGATAAGTAAACAGCACAGATATATTTAGTCAGAGAATGACAGGAAAGCCGGAGCCAGAGTGTGGAGAATTCAGAAGAATCAAGTTCAGGAACACGAGAGCAAGATAAGTCGTTGCGTATATATACACAACAGCCACCTTTGGCTTTGAAATGAGTATAGAGAAAGTAGGAGGATACAGAAAAGGGTTTGCTGTTGGTTGCCTCAGACAGCTGAGTCTCCGTTAGAAAAAGAAGGTGAGGTTTAGAGGAGGAGAGGTGGTGCTCAACAGAGCGAAAGTTAGATGTAAGGCCGCGAATGTTGCAGAAATGAAGAAGAAGAGAGTCAGACAGTGGTTCCAGGCACCTCGAGTCGTCACCGGGAGAGGGGCAGATGGCAGGGGCATTTATGGTCCCCCCCCCCCTGGGGACTCCAAGGCTTGATTAATCGACACCATTTTTGGTAATTTTGAATAGGAAGTGTAGTGTGTACTGTGCATGTAGTTTGGTGAAGATAGTTAGAGAAATTTGTACTGGAGAGCATGCTGGCCTACTCTCTGTGTAACTGAGATACTGAAAAAGTTCAGCAAAGGGGGATGGTCAGGAACTAGTCCTGAGGGCTGATGAAACGGGAGCTCCAGCACTCCCTGTCATCAGCTTGTCCATCCACCTCGGGAGTACTGCCCTGCTCGACTGGTGCTACAGTCTACTCCACATATTCATAATGAAGTGTTGTACAGTAGAATAATCGCGACTCCCTCGTTCACAGTTGTGTAAATGGCCACAGCCCACCAATTTATTCCTTACCTGACTGCTGTCACCCCACCCCTCACTCGCCACTCAGCTGTTTTGCAGATAATACAGTAAATACCTGAGAAATGCATGGAAAAATAAGCTAAAGAAACAATTCTTGACCATTTACTGGTAAACTGATGAGTAGGAAAGAAGTGTTAAACAGCAGAATTATCACGACTCTCTTGCTCACAGTTGTATACGGCCTTGGCCTACCAATTTAATCCTCAAATACGTTCCAAGATGAATTTATGCATCATCTTACAATGCATTTGCAGTGGCAGAGAAGATAAAGTCTGATAGAAATGAAGGTTTGCTTTGTTGGATAAAATGACTCTGCTTGCAATTCTTAGGCTATGTATTTACTGTATTATCTACAAACCAGCTGAGTGGCGAGTAAGGGATGCAGTGCAGTGATCAGGTAAGGAATAAATTAGCGAGCCATGGACATATACATAACTTGTGCAAAGGAGTCGTGATAATTCTACTGAACAACACTACATTCAAATCATCAGTTCACCAATAAAGCTCAAGATTTATTTCTTCAGTTTCTTTTTCCATATTTTTAAGAGTAACATTTAACAGAATGGGCTGTAAGGTATTGCATGCTCGTTGGTAGTTAGAGTAGTTGCATTAGGTTGAAAACCATACAGGTACCACACACTTGCCACTGATGAAGAACATTTTTTTTTTTAAATGGATCTATTCATCCTGCATTTCTTGACCCCTCAGTCCTGAAAACTTTGCCATGAGAAAAAAATGAAAATTAAATATATATATAAAAATACAGTATTGATGCAGTACAGTAATAAAGTATATAGCATACTACGTACTCGCCTAGTGTTAGCAGCAATGGAGGGTAGTGTGCACTATGCAGTTCAACACAGTGCACTTAATGTCGTGGTCTAGTGGCTGTAAACATGTGTATAGTCATTTCAGAATCACATTAGGGCACTAGAACTACAAAGCACTGAAAAGCCATGAGATTTATAACAACAAGCAAGGCATGTGAGGCAACAGAGCAAGTCTTAGCACCAGGGTTTTACCACCCCATGGTCACAAGAGCAGAACACATAGATATCTCTTCACTGAATGACATCCACGGGAGACTGAGAGTGACAGTAGGCTCAGTGCATCGGGGACCTAAGACCCTATTCACACCAATAAGGGACATAAAAGAGTGAAATGAGGTTTTAGAGGTAAGTATGGAAAATACAGTAAAATATGAAACATTCTGGGTTACAGCAAGTCCCTGGTCTCGATGAATAACCCCCCTCCTCTCAGACTCTGACAGTAAAAAGGAGTTCCTGAAGCACCTGCAGTACACTGTACATGAAGTCTTGCACTGAACTTAGTCATTTGCAGTCAGAATTCCAATCTCTTAACACTTCGCACTCTAGTCTTACTTGCGCTCCATTGTACCTTAATGAAATAAGTGTTGCACTTTGCACTTAAAGTCTTTGCACTCATAAATCCATATTTTAAACATAACACACTCTAGTTAATTTGCGCTACATTGAAAGTCTATAAAATCAGTGTTGCACTCTGCACTTTAGTCTTTGCACTCAGAATTCTAATTTCTTAATTTGCACTGTTTTTTTTTTCACTGCACAACACTGTAAATTCCTGTGTGGTCTAGTGGAGAAGCTCTTGCTGTTTAATCACTGTCAGAGTCTGACAGTAGCTGATGCAGGTGGCCTAGGGGTGCATCACTGGGTCGTGGTGATGGAGTACCCACTGCAGACGACTCTGAAGAGAGGCGAAAACTCACATCAAGCGGTGACTCCACCATGCCTGATGAACTGGGCTGTGGCTTGGAGGATGAGAGCCTGTCTTGGAGAGGCAATGGAGTGGAGCCAGGGCTGGGCACAGCGGGGGTCACGGGTCTGAAAAAGCTGCCAATGGTTGATTGATGCAAGGAATGACGATTTTGACGATTAATGATGCGCTGACTGAAAGCGCACACTTCCTCCACAAGTCCCAAGGGCCCCATCTCGCTGTCGCAGTCCGGGTGTTCCAGTCAAGAACGAACTCTACATGTTCCCGGAGTGCGCTCAGCTTGGGGATGGCTGGAGTGGTGTCACGCTGAGAGGAGTCCGCATCATTGTCGCCGTCCTCGTCGGAATCTTCAAGCTGGGTACTGACACGTGCAACTGAAGATGCGATCTTTATAGCAGACATGGTCTGATACCCAGGACTGCCCTCGTCATCATTCAACCACTCACGCACTTCGTCCACATCAACATCGTACCCATGTGCACGTAGACGTGCGTGGAAGTCATCCATGTCAAGACCTAGGAACTCGTGCTCCACATCCGTTCCGAGAAGCAGACGAGACCAGCCATTTTCTAGAGTCTTGACAGGGACTTCCTTCCATGCACTGGCCCAGTTGTAAATAGCAGACTTGATGTTGTAGCGGTGAAGGTTTTCCAAAGTCCGCTGGCCTCGCATGTCCTGTCCCTCCCTGCGCTCGTCCTCGTCCTCAAGAACAACCATCACCTCGTCCAGGAACTTCCGTCGATACAGCCTCTTCATTGCCACGATCACTCCTTTGCCCACTGGTTGGATGAGAGCAGTCATATTAGGTGGCAGAAACATGCACCTAATGCGCCCATTCTCAGCCACCAAGTCCTTGTCGCACGGGTGAGCAGCTGCATTGTCGAGGAGAAGGAGGGCCTTTACCTGGTAGCATGGGATTCCCAGTTACTCCGTCTGGTAATGGATGACCTCCTTGACGAAATGGCAGTGGAACCAGTCTTTGAAGATCTGGGCAGTGAACCATGCCTTCAAAGAATTGTACCAAATGAGAGGAAGGATATCCATCACCCCACAAAGACACCGAGGCTGCTTTGCACGGCCAACAATAACAGGCTTAAGCTGGTGCATGCCATAAGCATTGGCACAACACAAAGCAGATATCCGTTGCTCAGAAAGCTTGCACCCAGGTACATGCTTCTCCGTCTCCTCAGCTAGAGTGTTTGTAGCCAAAGAGCGATAGAATAAACCAGTTTCATCAGTGTTGTAGACTTGACCGAGAGTGAGGCCCTCCCTGTCGATCAAGCGCTTCACCTTGTGCCGAAACTCCTCTACTCCATCCTCATTGGCGTCCAAAGCTTCGCCATGAGACTTATGGTTGGTAAGGCCATGTCGTAACTTGAACGCGAAGAGTCAACCCTCGGATGCCTTGAAGTCTAGGGCGTCGTGAAGCCTTGCGAACTTCTCAACAGCAGCCTTCAGCTCCGTGCCATGCACCAGCACACCAGCAGCACATTGCTGTCAATACCAAATCAACATGGAGCGGTCGACTTCAGCATACTTGGGAGTAAACATCATCTTCCTCTCCACGTTGTGTTTGTTTTTCGACAAGAAGTCAGCCGCGTACTGCATGAGTTTGTTGCGGGATCTCCTGATAACAAACAAATTAGATTGGGCCAGGCTGAATTCACGAAGGATGCGTAAGGTAGACGATCCCTCATCCACCTTGTTCAATATCTCCCTCTTCTTCTCCAGAGTCAAAACCACTCTCTTCCTCTTCTCAGGCGATGGGGCCATCATCACACACACTAACAAGAGGCACAAGAACAGCAACAGAGCCTGCAGCAGGTAAGGCACCACCACAAAAGCGAGTACGTGGGCGGCCATGATCACGAGCGTGCACTCACAACAAGAGACGGGCAGTAAGTGGGGAGGATGCAGGGGTGCTCTAGCGGACGGCGGCGGAACTACGCACCAAAACACAGCTGGCCTGCATCGTGTGTGCCAAGTTCAAATTATGGGTGGAAAAAAGTCAGTTTTTTTCGAATTTTTTGCGATTTTTGGCCCATTTTGGATCCCGGGACCAAAATATCCAGTAAGTGGGGATGTCCGGAAAGTGGGCATCTGGATAGTACGGGGATTACTGTATACGGAAGTGTAAAGTTGTGGTTGTTGAGAGAAAAAGAAGTCACTGAATGAACAGTGAGGTTGGATGACTAGGAAATGGAAAATGTATGTGAATTTAGGTACTTGGGTAGTGTGATGAGTAAGGATGGAAGTTTAGAGGATGAAGTGCTTGAAACGGTACAACAGGAAAGAGAGGTTACTGGTTCTTGGAAAGCAATGAAAAGTAGGGAAGTGAGGATGGAAGTAATAAAAAAAAAAAAAAAAAAAAAAAAATCATTGCGTTTTAGTATTCTGATACCAACTCTAACATGTAGAAATGAAGCTTGCACCTTGTTGGAAGGACTCAAGTCATGAGTGAGAGCGGTGAAAATGAATTATTTGAGAGACGCATGTGGAGTTAAATGGACAGACAGAATGACAAATCAGGAAATGATGTAACATTGTGGTATGGATGTGACAGAAAGCGTTAGGAAATTCACTAAGGTCGTTTGGCCATGTGGAGAAGATGGTGGGCGAGAGGCTAAATGGGAGAGTGTATGTGAGTGAGGTGGATGAGGGGGAGACAGAGGATGAGATGGAGGGATGTAGTGGGGAGGTATATGAGAGAGGGGTGTGTGAGATGGAGGGAGGGCAATGAAATGGCGCAGGACAGGCCGACATGGAGGCGATTTGTTTGAGTCCATCCCTTATGAGATTGAGGCGTCTGGCTAAAGACACACAGACAGAAATACAGAATGGAGAATCAATGTTTCACATACTCACAATCCCACTTCAATACAGAATGGAGAATCAATGTTTCACATACTCACAATCCCACTTCATCCCACCTACTCTCTCCTCTTATCCGACTCATTTTTCCTCTGATGAGGTGTCAGGACTCCATATTATAAATACAAATCATAACAGAAAGCATGATGGATAGATAGATAGATAGATAGATAGACAGAGCACCAGACAAGGTGTGGGAACGGGATTTAGCTTGCAACTCTTTAAGTGAAGGAATGTTGATTGTGCTCCGGAAGCAGTATATACACACAGACATACAGTATTCTAGAAGTTTCCACGACAGTAGAGCACACGTGACACGACCCCTGCTACACCAGAATGTAGGATTCTGAGCTCAGAAGGAGACTGGCCATAGAACTGGCAGGTAGTGGAGAGAGCGAATAAGAAGTGGGGTCCAACTAGACTTACTTAGTATATTAAGTCTCTGTAAGCAACGTTGGGTCTGGTTAGTATTGGATGGGTGACCGCCTGGGAACACCAGATGCTGTTGGCATAACGTTCTCCCTACGTGTCAAGTGGGGTTGGTGGAGGACTAGTGTCCCTCCCTGTAAAACAATTAACTCTAAGCCCTTGGCCACCCCGTTTGGGATACATGGCGTCTGGCAATGAATGAATGAAAATAATACATAAGCTGCTCAACTTAGACTTTCATTGAAGATAATAAATCAAGATCAACTCCCTGTATTCATCTTTAACTCCTGCTCTTCAATTACCAAAAAATTTAACCAAAACTCGAGATTCACTTATTACAAGAATTAAGAGTTACATACATATAAATGTTGGCTACGAAGCTTTAACATTAAATGGTGGCAGTATCGATCGACTCTAAGTCTATGAAATATCATTTCTACAAAAGCAGGCGATACTGTCAGCTCCAGTTCCACAGTTGATTCTACATTACTATAATTCTACGATCAAGCAAGCGAGTATACACTACGAGCCTACAAGTCTACAAGTCTAAAAGCCTACGAGTCTATGAGCATACAGTAGCAACGACGAGTTACAAGTGAGGATCAACAACCTTTACGATTAACTACAAATAACAAGTCTACAAGACAACTCTAATCTTCACGCAACTTCAAGCAGCAGCAAGAATAATAAAAAAAAAAAATGCAAGTAAAGGAAAAGAAAAACCAGAGCATCAAGCACAAAAACCCCAACACTCTCTCCCCCCCTACCTACATCGCTGACACCAAGGTCAAGACACGGCAAAACACCAGAGCCACATTTATAACGCATTTTACTCACCTTTCCTCACTCAGGTTACTCATCGCTACTAAGTTACTCACCACAGCTACCAGTGTGGGAAGCCGACGTCACCATGTGTATCTACTGAGACGACGTCGCCATGCGTGTTTGCTGAGACAACGCCACGTCAATCAACATGTGACTGACACCAGGCACTTCTCACCCACTACTCATTACTCATTATTCACAGCGCTCCTACTCATACTCATTTATTTCCACAGTATTGAGTGGGAATTTGACGTTCTTTGGTGAGGTTTGCCTGTGACTACAGCTGTAAACCACTACATTCATCAGGCCATGGAATTTCCTGAGTAACATCGTCCATCAACACAGCCCTAGAATTATCGAGAGGAGATCTTCATTCAACTCTGCATTTATCTTCCGAGATCGACAGTTGCTTCGACACGCCTCTCCGATCTGTATCAAGTGGGTGTAATAATACTTACTAATTTCTTCTCAGTGCTAAAATTAGGTATATTCAACTCCTTTATTTATTTTTATACATACACTTATACTCTCACTATCTATCATTTATTACAACTCATTCACTCATCTATTTAGTTAGGACATAAACAAATGACGTATTTCATAACACCATACCTTAGCAACATGAATTCTTTTTAGTTAAGTGATATGACAGGAATATTTTCGCCCCCACCCGTGTTAATACCAGATGATACACAGTTAGCACCCACTGCAGATACACAATTAGGAGAGCACCAAGGCAACACACCCATCATACAAAATTCACCACAAACTAAAGATAAAGAAACAAATACGTCAGTTCTAGATGATGAGTGTCAAACCCCCTCTGATGTAGCGAGTGAGGACTTAGTCTCTGCCTTGCATACCTATGAAAATATACTTGATATAGTTCATCGTTCAGGGATAATCTATTCCTCACACAACGATAAACAAGTCCAAGTTAAATTAACAGAGCAACTAGTGAAAATGAACACACAGATCAAGCTCAGATATTCGTTTATCATGAGGATAAAACTGCCCCGAAATTCTCTGGCACAGAAAAAGATCGTATGGACGTCATTTCATTGGTCAATCAGTGCGAACAGATCTTCATCAAGAGGCATATTAAAGATGAACAAGAGAAAATTGCTATTTTTTCCTCTTGGATTAGCCAGGAAAGATATCCGGCAGGAGACTTGCTAACGTCAGATAAGCTCCTCATGGCTAAGACATATGATGAATTTAAAACTGAATTTTTGAAGAAATTTTCTGGAGGTATGAACTTCTTGCCAGGTATAATTCCAGAATTACATAAGATTGTAGATCTTGTAAGGGAGCACACTACAAATCATGTCCTCAGTGAAATAACTGCTGATGTCTCCACGATCAAAAGGACATTATTAGCTACCTTAGAAAACTCAAACTGGATAACAGGAGATGAAAAGATGTCCCCAGACCTCGTCGTGGACATCATTGGTTATGTAGCTGCCTTGTGTAAATTACCTGATAGGACCCTTAAGATCGCCAAGACGATTGCATACACCCCAGGCATGTGCTTACTAGACTTAATGACTGAGGTAGAGATGCAGTGTAGCAAAGCAGGGATGATCGAAACATAATTACAGTCTAGTAGAATGAGAGTACCTGAGACAGTATCAGCTGTGAAAACAGCTACAATGACCCCAAACAGAGAACAAAATCGATCGTGAACCAAAAGCAGCCAGAGAAAACAACTAAACGTGTCAAGGGTATGATCACAAACACCAGGCTACAGGCAGTTTCATAAGTTTCCGCGCAGCCTGAGCAGATCTCGCGGCACAGACACAACTAAATATGGGAAGTCACCTCGTAGACCACAGTCAAGAGATGGGTCCATTCTATGTCATTATTGTGCAAAATCAGGACACACTAAGAATGAATGCTTTATCAAAAAAAAGAGGATAGACAAAAGACACAAGGATTTGGTCCTATCTGTAGACATCATAGATGCCAAGGGCACTGGACCAGTAACTGCAAAACAGTAGAAAAATTAGTGTCTATGTTCAAATCAGGGGAAGACCAAGTCATGACAAAAAACGAACAAACGTAGAGAAAAGCAAGTCTAAAATTCACATAGGAGGCATGTTGGGAAATGAGTGTATCTTGATACCAGCTGTATAAGAGGATCAAAATGTTTCCTTATTTTTAGACACAGGCTCTCCAGTGAACTTAATAACACAAGAAGAAATAAATAGAATTTTTATAAACAAGAAGAAAGTAACTTTTCTGGAAGAATCTGATTTAGACTTATATACAGTAGATGGAAAACAAATCACAGTAAAAGGTATGATACGGTTAAACATCAGTTTCACAGAGACAACTAGACCAATCTCTGCATTTTTCTATATCGCTGAAAACTTAGCAATTAAAGTTCATATGTTACTGGGCTTAAGATGCATGAGAACAGAGAAAATAACTTTACTCCCAGAAGTGAATGGAATAGTCTTTGACAACGAATTCATAGAAGAAATACCATCATAGCCCTCACCAATTAGTAAAAGAGAACCAAAAAGAATTGGTAATATTAAAAGCTTAAATAAACATACACAAACAGATGAGTGTACAGATCCACTCCCCTGCCCCCGAGCCTCCAGGATTAGAAACCCAGGTAAAAGTACTGATTTATCAGTTTTTCCCGCCCATCTCACCAATGATTTAGTTATACCTGAAAGTTACCATAAAGAACAAATTACGGAATAGTACTGTTCTTGTCTTAGAAGAATTATGTAAATGGATTGTCAGTAGAAAACGCATTATGTCAGATGAACGACGAAGGGCAAACTCAGATATTCATAATTAATCACATGAATGGGGAAGTACAGTTGAAAAAGGGGACTTGCATAGTTAATATTAAAAAATGTCCCGTCCCTGTGAAGGAAATAGTTTTAGCTGGAATGGCAAGTGAGATAAAATCTACGGATAGAGAAAGCATACAAGAGAATTTAATTCACTCAGGTGAATTTGATGAAGAAAATGATTTGTTAACCCTGTTGGAAAAACACAGGGACACCGTAGCATTACCCGGAGAACAATTAGGGTGTACTAACCTGATTAATCACAAGATTAATGTGCATCCAGATACACCACCAATTTTTGTACTGGCCTACTGGATCCCACAATCTCAGCGTACACTCGCAAACCAGTATGTCGATGAAATGCTAAAACTTGGAATTATTGAGCCAACAGTCTCCCCGTGGAGTGCCCCATTATTCTTTGTGCCCACACGAAATGGACAAATGCACGCGATAGTAGATTACCATAAACTACACAATCACACAATCCCAGACCGATTTCCCATGCCATTGCTAAGCGACATCCTACAGAATATTGGACCAGAAAATAGTGTATTTTCCACGATCGATCTGCTAAGTGGTTATTATCAAATTCCTGTTGAACAGGAGTCACGTAAATGCACTGCCTTTTCCACAAATAGAGGACACTATCAGTACAGAAGGATGCCCATGGGACTGAGGACAGCCCCGGGCACATTCCAGCGTCTTATGAATTATGTATTGTCCGGAATTTTAGGACAAGGAATATTTGTTTATCTTGACGATATTATAATCGCAACAAAAGATATCACAAAACATCTCCAGAAATTAGATCTACTCTTACAAAAGCTTGGTGATGTTGGTTTAAAAATTAAGCTTTCTAAATCCAAATTTTGCTTTAAGGAAATAAATTTCTTTGGCCACAAATTAAGTTCTAATGGTATTCACACCACTGATGACAAAATACAAGCAGTGAGACATTCTCCTGAATCCACAACGAATGACGAAGTTAAACACTTTTTAGGTCTTGCTGGGTACTATAGGTCATTCGTACCACAATTCTCTCATATAGCCTTTCCTCTATTCCAATTACTCAAAAAAGATGCTATATTTCAATGGGAAGAAGATCAAAAACAAGCACCAAACTAAAAAATTAAACTAACAAATGCACCTTGTTTGGCATATCCGGATTTCACAAAATCATTTATTATCTGTACAGGTGCATCAGTTAAAGGATTAGGGGCTGTACTGATGCAGGAAAATAAAAGAGGACTGAATCAACCAACTGCATTTGCCAGCAGACAAATAAAAGGTGCAGAGAAAAATTATTGCACTACAGACTTAGAGTCACTTGCAGTGGTTTTTGCATTACAAAAGTTTCGAGATTTGATATATGGTTACGAAATACACTTATTCACCGACCATAAACCGTTAGTGGGTATGTTTAATGAAAAACTCATCTCTGGGAGAAGAGCAAGATGGAAATGTACAGTCGAAAACTGCAATGTACATACTCATTATATACAAGGTAAAATGAATCAAGTAGCCGACGCATTATGTAGGAACCCGAACACAATTCAGGTCGCGGCATTAGATCTAAAAGGAGACATACCAAACCAAGATGATATCGCAAAAGCACAAAGACATGATCCAATATGGTCTAAAGTTATATACAAGTTAGAAAGTGGAGATGACATACAATTACCCAAACTACAGGTACCACTCGAACAATTCACAATAGTCAATAATACTTTATACAAGATCAACCCAGGACAACCAAAACGCCAATGAAATACTAACCAATTGGTAGTAGCTAATGACATGATACTCCAAGTATTACGAACGATAGACGATTGCCCACATGCAGGACATCCTGGAAAAGATAGGACATTCAAACAAGCCCAGTTGTTATATTACTGGCCAACATTACGAAAAGATATAAACAATCATACAGACAGATGCGAATCATGTGCAAAACACAAAGGATACCCAATCACACCTGCACCGATGGGTAATTACCCTGTACCACATCAACCATGGGACGTTGTCGCGGTTGATTTACTCAAGATGGCATTATCATACAATAATAACCTATTCCTATTCGTAACAACGGATCATTTTTCCCGTTATGTCATTTTAGCTCCAATTAAAGATAAAACAGCAGAGACAGTAGCAAAGGCGATAACAGATAATGTAATATGTCGCTTTACTACCCCAAAGGTACTAAGTGATAATGGAGGAGAATTTAATTCTGATATCTTACAAGAAGTATGTAAACAATACAACATCAAAAAGGTTAACGTTTTGGCCTATCACCCAGCATCAAATGGGTTAGTAGAGAGACAAAACAAAAAAGTATTAGATGTGCTACGACACATTCTCAGTGAAAATCATGCAAGCTGGGATGATTGGATTCCCAGAGTAGAAGCCTCCATTAATGGATCTATAAATAAATCCATAGGTGACACCACATTTCATTATATATGGCACAGATAAAAAACTACCATATGAGCTTCTAGAAGGTGACAGTCTGCCCATATACAATTACGATGATTACTCTAAACTCCGTTTACGTGAATTCCAGGACATACACAAAGGAGTCAAAAAATAATTGACGATGTCCAAGGAAGAAATGACGGAGGCATTTAACAAGAAGGCAAGAGATTCACCCATCAGCTTAGGAGACATTGTTTACGGTATCATTCATACGAGAGACAATAAATTATCCCCAAAATTTGAGGGCCCATACAGAGTAATTAACATAAAAGCAAACAAAGTTTTAAGTCACTGTCAAGTGGCGAAGAGAACCAAGTTCATATTGACTATTTAAAACGAGTTTCAAGGGAACCATCCAATAATTATTCAGCCTCGGATACCACCGAACAACCGAACGTAACTCATGAAACCAATCAAGAAAACAACAATAATTACAAAAATAAATTAAGGTCGTATACCAAACAATCAAACATAGGTGCAACTGTTCCAATAAAATCTACAGTACATCATTTACGAGATTTAAATATCGATTTAAACTCCTTCTATAAGTGAAATAACAATCAAGTTTTTATTCTACGTTAGTCAACCGTATCGCACATCATCACTATCATCGACCACAGCATGACTATATTAGAAAAATTAATAGATTTTTTTGTTGGTAGGTAACGATGAAGGAACTTATGCTATGGATTCTCCTCTACATAGCAAGAGGATATGCTTACTTAGACCCCCAACACATAGTACGGCAAGGATGTCTCATAGCTCCAACTGCCATGACGTCAATCGTAAAAGATGTCATGAGTACTGAAATAAGTCTGAATTACTTATATGAATTACCTTCTTATCTAGAAAATATCGCAAGACCCATGAGAACCCTGGACTTCATGATAGGAGGCTATGTTTCACAAGTACATAACACAGAAGAAGTGGATGAAATAGTGAAGTTAGCGAATTGGAAAATAGAACAGCCTAAGTCAACTATGCTCATCATGATCCAAGATCTCCCATCTCATGGAACGGAGGTACTGAGCGACAGGAACAACATCACACGTACTCGCCACAAGCGCGGTTTGTTCGACCAGGGTGGCGCAGTTCTTCGGAACATCTTTGGATTGGCTACAGAGGAAGACTTAAAGAAATAAACAACAAATTTAATAAAATAGCCCAGGTACTAACATACCAAGATAAATTCATCACAGGACATAACTCAGCAATGAAGACAATCGTGAAAAATCTGAAAAAGGCGGAAAACATAGCTCTCGAAAGTGTAGATAAAATAAATGACATGGATGGTAACATAACACTTTTCCAACACTTCTCCATCATCACGGAACACAATGACACAATTCTACTCCAATTAGACAACACTAGAGTTTGTTACAGGGCACTTATGCAAGGAATTTCGAATGCCGGTGATGGCAAGATCACGATTGACTTACTTCAAGTTCATGAGCTAAGTCAGATAATTAGTCAAGGCATACATATACATCAATTGAAGCTATGTTCCGAAGTAGGAAATTCATGCAATATTATCGATATTTAGAAGCAACACTAACACCAACATCAGTAGTAGTTCATGTACCATTCATAACTGACGACCTCTTCACAGTATACGAAATACACCCCTTCCCTTCTAAGATTAATAACACTTTGGTCATCATCAACATCAACACAGACACCGAACTCATCATGGTCTCCAAGAGACGGGACACTGTCACTTTCGCAAGTGAATCAACGTTTGAACGAAAGTGCCGCAAATCCTTACATGCTGTTCACCTTTGTCCTGCGTACATTTTCACGTTTCAGCCTACTGATACAGTCCCTTGTGAAATGGCTGTCATAAGAAATCACAATATTCATAATCACTGCAACTTCACTTTTGCTCCAGATAAACTTGTACACCATCAACGCATCGGACACTCGCAGTTTTTTTATTTCACTCATAACACATCAGTTTACATAGTCTGTCCAGATATACCACCATCTCATACTTCAGCCTCAGGATTATACATAGCACCAGACTACTGTGCGGTATTTACACCAGCCATGTCTACTTTATCCACCATCAATCACTACGCCATCCTCAATCATACACACAAACATTTCCACCCACTGCCTGATATGGACTTAAACATGAGCACAAGTATTAAGCTGACTTCACCTAAGTTTGAAACTATGCAACTGATCAATGAAACAATGAAGCCCTGCGAAGATTTGAGTTTGAGTATGTTCAGCCCATATTATGTGTATAGCCCAGCACCTACTGTCTTTATAATCTTCTGCATTGTATTTGTAGTACTGCTGTTCGCAATGCACAGAATGCATGCAAGAATTGCAAATTTGGAGTCAGTATTTAGTGGGGGTAAAGTACGCAAACAAGCTAACCCCCCTGTATGAAGTGTACATATTATGTATATAGTATTAATTTTATTTAAAGAAAAAAAAAAGGACACATAGTATAGAAGTATACCAGTATCATCTCAATATGAAATAGTAATAGCTCTTACCATAATCTTAACTTTGAACTATTTTTTTTTGCATATATGCATTTTACTATTATACTGTACAACCACGCACCAAAGTTTCTGTACTCCCCTCGGTGGAAGGAAGTTGAAATCAGGGTTAGAGAGAGGCCAGGCGAACGGACAACAGAGAGTGGTAGTTTGGAACTGAGCTACGAGGCGAATAGTGAGAAACCTAATGACATTGGGTTCGAAACATTTTCATGCTATTCACCTGCAAAACATTATGCGTTCGTAACATACACAGCATATGACATAGACTCTTGTTTTATCATGGTGTCCTGTGAATCTGGTCCAGACACGACTCATCTGTTTCGGATCCTCATCATCCAAATAAAGCCCCGAGCCAGTTGTATCTAAGCTGCAACTGGTCATTATCACTGCAGTGATGATTTTTGTGAATATTTTATTCCTGGATTGTCTATAGGTATAATATAGAATGACTGTGAATTTAATGCTGATTCCCACAGTAGCTGAGCGGATGGTTATGTTATAAATGTTGCAATTATTTTATGTGGGCAAATAAACCACATTGTGATGGGCAGCTGAGGGCATTCACCAATAATTTTCTATAGCCAGATGAAATTAAATGCAAACAACACAAAATATCGTGAGACAACGAGGATACAGCTGTGGTATCCTGCTACGCCACGTTATCCAGGCCTTAACTGTTGCTTCACCTCATAAGTGCATTATTTTCTTTCAGTCTCTGCATCTTTTATTACTCTTCCGTTCCGGTATCCTCGTACTGCGAGCCGTCATAATCCTTAGGGAGTTTCTAGTCGTCCGGTCCTATAACCCCTACTGTTTTACATTATTCCTCACATCATCACTCCCACACACACAACGCTAGCACAAGACTGCTGTATCTGTTACTACCATTATTGACACTGCCACTACTAATCCCCCTTTTCCCAATGTCTAATTTCCCACACAATACTACTACTGCTACTCCTACTACTACTCCACTGTAAATCTGTATGATAATACATATGATTGTCCTTATGTCTGTGTATCTGCTAATCACGTTGTTCCTGTCCCACCGTCGACAACTAGTCACTTACCCCGCACCGCTACCCCATTATGCACCCTCCTCTCTCCCACCCCCCATGGACCGTATTCCTCCCCTACTCCGACACCATATTACCCCTCACCTCATCCTTGGGCCACCAGGCCTGTTGTTCACCCTTTACCGGGGAATTTGTGGTATGCATTAATAATAATAATAATAATAATAATAATAATAATAATAATAATGGCTTCTGGGAGCCGAATGCTAAACGCCAGCCAGAACGTTCTGTTGGCCAAGTCCAAAATTTAGGCCACAGTTTGATACCATGAAGATTTTATGCTGATAGCTCAAGCAGTTCGTCAGATATAGTAGTGCTAAAGGCGGGCGATGAAAACTAGTTGACCTTTGGCAGTTATATTGGTGACCTGGACCCTGACCCCGAATGTCCTTTTTCGAACTTATCCAAAATTTTGGCCGTATCTTGATAAGCTGAAGGTTTTATGTTGATAGCTCAAGTCGTTCATGAGATATAATGGGAACACACACACACACACACACACACACACACACACACACACACACACACAGATGCAGGCAAAAACATTATCACTCCTCCTTCTAAAGGTGGGCGATAATAAAATAATAATAACAACGACAAGGTAGGTGTATAGTGTTCCTAACATTACACTTAAAAACTGCGGACCCAAACGTGCCTATATTACAGAGCTCTGATAAATTAACCACAGAACCGACTACAGACCGTTCTTATCATAACCACTGGACCTTCCTTATAGCACATCACCATGGTAATACAACCCATTGTAGGCCTTTGTGGGATCACTACAGCTGTTTGGGAAAAATAACGTAGGGCATGACATGCTTACAGTTCACTAAAATACACCTGTGACGTTTCACTGACATCCATCAAACAGCCTAGGAGAAGTTAGTGGACAAACAAACAACGACTGGACATAAGAAGAGGCCGAATGTCTCGCATCGGTATATGACGACCTGACATAACTGTTACCATCCTGCTTTGCAGGTGTCGTTATAGTTATATCAATAATAATAATAATAATAATAATAATAATCGCATGTTATTAGGCACGAAACAGAGGAGGACAAACACTGAAATACCATGTGTCGACGCAATGCAGAATCTGTTTGCCATGACAGAAGGTTGGGTTGCTGTCAAATATTAATTTAGTATTACTATAACCCTACCATTAAAGCATATTCCGGCACTGTTTAATTTTATATGTCAAAGATGTGTTCACCTGTTTTACCAGGGAGATTATGGTGTTTGTCCTTCTCTGTGTCATCCATATTAACATGTGATTACTACTACTACTACTACTACTACTGTTATTATCATTATTATTATTATTATTATTATTATTATTATAACTATAATGACACCTGCAAAGCAGTAAGGGAACAGCTTTGTCAGGTCGTCATTTACAGATGCGAGACATTCGGCCTCTGTTTATGTCCAGTCGTTTGATTGTTTGTCTGCTAACTTCTACTAGGCTACTGTATTTGATTGATGTCAGTGAAACATCACAGGTGGATTTTAGTGGGTTGTAAGCATGTCGTGACCTACGTTATTTTTCCCAAACAGCTGTAGTGATCCCACAGCGGACAACAATAGGTTGTATTACCATGGTGATGTGCTATAGGGAAGGTCCAGTGGTCATGATAAGAACGATCTGTGATCGGTTCTGTGGTTAATATACCAGAGATACGTAATATAGCCACGTTTCGGTCTACAGCTTTTATATGTAATGTTAGGAATACTGCATCTCTATTTTTTATTATTATTATAATTATTATTATTAATGCATACCACATTTTCACCGGTAAAGGGTGAACAACAGGCCTGGTGGCCCAAGGATGAGGTGAGGGGTAATATGGTGTCGGAGTAGGGGAGGAATACGGTCCATGGGGGGTGGGAGAGAGGGGGGTGCATAATGGGGTAGCGGTGCGGGGTCAGTGACTAGTTGTCGACGGTGGGACAGGAACAACGTGATTAGCAGATACACAGACATAAGGACAATCATATGTATTATCATACAGATTTACAGTGGAGTAGTAGTAGGAGTAGCAGTAGTAGTATTGTGTGGGAAATTAGACATTGGGAAAAGGGGGATTAGTAGTGGCAGTGTCAATAATGGTAGTAACAGATACAGCAGTCTTGTGCTAGCGTTGTGTGTGTGGGAGTGATGATGTGAGGAATAATGTAAAACAGTAGGGGTTATAGGACCGGACGACTAGAAACTCCCTAAGGATTATGACGGCTCGCAGTACGAGGATACCGGAACGGAAGAGTAATAAAAGATGCAGAGACTGAAAGAAAATAATGCACTTATGAGGTGAAGCAACAGTTAAGGCCTGGATAACGTGGCGTAGCAGGATACCACAGCTGTATCCTCGTTGTCTCACGATATTTTGTGTTGTTTGCATTTAATTTCATCTGGCTATAGAAAATTATTGGTGAATGCCCTCAGCTGCCCATCACAATGTGGTTTATTTGCCCACATAAAATAATTGCAACATTTATAACATAACCATCCGCTCAGCTACTGTGGGAATCAGCATTAAATTCACAATCATTCTATATTATACCTATAGACAATCCAGGAATAAAATATTCACAAAAATCATCACTGCAGTGATAATGACCAGTTGCAGCTTAGATACAACTGGCTCGGGGCTTTATTTGGATGATGAGGATCCGAAACAGATGAGTCGTGTCTGGACCAGATTCACAGGACACCATGATAAAACAAGAGTCTATGTCATATGCTGTGTATGTTACGAACGCATAATGTTTTGCCGGTGAATAGCATGAAAATGTTTCGAACCCATTGTCATTAGGTTTCTCACTATTCGCCTCGTAGCTCAGTTCCAAACTACCACTCTCTGTTGTCCGTTCGCCTGGCCTCTCTCTAACCCTGATTTCAACTTCCTTCCACCGAGGAGGGGTACAGAAACTTTGGTGCGTGGGTGTACATACACATTTTACGAAATGTAATACAATAACCAATTTAACTATATTCAATCATGTATACAACTTGTTTAAAATGTAATATTACTTGATCATTACAATATTACCATGAATATTATAATCAATATTATAATCAATATTATGTATTAAGAGTAAAGTATGTATCAATAGATTAGCATATGTCAATGATGATTGCAGTCGGAGGACCGCAAGCTGCGTGACCGAACGATGTCGGGACTCCATATTATAAATACAAATCATAACAGAAAGCATGATGGATAGATAGATAGATGGATAGACAGAGCACCAGACAAGGTGTGGGAACGGGAAATTACCTTGTAACTCTTTAAGTGAAGGAATGATGATCATGCACCAGAAGCAGTACATACACACAGACATACAGTATTCTAGAAGCTTCCACGACAGTAAAGCACGCGTGACACGACCCCTGCTACACCAGAATGTAGGATTCTGAGCTCAGAAGGAGACTGGCCATAGAACTGGCAGGTAGTGGGGAGAGCGAATAAGAAAAGGGGTCCAACTAGATTTACTTAGTATATTAAGTCTCTGTATAATACATACGCTGCTCAACTTAGACTTTCTCTGAAGATAATAAATCAAGATCAACTCCCTGTATTCATCTTTAACTCCTCCTGCTCTTCAGTTACCAAAATTACTATTACCAAAATTCAAGACTCACCTATTACAAGAATTAAGAGTTACATATATATAAATGTTGGCTACGAAGCTTTAACAGAGGTGAATGTCTTAACCCATTGGAGCCCAGTGTCCACAGTATTGGAGAGAACTGGGACTTTTCAAACCTTAATAAAGTAGGGAACCCCCAGGTAGGGACCTATGAGCTTCGTGACTATGAGCCGATAGGCGGAGGGCGGTATGCTTAGGACCCTCCCGGAACAGCACCTCGCCCAGCAACTCTGGGATCCAATGGGATATATATATATATATATATATATATATATATATATATATATATATATATATATATACAGTGGAAGTATGGATGGGGTATATGTACAGGAGTAGGTGAGAATGAGAGGGCAAAAGAAGGAGTGTGTATTGTTGTGAGTATAAGATGGAAGAAGAACATAAGAGAGTATGGATCAGTTGGCTCAAGGATTGTGTGGGTGAAATTGAAAGTTGGAATACAATTGTGGGCAATTGTATGCGTGTATGCGCCAATACAAGACCGTGCAAGCAGAGTGAGAGAAGAGTTCTGGACAAATGTAGAAGTGTGCATGGGGAAGTTTGGAAGAAGTGAGAGAGTGTTTTTGATCGGTGATATGAATGGTATAGTAGAGAATGTGAAGGTGGACGAAATAGTTGGTGAGTGGGATGTGCCTGCTGAGATAGATAAGAATGGCAGTATATTAGTGGACATTTGTGCCGGGAGGGGGTTGGTGGTAGCCAATACCCTTTTCAGGCACAAAATGATCCACAGGTATACATGGCGAGTGATGAGAAGGGTGGGTTGTGAACTGAATGAAAGGAAAGCAATGATTGATTATATGTGTGTGAATGAAAGGATGCGAAGATGTGTAATTGATGCAAGACCTTATAGAGGCTGGGGGAGTGGACTTTCTGACCACTACTTGGTGGTGGCCAGAATCAAGATCCATGTATGATGGAGAAATAGAAGAAGGGAAGGACGGGAGGAAAGAGTAGTTGCGACGAGAGTGAAAAGATTAAAAGAAAATGAGAAAAAAGCAGAACATAAGAAAGAAGTGGAGGAACGATTGGGTAAATATGAATTGAAGCAGATGGCGGACGTGGAAGGGCTGTGTAAGATATTCACAGAAGATATATTTGCAGCATGTGATGTGGTGTGTGGGGTGAAGAGAAAACGGAAGGGGGTACAAGGAACAGCATGGTGGAATGAAGAGGTGAGACAGGCTGTGGCACAAAACAAGAAAGCATACAATAAATGGATGAGAAATTGATGTGTGCAAGAAGTTGAGAGGCGGAAGAGAGAGTTGTGTAGAAAGGAATAGAGAGGTGAAAAGATTAGTAAGAGACAGTAAGAAGAGAGTGGATGAGGAATTTGGAAGGAATTGGAGTGTAAAATGGGGGGACTGTAAGAAAATGTTCTGGAAAGGGGTAAAGAGAATAAGACAGGGTGGCAGTGAAGTTAGTAGGGGAATGAAAGATAAAAATGATAGATTACTAGTGGAGAAGGGAGAAAAAGTGAGCAGATGGAGAGAACACTTTAAGGAATTATTGAACATAGAGAATGGAAGTAATGCGAGTATAACGGTAAGTGGCTGGGGAATGGCTGGGAGAAGGAGGGAGGTGAGAAGACGGGAAGAAATCGCTAGAATAGAATTTGTGGAAGCAATGAAGAAAGTCAGACACCGGAAAGCCCCAGGAATTGATGGAGTGTGTGGTGAAAAACTGAAGCGTGGGGGAGAGATAGTAGTAGAATGGATATGGAAGATGTGCAGATTGGCCTGGGAGGAAGGTAGAGTCACGGAGGATTGGAAGTCAGGTATAATTATTCCCTTGCTCAAAGGAAAAAGGGAAAAGAAGTGTGTAGTAATCATAGGGGCATTTGTCTTCTTAGTGTAATAGGAAAAAAGTGTATGGTAGGATACTTATTGACAGGGTTAGGGAAATAACAGAGGAATTAGTTGGAGAAGAACAGGGAGGCTTTAGGAAGGGAAGAGGTTGTGTACATCAGATATTCATTCTTAGATCTATAATGGAAAGTTCCTAAAGAAGGGAAAGAACTTGTATGCTGCCTTCATGGATTTGGAGAAAGCATAGACAGGGTACATAGACAAGGATTGTGGAAAGTATTAAGAATATATGGAGTAGATGGGAAGTTTCTGAATGCTGTGAAGAGTATGTATGATGGTGCTAAGGCTGCAGTGCTGTGGATGGTGATCAGAGCGAATTTTTCTCTTTGAAGGTTGGGTTGAAACAGGGATGTGTCATGTCTCCATGGTTGTTCAATCTGTACATGGATCAGGTAATAAAAGAGATACATGGAGGAGCAGTGGATGTTGGAGTGACCCTAGTGAGATAGGGTAGTGTTTGGAAACTCCCTGTACTGTTGTTTGAAGATGGTACTGTGTTGTTAAGTGAAGACGACGGGGAGCTGCAAGGCTTGGTGGATGAGTTTGGAAGGGTGTATAAGAAACGGAATCTAAAGGCGAATATAGGGAAGAGTAAAGTGATGGTCTTTGAGAGAGGTGAAGTCAGTGAATGTACAGTGAGGTTGGATGGTGAGGAAATGGGAAATGTGTGTACGTTTAAGTACTTGGGGAGTGTGATGAGTAAGGATGGAAGTTTGGAGGATGACGTGCTTCAAGGGGTACAACAAGGAAGAAAGGTTGCTGATTCCTTGAAAGCAGTGATAAGAAACAGGGAAGTGAGCATGGAAGTGATAAAGTTATTATATGACAGTACTGTGATACCAACTCTAACGTATGGAAGTGAAGCTTGGACGTTGTTGGAAGGACACAAGTCAAGAGTGAGAGCAGTGGAAATTAGTTATTAAAGAGGAGCCTGTGGAGTCACATGGAGAGACAGGCTGACAAATGAGTATATAATGGAGCGTTGTGGTGTGGATGTGGAAGTGATAGGATGCGATAGGAGCAGTACACTGAGGTGGTTTGGACATGTGGAGAGGATGGAGGGTGAAAGACTGACGAAGAGAGTGTATGTGAGTGAGGTGGAGGGGGGGAGAGGGAGGGGGAGGCCGAGGATGAGATGGAGGGATCGGGTGGAGAGGTATAAGAGAGAGTATTTTTAGAAAGCTAGGTTGGGAAAACAAAGGAGTGAACATTGATGGAGAAAAGGTAAACCATTTAAGATTTGAAGATGACATTGTCCTAATCTCAGAAACAGCGGGAGCATTGCAAGAAATGTTAAATGACCTGAACAGAGAAAGTCTGAAAGTAGGACTGAAGATGAACCGAAGTAAAACGAAAGTAATGTTTAATCCACAAACACCAAAGAGCGTCATTAGAATAAGCAATGAAATTCTTGAAGAAGTTAAGGAGTACAACTACTTGGGACAAATACTAAAATTAACGAAAGATCTATCTATTCTATTGCCAGACGCCTCAATCCCGTTTGGGGTGGCCACAAACAAATCGCCTCCAAGTCGCCCTGTCCCCCGCCATTTCACTGCCCTGCTCCCAACTCACACTCCCTTCTCTCATATACCTCTCCACCCCATCCCTCCATCTCATCCTCGGCCTCCCCCTCCCTCTTCCCCCCTCCACCTCACTCACATACACTCTCTTCGTCAGTCTTTCACCCTCCATCCTCTCCACATGGCCAAACCACCTCAGTGTGTTCCTCATAACGCTTCCTATCACATCCACATCCACACCACAACGCTCCTTTATATCCTCATTCGTCAGCCTGTCTCTCCACGTGACTCCACAGGCTCCTCTTAAATAACTCACGAAAGTTCACGATAGCGAAATAAAAAGACGCATTACAATTGGATGGAAAGCTTTCGTTAAACATAGAGACATTATGAAAAGTAGCTTGCCAGTTTGTATGAAACAAAAAGTATATAACGAATGCATAATTCCAGGTATGACGTATGGTTGTGAGACCTGGAAACTGACAAAATCATTGGAAAAAAAATTAATCCGTTCTCAGAGAGCAATGGAAAGGTCATTGTTGGTAATATCTTTAAGAGACAGGAAAAGATCAACTTGGGTGAGACAGCAGACTAAAGTCAAAGATATTGTGGGGGTTATAAAGGAACAGAAATGGAGGTGGGCAGGCCATATAGCAAGAATAAGGGATAACTGATGGAGTAAGAGGCTGATGGACTGGACACCAAGAGAATGTAAGCGTTGCATAAGAAGGCCAGACAGGAGATGGAGAGATGAGACAGAGAAATTTGCAGGGAAAACGTGGCAAAGATTGGCTCAGTCAAGGAATTCGTTGAAAAGGTTGAGGGAGGCCTTTATTCAGCAGTGGACTAGTTATGGCTGATGATGATGATTATATATATATATATATATATATATATATATAAATATATATATATATATATATATATAGATAGATAGATAGATAGAGAGAGAGAGAGAGAGAGAGAGAGATTCTCTTTCTCTCTCTCTCTCTCTCTACTAAATATATATATATATATATATATATATATATATATATATATATATATATATAGATATAGATAGATAGATAGATAGATAGATAGATATAGATATATTCTCTCTCTCTCTCTCTCTCTCTCTCTCTCTCTCTCTCTCTCTCTCTCTCTCTATATATATATATATATATATATATATATATATATATATATATATCCATCCATCCATCATCCAATCCTACGTTTCCCCGTGAGGAGCGTAGAAGCCCGGAGCTAAGCAGTTGGTCCCGGCATTTAAGATGAGAGTAACCAGCCTCACTCATCCCTGAGTGGCATTACATGAGCAATCAACCCCAACCATTCCTTGGATATAAACCTTCACCGGTTCAATCCGATTGGAGCGCAATTACTCATTAAACCACCAGGCGCCAAAATTTGGTTATATGGTTACCACCCACCGTAGTAAATGGTTTCCTGATGTACAGGAAGCCATTTGGCTTGTTACTCAGTGTAGAGTCACCCATAGGCAGAAGGAAGAGGAAAGAATGAGGGAAAGAAAGACAGAAGAGGAAGTGTATAATTACCCGTAGGCAGAAGGAAAAGGAAAGAATGAAGTAAAAGAAGACAGAAGAGGATGGAAGGAAATGATGGAGGAGAGGAAAGGGCAGACACCCGACAGCAGCACTACATCGAGTGAGTGGATGGTGAGCGCCCCCACCTACCACAAATATATATATATATATATATATATATATATATATATATATATATAACCATCACGAACACCGTTCACGACCGTACCAATTTTATCCAGCTCGCCTCATGAACCAACCGAATCTACTAATCTTAAACAGACTGGGCACATTTTTTTTTTTTTTTTTTTGAGATCTCCTTGGGCATGCCTGAAAATTATTATTTCCTAACCACAATCATACTGATGGACCGAAAAAGATCCCGAGATTTTGTGAAGGGTCAAACCTGCTGTATCTCTAATATCACTGCATAGATACAATTTTGCTACACGTCTCCAATGGCGTGACCTGAATCTACTTAAATTAACCTGAAATGACCTAAAATGGTTGTAATATAACCAGGCAGAGTTAGCTGCCTAAACATGACTGACATGACTTGAAAGATTAGATGGTGTAGCAGGCTAAGTGACGCAGACTGAATTAACTGAGTCAAATGTTTCTAAAAACAGTCGCGTGAATATCAGAAATAATTAATTAACTAACAGAGTCAAATGTTTCTAAAAACAATCGCGTGAATATCAGAAATAATTTATTTTTTTTTGTCCTGATGATTATGCTGGGTGATGCTTATGCTGGGTGTTGGTTATGTTGGGTGATGGTTATGTTGGGTGATGGTTATGTTGGGTGATGGTTATGTTGGGTGATAGTTATGCTGGGTGATGGTAGTGTTGGGTGATGGTTATGTTGGGTGATGGTTATGCTGGGTGATGGTAGTGTTGGGTGATGGTTATGTTGGGTGATGGTTATGTTGGGTGATGGTTATGTTGGGTGATGGTTATGTTGGGTGATGGTTATGTTGGGTGATGGTTATGTTGGGTGATGGTTATGCTGGGTGATGGTTATGCTGGGTGATGGTAGTGTTGGGTGATGGTAGTGTTGGGTGATGGTTATGTTGGGTGATGGTAGTGTTGGGTGATGGTAGTGTTGGGTGATGGTAGTGTTGGGTGATGGTTATGCTGGGTGATGGTAGTGTTGGGTGATGGTAGTGTTGGGTGATGGTAGTGTTGGGTGATGGTTATGCTGGGTGATGGTAGTGTTGGGTGATGGTAGTGTTGGGTGATGGTAGTGTTGGGTGATGGTTATGCTGGGTGATGGTAGTGTTGGGTGATGGTTATGCTGGGTGATGGTTATGTTGGGTGATGGTTATGTTGGGTGATGGTAGTGTTGGGTGATGGTTATGCTGGGTGATGGTTATGTTGGGTGATGGTTATGTTGGGTGATGGTTATGTTGGGTGATGGTTATGCTGGGTGATGGTAGTGTTGGGTGATGGTAGTGTTGGGTGATGGTTATGTTGGGTGATGGTAGTGTTGGGTGATGGTAGTGTTGGGTGATGGTAGTGTTGGGTGATGGTTATGCTGGGTGATGGTAGTGTTGGGTGATGGTAGTGTTGGGTGATGGTAGTGTTGGGTGATGGTTATGCTGGGTGATGGTAGTGTTGGGTGATGGTTATGCTGGGTGATGGTTATGCTGGGTGATGGTAGTGTTGGGTGATGGTTATGCTGGGTGATGGTTATGTTGGGTGATGGTAGTGTTGGGTGATGGTAGTGTTGGGTGATGGTAGTGTTGGGTGATGGTTATGTTGGGTGATGGTAGTGTTGGGTGATGGTTATGCTGGGTGATGGTAGTGTTGGGTGATGGTTATGCTGGGTGATGGTTATGTTGGGTGATGGTAGTGTTGGGTGATGGTTATGTTGGGTGATGGTTATGCTGGGTGATGGTAGTGTTGGGTGATGGTTATGCTGGGTGATGGTTATGCTGGGTGATGGTTATGTTGGGTGATGGTTATGTTGGGTGATGGTTATGCTGCGTGATGGTAGTGTTGGGTGATGGTAGTGTTGGGTGATGGTTATGCTGGGTGATGGTTATGTTGGGTGATGGTTATGCTGCGTGATGGTAGTGTTGGGTGATGGTAGTGTTGGGTGATGGTAGTGTTGGGTGATGGTTATGCTGGGTGATGGTAGTGTTGGGTGATGGCAGTGTTGGGTGATGGTTATGTTGGGTGATGGTAGTGTTGGGTGATGGTTATGCTGGGTGATGGTTATGCTGGGTGATGGTAGTGTTGGGTGATGGTTATGTTGGGTGATGGTTATGTTGGGTGATGGTTATGTTGGGTGATGGTAGTGTTGGGTGATGGTTATGTTGGGTGATGGTTATGTTGGGTGATGGTTATGCTGGGTGATGGTTATGTTGGGTGATGGTTATGTTGGGTGATGGTTATGTTGGGTGATGGTTATGTTGGGTGATGGTAGTGTTGGGTGATGGTTATGTTGGGTGATGGTTATGTTGGGTGATGGTTATGCTGGGTGATGGTTATGCTGGGTGATGGTTATGCTGGGTGATGATTATGCTGGGTGATGGTAGTGTTGGGTGATGGTAGTGTTGGGTGATGGTTATGCTGGGTGATGGTAGTGTTGGGTGATGGTAGTGTTGGGTGATGGTTATGCTGGGTGATGGTAGTGTTGGGTGATGGTTATGTTGGGTGATGGTAGTGTTGGGTGATGGTAGTGTTGGGTGATGGTTATGCTGGGTGATGGTAGTGTTGGGTGATGGTTATGTTGGGTGATGGTAGTGTTGGGTGATGGTTATGTTGGGTGATGGTTATGTTGGGTGATGGTAGTGTTGGGTGATGGTTATGTTGGGTGATGGTTATGTTGGGTGATGGTTATGTTGGGTGATGGTAGTGTTGGGTGATGGTTATGCTGGGTGATGGTAGTGTTGGGTGATGGTTATGCTGGGTGATGGTTATGCTGGGTGATGGTAGTGTTGGGTGATGGTTATGCTGGGTGATGGTAGTGTTGGGTGATGGTTATGCTGGGTGATGGTAGTGTTGGGTGATGGTTATGCTGGGTGATGGTTATGCTGGGTGATGGTAGTGTTGGGTGATGGTTATGCTGGGTGATGGTAGTGTTGGGTGATGGTTATACCAAGCGATGGTTATACCGGCTGACTGTTTTATCAACTGACAGTTATACCAGTTGACTGTACTGCCCGGTGATGGTTATATGGGCAGGCGCGATGCAGATACACCTTCCACGAAAGCACTTTATGATTGCTACCGCCAAAAGATATTGTTTTGTGTAAGTAAGAACTTTCGTGCAAAACGAATTAATGATGTGTGGAAGCTGAAGGATAGATTAATTTACTTCTTAGTTAATGCGTCATTTTTTCCTAGTATTCTGGAAGCCTAGTGATTTCAATACTCCAGCTGAAGTGACGGACTTGCATAGGTTCCATCGCCAGGGGGGTGAGAGGAAATTTTTCATTTATGGTCCAAAGATAGGCAATGTGATAACCTGTCACTGGATGCAGTGGACCGGTACTAGCGACAACTGTTTTGAGACACTGCTATTTATGAACTGATAATGTTGGTATTTCGAGACTTTAAGAGGACTTGATTTTTTTCACAAATAAAAAGTAAATAAATAAAGAAAAGGATCATTTTGAGAAGAAAAGATCAGTCATTATGGTCACCGCCGCCACGGCCAAAACTATTGCGTAAAATATGACTGCCCGTTTTCGTATTGACATTTTCTTTAAGTCTGCAATGAATCCCTTCAGTATGGTGATGCATTGTTTTAGTCTATCATTGCTATGTCCAGAGGATTTCATTCAAATAAGATATCCCGTATTAGAGGATTTAATGAAGGGTTTGTCAAACCCCCTTCAGTAAGCAAGGTCACCAGAGACTTTAAACTCGTCCTAAGATAGCATGAATAAAAACGAAAATACGCACAATAATGGATGGGTTAATGAAGTGTACTGCAGTGGACAGGTTTTATGTAATTGTGAACTGAACCGTCACCTGTTAATACCAACTTTCCAGTCACCAAGGTTCGTACACTCGTCAGCATGGGAGGCTACCTAACTCTTCTTCCTTGTCAGTTTATTTGTGAATAAGGCTCACAAAATAACTCAGGAGGTTATATATAAATTAAGTTTCGATCTCAGTACGACATGAATAACGTACAAAAAATATTAGCGCATGATTCTGAGAACCAATATCTTACGAAACGGTGTTGATAAGTTTCAAGCGATGCTTTTTAGCACCTCATCCTTAGCGAGGTCCTCTGCATTTTACACTTTCATATTATCCTGTATGATATCTAGGTCTCGGTAATATCTCCAAAAATTGCATAAATGAGAGAATAATAGCGTTTCACATGAGAAAATGGGCTACTTAGGAGAGGAACTTGGGACTTTCCTTAACCGACATGAATAAGGGAACGTATCCTATTAATATAGCTGTTTCCTTAGCTTATTTCCAATTATGAAGTGTTAAGATCCTCGTGACTGATATTTAAGGTATTAATAATGTAGTGCAGGCTTACTGCAGCCAAGTGTTATATTGTCAAGTGTCGTTTATTTTAATCGTCTTTCCTGTGTTTAATAATAAACATATATCATCACATTTAGAAGTTTTAAAACAATTCAAAAGGAGTTCGTGGGTCAGCTGTTTACTGCAATTTCCCATTCACCACTTAATTATTATTTTGACGTTTCCACAGTTTATTCCTGGACACGACACTAACTCTTTTACTGTTGAGGTTTCTCTCGACTGAACAAAACAGTCTAATGTTAGCCTAGATACTACCTTCTCTGTTAATGAGATTAAACGTTTCTGAAGAAAGTTGGTTAATGAAATCTTTGTTTTGATCCTTCCAGTTAATATAGACTTACATTTTCCAATAAAAATTCTGCATATGATAGATTAATGTTTTTCTGTGTGATATATATGGAAATATGAATGGAGTATGGACGCTAGGTTCGTTTTAGTTCACTCGTTTTTTGTGATACAAGTGGAAATATAAATGGAATGTGGAAGCGAGGTTTAGTTTAGGTCACTAGTTTTCAACATTTTCATCATTTTCCTTCTTTAAATTTTTAAATTCTCTGTAATCCCCTTTCTCTTTCCTCATAAAAATAATGAAGAAAATACAATCTACTTACCAATAACACAATAAAGAAAACATGGAGAAGAATTGGCATCAGTACACAGAGGAAAATAATGAGGATTAATGAAAGAAAAGCATTCGGGAGCCGAATGCTAATCGCCCGCCAAATATGCTGTTGGCTAAGTCCAAGAATTTGGCCGTATCTTGATACCCTGAAGGTTTCATGTTGATAGTTGAAGCCGTTCATGTTATATAATGATGCTAAAGGCGGGCGATAAAAGTTAGTTGACCTTTGGCGGCCATTTTGGTGACCTTGACCTGGACCCCCAGTGCTCATTTTCTAACTCGGTCAAGATTTTGACCATATCTTGGTATTCTGAAGGTTTCATGTTGATAGCTCACGCCGTTAATGAGATATAATGGGAACACACACACACACACACACACACACACACACACACACACACACACACACACACACACACACACACACAAGGCGGGCGATAATAATAACTGGGGAAACTATCAGCGAAATCATTACATAACTCTTATGACGAAAAACTCTGAATTTTCATCTTTCATTATTGGCAATTAATATCGACGTGGCATTCATACGTACTTGCTGCAGCAAAAACATTAACTTACATCACATAATCAGAGGACGGCATCTATTCTAATCTCGAGTGACTCTGATTCGTATAAACTTCATCCCTTCAACTCGAGCACGTATTCTACTCGTAGTTTACCTATGTTATCTTTAAACAAATATATCCTACCTATTTTAAGATGGTATTTTTCCAACTGGAGTTGTCGGATAAACCCTTCGTAAATCTCATTGACAACAGTGGGCGGGGTCTCCTGAGCTGAATAAAAAAAATTTTAGTGAGAATGAAATGAAAAAAGCTGTTAAACGGCTAAAACAACAGACTAAATAAATTAGGATTTTAAAAAAATGTTTAGTGCCTGCTGAAAAAAAAAAAAATGCATTCTCGGACAAAATAGTAATCACTACGCAGACATCAAAATTTTTACTTATCAATAATTTCCGAGACTGCCGTTTTTGTGGTCGGATCTTCTCTTTTCTTTTTGTCCAGCTATTCCCAGGCGGTTATTTAGCTGAGAATGGGCCACTGGAGACTGTGATAATACTATGCTCTTTTTACTTTAATTTGGCCTAAATATGCCATCTTTTCATCTAAGTCATAACCATTGATTAACATTTGAATATGATGCTAGTCATGAAGAACTACTGTAGAATGGAAGTTGAACTGTAGCATTTTTTATGTCACAGAGCTACATGCAGTAAGCTGCAAAAGGACGATATTTTGGGACAAGTTAAGCCCCAGTCACACTGCAGGTACGACTTGTCGCAAACAAGAAAATCGCGAAACAAGTCCCTGACCACGGAAGTCTCCGAGCAGTCATCCCACCGACCGCCTACCGGTAGTCATCCAGTTCCGTCCAGCATCCCTCCAGTGGGCGGCCGAACGGCGACCATGGCCAGGTACACACAGGTCAAGACGCAGGCCGGTCGCCGACAAACGGCGGCCGGTCCGATTCCTGTTACAGTTTAGACTGCGACCACCAGACCAATACCAGCTGTGGATTGGCCGGCGGCTGGTCTCGGTCCAGCCCATCACCTGTCACTCGACCAATCGCCGGCTGGACGGCGGCCGGACTTCAACCACCACCCCAGACAAGGGGCTTGTGGGTGGTGGCTGCCACAGTCCAGTCGTCGCCTTGACGGAGTGCAGACGGCCACCGCACAGAGCGGGAGGCGACCGGCCTTCGTCCGGATGGCAACCACCTCTTAAAAATCAGGTGTCGCCGACCAGTTGCAGTCCGTAGGCCGGCCAGATGCAGTCCAGCTGCCCACCGGGCGGCTTCCGTGCCACGACATCGGTGGTCGAGGGGAGGATTTTCGTGCAGCATGAAAAACCTCGCGACGAGTTTTTGGTCGCCATGGTGGCCTGCAGCTAGACCGAGACATATGAAGACCGGTCGTTAACCTCACCAAAACCACTCACGACTTGCAGGTCGCAGGTGGTTTGCGATAAGTCGTACCTGCAGTGTGACTGGGGCCTTAGAATAAGAGCAGTACAGTACGAGTACCATTAACTCTCGTGGTCATTTTTTTTTTTTTTTAAGTTTTTTTAAGTTACAGCCAGACAATTCTTTAGGCTATAGCTGAGTATGCTGTACTTGCCTGAGCATATATATTACTGGTACCATTAACTTTCCTTTGGTCGGGTCTTCTACAGTTTGTTCCAGGAAAAGCCAGACTCTTTTACGAAGGAGAATCTGAGTCTTAATACTGTTACCATTAGTTCTCATGGTCTGCTACTCTGTTGTATCTTCTTCCAGCTAACGCCGGACAGTCACTGTTAATTGATACTGAGTTACAGGAGGATTTGTGTTAACTTTTTGCAACTTTACTAGTTCGCAGGCAAGCTTTATCCTTGGCTAAAATACCACAGATCAGTATGTTTAAGAATAGATGAACAGCCTGCTTCCCTTAACGACATTAAATGATCAACAAATCTTTCAGTCACTTCGTTGGGATCAAACCTGTGGAAGGCCTTCACTCCGGCTAGGGTTTTCTGACTACTAAACCACCAGGCGCTACCGTGCTATGAGGTTATTACGTTATTATCCATTAACGTGCATATATTTATATATATAGACTATTATTAGGGTGGTCCTCACTATTCATTATGGATATTTCGGAAGTGTTTTGCTTTATTTTAGTTGCACTCACTGAAATACTGACTTGCAAATTTCAGTCATTTTCTTTAACTTTTACCGCTGTCACATGACCCTGCATTACCCCATAGCAGCCGACCTGGACTGAGAGGAGAGTTGTGTCATGATTTTTTTTCAGTTTATTCTAATATTCGTTAAATTTTACTAAATCATAGATATAATAACATTCAGTTTAATTTGATATTACATTTTAAATTAGTTACATTTTATAAATTTAATGAGTTAAGTTGCTGTAAATACCGTAGCCTAACCTAATTGCGTACATCAGCTGGCCCATTGTAGTATGTACTAGAACATTGTCATATCCTTGACTGGCCTAGACAGCAAACTTACCGCCTATGTAAATGATCAGCCACAAGCCGTTAATCAGTTATCGAAACTGCTCGCTATCAGTAAGAGAAAGTAAGAAGAGAAATAATGAGGAATTTGGAAGGAATTTGAGTTTAAAGTGGATGGAATGTAAGAAAATATTCTAGAAGGAGATAAAGTGAGTTAGACAGGGTGATGAAGAAGTTAGTAGGGGAGTGAAAGATGAAAATGGTAAATTGGTAATGGAGAAGGAAGAAAAAGTGAGCAGATGGAAAGAACACATTAAGGAACTGTTCAACAATGAGAATGAAAGTAATGCGAGGACAAGTGGCCGGGGGATGGCTGGGAGAAGGTGGGAGGAGAGAAATGAGGAAGAGATCAGTAGGATGGAAGGGGTAGAAGCAATAACGAAAGTCAAATTGGGGAATGCCACAGTAATTGATGGAGTGTTTGATGAAATGATCAAGCATCGGGGAGAGATGGCAGTTGTTCGAACCAGCGAAGCGAACGAGAACAACTTTAGTCCCAGTTTGGACCCACGACATATGCATCCGAGCGAAAGATTTATCGCATCAGCAAGAAATGGGGGCAGGGGTCGGGAGGAAAACTCTGTAGTACAGTAGCGAACTTCTTTAGATATCTCAGCCAATTTTGAAATTACAAGAGAGAAGGGCACCAATTTGGAAATCACATAACAATCTCCAACTATTTTCATTTCATACACAGCCCGTAAATCCCAATAGTTTTTCCGTAACTCGAGGAAACGATTTTTTATAAGGCAGATTAGCAAAACAGCCGGCTGCGCAAGGAGTAACGGTCTAAGGTTGCGTGAGTAGCGCAGCAGTATTTTCCAACGATTGCTGAGAGCAACCAGGTTTTGCCTTCTCAATACAAGTAATACCTTCTGTGTTTTTTTTTCTTGACTGAATTCGAGTCAGACATACAATACCCTGACCAACCAATGCAACTCTGAATTTCTGATTTCTGATTCGAATCGGAGCGCACCGAGGGATCTGGTGAAAGTAATTTTTGTGAGTGAGCAAAAAGTAAAGTTATTATTAACCTACCAGGTCCCAAGCCCTAGACCTAAAATTAATACAAGTGGAGTACTGGTTTTAGGAAGTATGAGGGGATATTTTTGGTGTAATCTAATAACTTCTTAGTATTTTAAGGTCATGAAATCAGAGGAAGATGATGAGCCACATGAGACAACATTCAGCATTGCCTGACTTGCTCGCTCTCTCGCTGAAACACGTTCCACACTTTCTGTGTGGACGCCTATTACATGTTAGAATGAATATGGAAGATCTGCATATTGGCCTGGGAAAAGGGTAGAGTTCAGGAGGATTGGAAGGCAGGTTCCCCTGTCCAAAGGAAATGGGGAAAAGGAACTGTGTGGTAATCAAAGGGGCATTTGTCTTCTTAGATTCATAGGAAAAGGATACTTACTGGCAGAGTTAAGGAAATAACAGAGGAATTAGTTGGAGAAGAACAGGTAGGGTTTAAGAAGGGAAGAGATTGTGTAGATCAGATATTTTTCCCAAGATCTGGAAAAGTTTTTAGAGAAGGGAAAGAAGTTGTATGAGTCCTCCAAGGATTTTGAGAAAGCTTATGACTAAGTAGATAGACAAGGAATGTGAAAAATATTAAGATTATATGGAGGAAATGGGACTCTGTTGTATGCCGTGAGGAGTATGTGTGAAGTTGGTAAGGCTGCAGTGCATGTGGATGGTGAATTAGCGAATTTTTCTGTCTGAATGTTGGATTGAAACAGGGATGTGTCTTGTCTCCATGGCTGTTTAATCTGTATATGGATGGGGTTATAAAACAGATACTAGGTAGGGAAGTGGATGCTCGAGCGGCCCTAATGAGGGAGGGCAGTGTTTGGAAACTTCCTGTTCTGTTGTTTGCAAATGATACTGTATCGTGAAGAGAAGACGAAGAGGAACTGCAAGGTTTGGTAAATGAGTTCGGTAGAGTGTGTAAGAAACGAAATCTAAAGATGAATGTAAGGAAGAATAAAGTTATGGTTTTCGAGGGAAATGAAGCCACTGAATGCAGGGTGAGGCTGGATGATGAGGAAATGGATGCATTCAAGTACTTGTGTAGTGTGATGAGTAAGGATGGATGTTTGGAGGATGAAGTGCTTGAAAGGATACAACAGGGAAGAAAGGTTGCTGGTTCTTTGAAAGCACTGATAAGAAATAGAAGAGTAAACATGGAAGAAAAATTTCGCTGCATGATACCATTGCGATGCTAACTCTAATATGTGGAAATGAAGTTTGGACCTTGTTGGAAGGACACAAGCCAAGAGTGAGGGCAGTGGAAGTGAGTTATTTGAGATGAGCATGTGGAGTTACATGGAGAGCCAGACTAACAAATGAGGAAGTGAAGGAGCATGGTGGTGTGGATGTGGATGCGATAGAAAGCATTGGGAGAAATGCACTCAGGTGGACTGGCCATGTGGAAATGATGGAGAGCGAGAGACTAACAAGGAGAGTGTATGTGCGTGAACAGGATAGACGAAGGGGGAGAGGGAGGCCGAGGATGAGATCGGGGGATGGAATGGAGAGGTGTGTGAGCGAGGGGGATTTGAGCTGTAGGCAGGGCAGCTAAATGGCAGGGGACACGGCGAGATGGAGACGATTTGTTTGTGGCCACCCCTTATGGGATTAAGATATCTGGCAATAGATAGTCTCAAGGTGAGTATATCAAAACACTGTCTCCAATGAACCCCGACTAATCCAGGTAAGACTCTTAGATTGCCAAGCTTTTGTTATGGTGTAATACTGAGTTGTGTCATGTCATGTAGGAACGAAACATTGTAACTATATAACCAGCGTGTTTGGTCTCTTTCTGGATTTTTGTTTGTGGACTTCTCTAGTCCTGTCACGGCATGTGCGGCCCAAAAACAATATCATCTATGGTTGATTTGCTTTCCAGCTAACGCGATACCCGAAAATCGTCTTCCATCTTCGACAGAAGTCCTGCAGTGATATTTCAAGTTATACCAAAACGAAAAGTTGGAAGTAAAGAGTGCAGGAAATCAAGTCGTCTGCGAGACAATGTGCATCTGGAAGAAGACGCAAATCTCAACTGCAGAAGAGTGGAATGCATTTCTAAATTGAAAAAAGGCGAAGCAATACCGGCCTATTCTTAAGGAAAAACTCTACAATCTACACCACAGATAAAGAGAGAAGATGAATTTCAAGTTGGTCTCAATGATTTATTATCACCCACATTTAGGCTCTTCAGCTGATTAAAGTTACAGAGGACAGCGAATTCCTCAGAACGCACCCGGAGCCAAGGAGACGGGCTTCATTGTCGGCACTAACAAAGTCCTAGCAGAAAAAGAGAAGCGGGCTCTTGAATGTAACCAGTCGATGGCAAAGAAAGTGCAGCACAAAAAAAAAAAAAAAAAAAGGGAACGAGCAGTGACGGAGGACACTGTTGAGTTGACATAGTCACTGAACAGCAGTGATGAAGCCAATGGTAGTGAGAATGGTGGCATTCCTTCCACTTCAAAGACGTTGTGCCATGCAAGGAACATTGTTACACCCGTGATGACTGCAGCAATTGACCGCGCTAAAGTCAGTGACCAATCGGTAGTTCACATACTATCCATGGCAGCTTCTGCCTTGGGCCATGAATGCTCAGAGTTGGCAATCAGTCAGTTGTCGGTCAGGAGATCTAGGCATACCCAATAGAAGGCAACTGCGGAGAAGCTCTGGGAAACTTTTGTTAGCGATGGGATCCTAATCGTTCACTGGGATGGGGAAATCCTTTTAGATGACGGTAAGAAGGTTGACCATATTCATGCCATTGACACGGTCATAAGAGGAACTGCAAAGCTTCTTGGTTTACTGATGATTTCTACGGGGAGTGGACAAGCAACAGCTAATGGTATGAGGCAATATCTCAAGGACTGGGAACTGTCGGAGAAGGTGGAGTGTAAGAGCTCTGATACGACATCTAGTAACACTGGATCAGCATTTGGTGCATGAACTCTTCCATGTAGCAACAGCCAGGACGCCCACTATTTCATTTCACATGCCATCATCACATCATGAAACTGGCTGGAGAAGCAGTTTTCACAATGTGCTTCGGCCCATTTTCTGGTCCAGATATAACCATATTCATGCATTTCCAATAAAGTTGGAAAACCATCACTCAAGAGAAGTTTGATCCATTGATGCCCATTGATCTGGATCCTGTGGTGGCTAGCACATGTTGGAGTTGCAAAGAACAAGTTGTGTAATTTGAATCAAGGAACTCAAAACTGCTCAATTTAGAAATGATTGCCGTGACCTTCTTAAGTTAGTCACAGTTCTCTTTGGTGTGTCCACAAAGGGCATCTTTCAACTTTCTCTGGCCAGGTGCCCTTCACCGTGCAAGGTGGATGACCTGCAAGATCTAAGGAATCAAGATGTATTTGTTCTGAGCTCGGTTTCAAATGACTGCTGTTGAGTTCACTGGGATGAGACGATTTGTGACATTCACAGGAGTATTGTATATCAAAGCATGGTTCGATGTTCAGCCATTGCTGCTCAGGCTGGAGATCTTGACGTTCTTAAATGAACTTCACTCCTATCGTGAGTCCAGGATTGCTACAGCCACTAGCAAAAAAAAAAAAAGCCAATCACCTTTCGGACTTGAGTGAAGAGGTAGTCAGACTCATTATATCCAATGGGACAATGCCTCTCGATGTTAAGCGCAAGATGTTGGTCGCTTTCAAGGGGAAACATGACGAGAATCCTCAGCCAAGAGCACATGTTGTCTAGCAGAGAAGGAAGTCAGCGAATTTCATCACATCTCCCTCAAGCAGGATATTTGAGGCATTCAGCATCAACAGGGAGTTCCTAGACAGAGACGCTGCTGATTGGGAGGACTCCTCCTTCCAGTCAGCATTATAGGTACTGGGCTTGATTGCCACGTAAATTACTCTGTCAAGCGTGAGTAGCTCTAATCCAGGACTATAACCAAGTCATTACAAAAGATGAACAACAATGTCAATAGGTACTGCAGGTTGTTGAGTGGCATCGTCGCCAATTTCCTGGCATAAACAAGCCAACAAATGTGCTGGTTCATAATACCTTTGTGGTGTTTTCTTAAGCTGCCAAATTGTTAATAAACCAGAATTACAGGAATGAAATTTTTCACTCCATTATCTCACTGAAAAAGGTAAAATTTCCTACAGTTTTTGTTTCAGTATCGAAAACTGCAATATAGCTCTCCTCTGACTTGGAGACCAAAAGCTCACAATATTCACCCCACGTGTGACAGTACAATACTTAGTGAGTTTAAGGACAATATTTGGCACAAACCTTTTTCTTTTCTGTATGAACTGTTTTATCAAGAACCACCTTTAGAAAATTTCCCTTATGGTTATGTGCACTAGTAAGGACCATCCTATATCTGCATATATGCAGTAATCCCTCACCAACCACGTGGTTCACCTTTACCAACCACAGGATTCACTTATACAGGGAAATACATTTGTATACCAAATCACCTACCGCGGATCCTTGGTTCACATATACTCGGTTTGCTGTGGCTGCCACCAGGTGGCAATGGTCTCTTGTGATACCAGCTTTCCCGCCTTTCATTTCAGTCTGTGTTGTTGTTGGGGGCAGACTATGTAGGTGTGCTGCTACAGCATCTCTATCAGTTTATCACTTGTCCTGTTGTCATCATGGTCCTAAAAACGTTAAGTCTAATGAGGACGAGGATGATGAAGAGGACGACAGAGAAGGGAGTAACAAAATGAAACAAACATATGCTTTAGCAATGAAAGTACCTACCCAGGTAGTAGACTGTAGCACCAGTTGAGCAGAACAATACTCCCAAGGTGGATGGAAAGCTGAAGACAGGAAAGCTGGAGCTCCCGTTTAACCAGTCCTTGGGACTAGATCCTGGCCATCCCCCTTTGCTGAACTTTTTCAGTGTTTCAGTAACACAGAGAGTAGCCCAGCATGTTCTCCAATACAAGTTTCTCTAACTGTCAACACCAAACTACATCCATATTACATACTACACTTACTTTTCAAAATTAGAAAAAAAATGACAACTAATAACCAAGCCTCAGAGTCCCCAGGGGATGGGAGACCATAAATGCCTCCACCATCAGCTTTTCTACCGGTGACCACTCAACGAGCTGTCTGGAACCACTGTCTATCTAGCTCACTTCTTCATTTCTGCAACAATCACAGCCTTTCCTCTAACTTTCCCTCTGTTGAGCACCACCTCTCCTCCTCTAAACCTCACCTTCTCCTCTTAACTGAGACTCAGCTGTCTGAGGCAACTGATAACAAACCCTTTTCTGTATCCTCCTACTTTCTTTATACTCATTTCAAAGCCAAAGGTGGTTGTTGTGTATAAGCACGCAACAACTTATTTTGCTCTTGTGTTCCTGAACTCGATTCGGCTTTCCTGTTATTCTCTGGATAAATATGAGACTTTTAAAACTAGAAGGTCACAAGCACCACCTTGGGGGAAATGGAGTCAAGCATACTAGAGTCCCAACAGGACCTTTCTCTGTCTGAGGTAAATGTACCTGATGCCTTCTGGCACTGGCAATATGGTCGAAAGTTGTATAGAAGTCAGGTATGGAAGCAAGCTGTTTTACCTGAAGGGTGTGAAATCATGCGTGGTAAGAGACCACAAGTTTTGGGTGGCAGAGAAAGCCAGCCAATGGCAATACATGACGCATAGCACGCACGCAGTGGCAGGCCAATTAACGTGCATTTAAGCAAAAAGTTGGCTCAGCTGAGCCAATCACCGCCCTCCTATCATGCGTCCCTTGGTTTTCATTCTCCCACTCACACCAAGGATTCTCTTCCTTCACGTGTGTTTGTGGTGTGATTTTTGCATATTTTGTGATTGATCTGACATATCTGACACTGCCATTAGTGATGGCAGTAACCCTGAGGAGCCACAGCCCTCGTGGGGTACGAAAAGAGAATGAAACGTGTCAGAATGGGAGAAAAACAAAACTAAAACGTGTCGTGATGCAGGCCAGCCTTACCTAAGTGTATCAAGAGGTAGCTTAGTGGCCGGGAGGAAGTGTGAGGCCACCATGCAGGGATGGATGTTTTACCAAGCTGACTATGCCATTGACTGAGGACTTGTTTAGTAATTTGAGGGGCTTAGATTATGACAAGCTGACAAGAAAGGTATGGGTGTTGTTTGAATAATCATTAAAAAATTAATATTATTCTTTTAATAATAAAAGGGAAAAAATGTAATAATAACATAAAAATAAAAAATTGCCATTATTATTATGCATTTATTTTTTTAATATATTTATTATTACTATTATTATTATGAACAACTTGTTTACTGTGCTATTCTTCTCATCAATAATTTGTCGTATCCCCATAATGAACATCCAAACCATCTATATTATTATTATTATTTTTATTTTTATTATTATTTTTTATATTATTATTATTATTAAAAACAATAATACTCTTACTGTTTCATTCTAATTTACTATGCTAAATCTTTTATAATACTAACCAACGTCTTATTATTATTGCAAAGTCTTTTTTTTTTTTTTTTCGTACTACATTATTTTTACATATTTTCAAAAAAATGTTAATCAGTATAATACAATACATCACTTTTAACACCAAAACTGTTATAGGGGGTTGCTTACCTGGTGCGTGCACATGCACACGCTTGCCGAACTTGATGTCTGTCCTGTACAGAAATTCTATTCCCCATACCTTTAAAATAAAGCAATTTCCAGCTGTCTATCTACAATAGTTCTGGTAAAAAGAAACAAAAAAAATTTAGAGATATGTTTCTCATTAAAAAAAAAAAAATGTTGGTCTTAGCCTTCTGGTTTACATGCCTCATATATCTGTGCTGTTTACTTATCGCCTAATTCTGCTAACTATGAATTATTCTTCGACTACCTTACATCTACGATGGGACACATTCTATCCATTTCTCCTTTCTCTGACATCTCCATTCTAGGAGATTTCAATGCTCATCACCACCTTTGGCTCTTCTCTCCTTTCACTGATCCACCAGGTGAAGACGCCTACATCTTTTCTATCCTTAATAACCTAGTGTAGCTTCTTCAGCACCTTTCCAGTATCCCTGACCTCCTTGAAGAGTTTCAACATACCTGACCTCTTCCTTACAACTAATCCTTCTGCTCACACTGTTAATCTTTCATCCGATGGACTCCTCTGATCACAACCGTTTTATCTGAACTTGTCCTATTGCTCCAATACAGCCTGTGGACCCTCCAAAGAAACGTCGGTTGTGGAGCTGCTGATTGGGAGGCTCTCAGGCAGTACTTCTTTGATTTTCCCTGGAATGATTATTGTTTCCGCGACCAGGAGCCATCTGAGTGTGCCATGCGCATTATGGAGGTTATTCTCTCGGGCATGGAAGCATATTTTCCTTTCTCATATACTTTAGCTAATGCAAAAAGCCTTGGTTTAATCACGCTTGTTCTAATGCTGTCCACAACAAAGAGAAGGCCTATAAAAGGTACCAGAGCTAACCTGCCCATAAATCACATCTTTATGTTTCTGCCCGGAATCGTGCTAAGTCTGTTCTTCGTTCTGCTAAAAATAATTTCATCCATACTACATGCTCTCAACTCTCCACCTTGAATTCTTCCCGCTCCTTCTGGCACCTTGCCAAAAACTTTTTAACAGCTTTACCTTATCATCCTTCCCTCCTCTATTTCACTCTGTTAGCTTTGTAGCTGTTTTTTCTCTTAATAAAGCAGATCTCCTCGCTCAGACTTTCTCCTTCAATTCCACCTCAGACGATTCCGGTGCTGTTCCTCCATCACTTCCCTCCCTCTGACTTCCTCAAGACTGACATTTGAATTTCTTCAAGTGATGTATTTTCTGCTATCACTGGCCTCAATACTAACAAGGCATATGGGCCTGGTGGGGTCCCTCCTGTTGTCCTCAAGAACAGCGCTTCTGTGGTAACACCCTGCCTAGGTAAACTCTTTTGTTTTTGTCTATCGACTTGTACCTTTCCTTCTTGCTGGAAGTTTGCTCTCATTCAGCCAGCCCCAAAGAATGGTGACCATTCCGAACACTCTATCGCCCAATTGCTTAAACATTCTGTGCTTCAAAAGTTTTTGAGTTTATTCTTAACAGAGAAATTTTAAAGCATCTTTCCTATCACAACCTTTCTGATTGTCAGTATGGGTTCCGTCAGGAACGCTCCATTTGCGATCTTCTTATCTGTGGCGAAAGCTTTGCCATTGCACTTGACATCTCAAAGGCTTTCGTTCGAGTTTGGCATAAATCTTTATTCTCTAAACTGCCCTTTAATCGTTTCTACAATTTATCTGTGCCTTCAGCTATAGCGTCCTTTCTGGTCGTTCTATAGCTGCTATTTTAGATGCCCACTGTTCTTCTAGACCTATCAACAGTGCAGTTCTTCAGGGCTCTGTCCTATCGCCAACTTTTTCCTTTTATTCATCAATGACCTTCTAAGCTGTACATCTAACCCTATCCACTCATACACTAATGATTTCACCCTTCACCTTTCCATTCTGTTCCCGCAATGTCCATCTCAGCAGTTACTTCAACAAACAAGAGTTGAGGCAATGACACTCCTTATGTATGACTTGGCTTGTATCTCTGACTGGGGTAAAAGTAATCTTGATGTTTTTGATGCATCAAAGACTCAGTTCTTACACCTATCAACCCAACAAGGTCTTCCACAGCAGTACCCACTAATGTTTAGTAATATCTAGTTCAGGTCTGCATCATCCTTAAACATACTTGGAGTTTCATTCTCTCGGGATTTAGCTTGGAAAGATCATATTACATCTCTCGTAAAATCTGCTTCCAAGAGATTAGGTGTGCTAAGCCGACTCCATACATTCTTTTCCCCTGCACAGTTGTTGACTTTATACACGGGTTTTATTCGCCCCTGTGTAGGGTACCACTCTCGTGTGGGGAGGATCCCCACGAACAGCTCTTCTTAATAGGGTGGAGCCAAAGGTTTTTCCTCTTATTTACTCCGCTCCTCTACTGGCTTCCTTCAACCTCTGTATCTTCACCGCACTGTTCCATCTTTATCTCTCTTCTATAGCTACTTCAATAGTCACTGTTCCTCTGAACTGTCTGCTCGAATCTCTCCACCTTTACAATGGGCGCGTAGCACCTGTCTTGCAACAAACTCTCGTCTCTTTTCCGTCCATTTCTCTAATGCAAGAGTTAACCGTTACTCCTAGTCCTTCATTTATGCAACAGATCACCTCTGGAACTGTCTCCCATTCTCTGTATATCTTACTTCCTTTGATCTCTGGTCTTTCAAACTCTGTGTGTCATGGTATCTCGAAATGAACGAATCTTGAATTTCGCTCACTTTTGAGTTGTTTTTATTTTTTTCTTGGAAGGAACGGTTTGCTGGTTCCTCGCCTTTCGGTCCTCTTTCCTTGCTTTTTAAAAAATCATTTCTTCCTGATAGTCTATTATATCATCATTATATCGCAGAGGGTAAATACACGTTTCTTGTTAAATTTGTTCCCCCATTGTTTTTAGCTGTTGTGCTGTGGGAACTTTTTTGATTCGTCAGCGTAGTGGCGGAAGGAACTGTCCTTACCTAAGTGTTTAACTAAACTTTACCTAACGTAGCTTAATTGTACCTAATAACCTAACCTAACCTAGCTTAACTATACCTACCATGTTAACCCAACATGACCTAGCTTAACTTTACCTAATAATACCCAACCTCCAGTTGGGATATTAGGAGAGGAAACCCACCTTTGAGCATGTTCTTCAATTATGCTGGAAACAAACAACCGTAAGTACAGTATAAGTAATGTGATGATAATAACAGGAGTGTAATTTTTCAGCAGGAAAAGGTAATTTACCACCCTCAATACAGATAGAAAATTACAGTAAACAAACTGCAGAACAAGTGGTGCCAGGCACAACAAACCTCGCCCGACAGCATTTATTTTATTTTCAACCGTTTTCGAGTTATAGCCCTCTGAAAATCTGTGATCTTGCGTTTGGCCTTTCAAGGCCATTCAAGGTCAAAGATGAAGCCAAATGAAAGTCCACATGAGACTTCCCGTATCTTGATAACAGTAAACATATCCTCACCCACTCTCGAGCTATAGCCCCCTAAATATCGTGAGCTTGAGTTTGACCTTTCAAGGTCACTTAAGGTTATAGGTCATGGTACCAATTAAAAACTGATATGGAACTTCCTATTTGCTGATAATAGTAGATATCTCTATCTTTAACAAGTTTCGAGTTGTAATCCCCTGAATAGCCATGACATTGGATTTGACCTTTCAAGGTCACATCAAATCAAATATCACTGTACTGTTTTAAAGCCCATATGGGACTTCCTATATGTTGATAATAGTAAATATCTATCTGTAACCAGTTTCGAGTTATAGCCCCTTGAATATCCGTGACCTTGAGTTTCACCCTTCAAGTTCACTCAAGGTCAAAGGTCTTGGTGCCAAATGAAAGCTCATATGGGAGCTCCTGCAAGTTGATAGTAGTAAATATCTCTATATCTTCAACCAGTCTCAAGTTATAGCCCTCGGAAAATACGAGACCTTGATTTTGACATTTCAGGGTCACTCGATTATCTCCAAAATTTAATCAGTTTTTCTTAGGATCAGTGCCCACATATCCTGAAAAATTCATTTAATTTCATTCATCCGTTTTTTTCCACCCTGTTGCTAACAAACTCAACCCAAAACAATACTTCGCCAGACTCCGTCCGGGTCAGGTATATATGAACTGAATTGGTAAGGTCTTTCTGCTGCTTAATGTACATCGTACATATATGCCCTCAGCTGGACCTCTCATGTCAGATCATTTGCTAAAACCGTCTCAGGGAAACTTGGATTATTGTACAGAGTCCTATCACTTCTTCATTGACGAGCATTTAGCTATGATTTATAAGAATCATGTGCGCTTTCAGCTGGAATATTGCTCACCTTTGTGGAATGGATGTGGAGAGGTTGCACTAAAACAACTAGACAAAATTCAGAACCCTGCTATTATAAGTAAACTGCATCCCCTACAAGTAAGGAGGAATGTTCCCTCCTTTGCATTAAGAGAGAGAGAGAGGAGGCCTGCAGTCCTGCCGGACCCAGGTTCGAATCCCCGCTGGGGCAGGGAACAGTTTAAGGATTTGAATCTCATTAAAGCAGACTTTACTGATCTACCAGATGACCCGCCGACATGTCTAAAAAATACCCCCTCCAATACCAATACACCAGTCCTGTATGAGACAGCCCTAGCATGTATTCAGTATGGACGGTGCGTGTTAGCGCCGAAGTGGTGTGGTGCCATGTAGAGGTGTATGGAATGTAGGACTACTGGGCCTTGGGAGCAGGCTGAGAAGCCTATGTGCAGAGTGGGACATAAAAATATACATGTATCTATCTATCTATATATCTATCTATATCTGTATATCTATATATCTATATATATATATATATATATATATATATATATATATATATATATATATACTATTTATATCATACAATACTCTCTTGCCAACCACAGGGGTTAGGTTCTAGAAATCCACTGTGGTTGGGAAGACTGCGGTTGGTAAAGTTCACTATTTATATAGCGAAAACTGGGTTGGTCGAAGGTAAAAGGGGCGTCTGTCTATCTATCTATCTATCTATCTATCTATCTGTCTAATCCCAGACGCCTCAATCCCGTTTGGGGTGGCCACAAACAAATCGCATCCAAGTCGCCCTGTCCCCCGCCATTTCACTGCCCTGCTCCCAACTCACACCCCCCGCTCTCATATACCTCTCCACCCCATCCATCCATCTCATCCTCGGCCTCCCCCTCCCTCTTCCCCCCTCCACCTCACTCACATACACTCTCTTCGTCAGTCTTTCACCCTTCATCCTCTCCACATGGCCAAACCACCTCAGTGTGTTCCTCATAACGCTTCCTATCACATCCACATCAACACCACAACGCTCCATTATATCCTCATTCGTCAGCCTGTCTCTCCATGTGACTCCATAGGCTCCTCTTAAATTATTCATTTCCACTGCTCTCACTCTTGACTTGTGTCCTTCCAACAACGTCCAAGCTTCACTTCCGTACGTTAGAGTTGGTATCACAATACTGTCATGTAGTAACTTTTTCACTTCCATGCTCACTTCCCTGTTTCTTATCACTGCTTTCAAAGAACCAGCAACCTTTCTTCCCTGCTGTACCCTTTCAAGCACTTCACCCTCCAAACCTCCATCCTTACTCATCACACTACCCAAGTACTTAAACGTACTCACATTTTCCAATTCCTCACCATCCAACCTCGCTGTACATTCACTGACTTCACCTCTCTCAAAGACCATCACTTTACTCTTCCCTACATTCACCTTTAGATTCCGTTTCTTACACACTCTCCCAAACTCATCCACCAAGCCTTGCAGCTCCCCTTCATCTTCGCTCAACAACAAAGCATCATCTGCAAACAACAGTACAGGGAGTTTTCAAACACTATCCTCTCTCACCAGGGCCACTCCAACATCCACTACCCTACCTTGTACCTCTTTTATTACCCCATCCATGTACAGATTGAACAACCATGGAGACATGACATATCCCTGTTTCAACTCAACTTTCAAAGAGAAAAATTCACTTAGTTCACCATCCACACGCACTGCAGCCTTCACACCATCGTACATACTCTTCACAGCATTCAACAACTTCCCATCTACTCCATATATTCATAACACTTTCCACATTCCTTGTCTATCCACCATGTCATATGCTTTCTCCAAAATCATGAAAGCCGCATACAACTTCTTTCCCTTCTCTAGAAACTTTTCCACTAAAGATCTAGAATGAATATCTGATCTACACAACCTCTTCCCTTCCTAAAGCCTCCCTGTTCTTCTCCAACTAATTTCTCTGTTCTTTCTCTAACTCCGTCAATAAGTATCCTACCATACACTTTTCCTATTATACTAAGAAGACAAATGCCCCTATGATTACCACACACTTCTTTTTCCCCTTTTCCTTTGTTCAAGGGAATAATTATACCTGACTTCCAATCCTCCGGGACTCTACCTTCCTCCCAGGCCAATCTGCACATCTTCCACATCCATTCTACTACTATCTCTCCCCCATGCTTCCGCATTTCACCACACACTCCATCTATTCCTGGGGCTTTCCCCGATTTATCTTTCTTCATTGCTTCCACAACTTCTATCCTACTGATTTCTTCCTGTCTTCTCACCTCCCTCCTTCTCCCAGCCATTCCCCAGCCACTTATACTCGCATTACTTCCATTCTCTACGTTCAACAACTCCTTAAAGTGTTCTCTCCATCTGCTCACTTTTTCTCCCTTCTCCATTAGTAATCTACTATTTTTATCTTTCACTTCCACCCTGTCTTACTCTTTTCACCTCTTTCCAGAACATTTTCTTACAGTCCCTCCACTTTACACTCAAATTCCTTCCAAATTCCTCATCCACTCTCTTCTTACTCTCTCTCTTACTAATCTTTTCACCTCTCTCTTTCTTTCTACATATAACTCTCTCTTCCGCCTCTCAACTTCTTCCACCCCCCTATTTCTCATCCATTCATTGTATGCTTTCTTCTTTTGTGCCACAGCCTGTTTCACCTCTTCAGTCCACCACGCTGTTCCTTGCACCCCCCTCCGTCTTCTCTTCCTTCCACACACCATATCACATGCTGCACATATTTCTTCTGTAAATATCCTACACACACCTTCCACGTCTCCCATCTGCTCCAATTCATATTTGCCCAATCGTTCCTCCACTTCTCTCTTATACTCTGCCTTTTTCTCATCCTCTTGTAACCTTTCCACTCTCCTTGCAACTACTCCTTCCTCTCGTCTTTCCCTTCTTCTATTCCTCCATCTTACTTGAATTCTAATTCTGGCCACCACCAAGTAGTGGTCAGAAAGTCCACTCCCGCAACCTCTATAAACTCTTGGATCCATTACACATCTTCGCATCCTTGCATCCATACACACATAATCAATCATTGCCTTCCTTTCATTCAGTTCACCACCCACCCTTCTCATCACTCGCCATGTATACCTGTGGATCATTTTATGCCTGAAGAGGGTATTGGCTATCACCAACCCCCTCCCAGCACAAACGTCCATCCACCTTCACATTCCCAGCTTTACCATTCATTTCACCGATCAAAAACACTCTCTTATTCCTTCCAAACTTTTACCATGCACACTTCTACATTTATCCAGAACTCTTCTCTCACTCCTCTCGCACGATCTTGCGTTGGCGCATAAACACACACAATCGCCCACATTTGTATTCCAACTTTCAACTTTACCCACACAATCCTTGACCCAACTGATCCATACTGTCTTATGCTCCTCTTCCATCTTTTACCCACAACTATACATACTCCTTCCTTTGCCCTCTCATTCTCACCTACTCCTGCACATATACCCCATCCACACTCCCATTCTCTCACACTTTCTCCTCTCCATTTTGTTTCAGTTATTCCACATACATCCACTTTCTCACCCTGAAGCACCTGGACAATCTCTCTCTCTTTCACCGTTTTTCTGCTCATTATTGCACAATATTGTACTGCACAAAATGTTATCAAAATGAAATAAAGAAAACTATTGTAGAAACTGATTTAATATACAACTTTTGAATTATGGTTATCAGCGGACTAGAGTGCCGTGCTGGTGGAAGGCTGAGGACCACTATCAGCTGACTTGCAGGATGGTTTAAAGTGGCACAGGAGAGATGGTTGATTCATTTTATTCTGGATATCATTCTGCACCTGTTTGTACTGGGCCAATAACGTGTCCAATTCATGCTTGAATTTGACGCTCCATTCTATGAAGGGATCTATATCAATGAAGAAGTCAGCAAAACTGTTGCCGTGGGTACTCCTTTGGAAGAGTCATTTTAGATTTTTTTAAATAACAGAACAGAGGAAGGAAAAACAAATGAATACAAAAAAATCCATACATCAGATTACTGGTTTCCTCCATTCATAAAATATCTGTAACAGTTGGACTTGAACAGCTGTAGGTCGAAGTCTGGAGGGAAACAACTCCAGGGACGCGAGCTCCAGAGAGATGCAGTTCGGGGAATAAAAGGATACTGATAGGCAGAAGTTCTGCAATATGGCAGTGTGACAATCCAGTCATGAGGGCTACCAGATCCCCGTGTAGCACGAGGAAAGTCATGGTAAGGTGGAACAAATGAAACAACTTCGTCTGAGCATTTGCCATAAAATATCTGTAAATCTCTTTCTGTGTGTGTGTGTGTGTGTGTATATATATATATATATATATATATATATATATATATATATATATATATATATATATATATATAAAGACAGACAGACAGACAGACAGATTGATGTATGGACAAATAGGAATAGATTATTTATCTTTCAAACTCGTTCGATTCTCTCATATGAATAAATCGTTTGCCACTGTCTGCGATAGAATATTTGAGTTATCAGTGTCATGAGACATCGTCTGACGTCAGCTGGAAGGGTGGTAGTCGTCCCGATCACGCCAGGGGTAATGGTGACGGAGTTAGCTCTAAGTCTTCTGTGAATCAGTGGCAGCTGAGTTATATCGTCTAGCATTAGTTTGAATAGGGTAAAGGAGTTGTCCCGACCATAAAATCGTTATCCTCCAATTTCTCCATTGTTCTTCCTCCTTCACTTCCCTCCCTCTCTTTTTCTCTTCATCTCATTATCTCTTCCATTACTTCCTTTCCTCTCTTTACTTCCTTTCATCTACGCTGCTTTCTGAAATTAGAGTCAGTATTCTTCCTTCAAGTCATAATTATCCTTTTTCCAACTTTCTTTAGACTGGTTTGCTCGTAATTTTCCTCGGTCGTCTCATAATTAGTATACCGCACATTTGTATGTCATATTTTTTTACCTTTTCTCGCTGTTTCCCACGTTCTTCATTACTGTCTTTGCTCTTATTATCGTTCTTATTTTTTTCCACTGGATTTTACATTAGATTTTTCTTCCCACTAGTTGATTTGACCACGTCCCATCTTGCGTATCCTATATTCTATAGTTTATTGCCGTCATCTCTTTTTCACGGCTGGTTTATTGAATCTGTAAATATTCTCTCTTCCTCCCTGTTTGTCACTTTGTACATTGCTCAGCCTCTATCGGTATTTCTCCATCAGTCTCTGGTTGCCTCTGTGTTTGCTTGTGTCTAGAAGTCGGTCTCTCTCTCTCTCTCTCTCTCTCTCTCTCTCCTATCTTTCGCCAATCTATTTCATCTCTCAGCTTCTAATCCTCTCTCTCCCCTCCATCCCTTTTCCCCATTCCGTCCCTCCCCCTCCCTCTCTACCCCCACCGTCTCTCCATCCTCTTCTCTCCAACCCCAAGCACTTTCCCTCCTCAGCCTTCCCCTTTCCTTCCCCCCCCCCCTCTCTCTCTCGCTGTCTCCCCACATATCCTCCCACCCTTCCTTATTTCCCTCCCACTAAACGCTCCCTGCCTGCCTTCCTCTCCAGACACATCTCCATCAAACTCTTCCCTCACTTTCCACACTCCCTCCCTCCCTCCTTCCCTCTCAAGACACCCTTTCTGCAGACCGATCCCTTCCCTGTTAATCCCTCTCTTTCCACACTCACTCACTCACTCCCTCGCCACACACCTTCCCTTATAACTCTTCATTCTCTCCCTGCCACGCACTCCATTTTCTCTCTAACTCCCTCTTCACACGTCAGCCCTCAAAACTCTTCCTTCACTCTCCCCAGTCACTCCTCATCTCCCCTACCTCTCTTCCCACCCTCCCTCTCCCCTCGTTCCCTCCCTCCCTCTCCCTTCTTTCTCTCCCTTCCTCCTCCCTCCCTTTCTCCTCCAACTCCCATTTTTTCTGCAGTTATAAAGAGAAACATTGTTATTTGCTGGCCAATATAACGTGTTACAATATACCGTCTAAATCCTTATGGGACTTGTGTGCTTTCTGCTGAAACACTGTAATAGCTTACGAGAGACTCTAATTATACTTATGAAGTACCCCCCCTGGGGGTAGGGGGGTTTGTCAAGAATACTCCCCCAGTATCCCTGCTTGTCGTAAAAGGCGACTAAAAGGGTTGGCGGAGGGTATGTGCCCCTCCCCGGAAAACAACTAACTAAAAAAACAAACAATAAGCCTCGGACAAGGACTGACCAAACGTTGACGACCAAGGACCGGACAAAGGACATTGTTATCGGAACGTGGAATGTAAGGGGAGCGAATGATGAGGTGAAAGAGAGAGAGATTGTCCAGGTGCTTTAGGATGCGAAAGTGGATGTATGTGGAATAACTGAAACAAAATGGAGAGGAGAAAGTGTGAGAGAATGGGAGTATGGATGGGGTATATGTGCAGGAGTAGGTGAGAATGAGAGGGCAAAGGAAGGAGTATGTATAGTTGTGAGTAAAAGATGGAAGAGGAGCATAAGACAGTATGGATCAGTTGGATCAAGGATTGTGTGGGTAAAGTTGAAAGTTGGAATACAAATGTGGGCGATTCTGTGTGTGTATGCGCCAACACAAGATCGTGCTAGAAGAGTGAGAGAAGAGTTCTGGACAAATGTAGAAGTGTGCATGGAAATGTTTGGAAGGAATGATAGAGTGTTTTTGATTGGTGATATGAATGGTAAAGTTGGGAATGTGAAGGTGGATGGAATAGTTGGTGAGTGGGGTGTGCCTGCTGAGATAGATGAGAATGGGAGTGCGTTAGTGGACATTTGTGCTGGGAGGGGGTTGGTGATAGCCAATACCCTCTTCAGGCATAAAATGATCCACAGGTATACATGGCGAGTGATGAGAAGGGTGGGTGGTGAATTGAGTGAAAGGAAGGCAATGATTGATTATGTGTGTGTGGATGAAAGGATGCGAAGATGTATATTTAATGCAAGAGTTTATAGAGGTTGGGGGAGTGGACTTTCTGACCACTACTTGGTGGTGGCCAGAGTTAAAGTTCAAGAAAGATGGAGGAATAGAAGAACGGAAAGACGAGAGGAAGGAGTAGTTGCAAGGAGAGTGGAAAGGTTACAAGAGGATGAGAAAAAGGCAGAGTATAAGAGAGAAGTGGAGGAACGATTGGGCAAATATGAGTTGGAGCAGATGGGGGACGTGGAAGGTGTGTACAAGATATTTACAGAAGAAATATGTGCAGCATGTGATGTGGTGTGTGGAAGGAAGAGAAGACAGAGGGGGGTGCAAGGAACAGCGTGGTGGACTGAAGAGGTGAAACGGGCTGTGGCACAAAAGAAGAAAGCATACAATGAATGGATGAGAAATAGAGGTGTGGAAGAAGTTGAGAGGCGGAAGAGAGAGTTATATGTAGAAAGAAAGAGAGAGGTGAAAAGATTAGTAAGAGAGAGTAAGAAGAGAGTGGATGAGGAATTTGGAAGGAATTTGAGTGTAAAGTGGAGGGACTGTAAGAAAATGTTCTGGAAAGAGGTGAAAAGAGTAAGACAGGGTGGAAGTGGAGTTAGCAAGGGAGTGAAAGATAAAAATGGTAGATTACTAGTGGAGAAGGGAGAAAAAGTGAGCAGATGGAGAGAACACTTTAAGAAATTGTTGAACGTGGAGGATGGAAGTAATGCGAGTATAAGTGGCTGGGGAATGGCTGGGAGAAGGAGGGAGGTCAGAAGACAGGAAGAAATCAGTAGGATAGAAGTTGTGGAAGCAATGAAGAAAGTTAAATCAGGGAAAGCCCCAGGAATTGATGGAGTGTGTGGTGAAATGCGGAAGCATGGGGGAGAGATAGTAGTAGAATGGATGTGGAAGATGTGCAGATTGGCCTGGGAGGAAGGTAGAGTCCCGGAGGATTGGAAGTCTGGTATAATTATTCCCTTGTACAAAGGAAAAGGGGAAAAAGAAGTGTGTGGTAATCATAGGGGCATTTGTCTTCTTAGTATAATAGGAAAAGTATATGGTAGGATACTTATTGACAGAGTTAGAGAAAGAACAGAGAAATTAGTTGGAGAAGAACAGGGAGGCTTTAGGAAGGGAAGAGGTTGTGTAGATCAGATATTCATTCTCAGATCTTTAGTGGAAAAGTTTCTAGAGAAGGGAAAGAAGTTGTATGCGGCTTTCATGGATTTGGAGAAAGCATATGACAGGGTGGATAGACTAGGATTGTGGAAAGTGTTAAGAATATATGGAATAGATGGGAAGTTGTTGAATGCTGTGAAGAGTATGTACGATGGTGCGAAGGCTGCAGTGCGTGTGGATGGTGAACTAAGTGAATTTTTCTCCTTGAAAGTTGGGTTGAAACAGGGATGTGTCATGTCTCCATGGTTGTCCAATCTGTACATGGATGGGGTAATAAAAGAGGTACAAGGTAGGGTAGTGGATGTTGGAGTGGCCCTGGTGAGAGAGGATAGTGTTTGGAAACTCCCTGTACTGTTGTTTGCAGATGATACCGTGTTGTTGAGTGAAGACGAAGGGGAGCTGCAAGGCTTGGTGGATGAGTTTGAGAGAGTGTGTAAGAAACGGAATCTAAAGGTGAATGTAGGGAAGAGTAAAGTGATGGTCTTTGAGAGAGGTGAAGTCAGTGAATGTACAGCGAGTTTGGATGGTGAGGAATTGGAAAATGTGAGTACGTTTAAGTACTTGGGTAGTGTAATGAGTAAGGATGGAGGTTTGGAGGGTGAAGTACTTGAAAGGGTACAGCAGGGAAGAAAGGTTGCTGGTTCTTTGAAAGCAGTGATAAGAAACAGGGAAGTGAGCATGGAAGTGAAAAAGTTACTACATGACAGTATTGTGATACCAACTCTAACGTACGGAAGTGAAGCTTGGACGTTGTTGGAAGGACACAAGTCAAGAGTGAGAGCCGTGGAAATGAGTTATTTAAGAGGAGCCTGTGGAGTCACATGGAGAGACAGGCTGACGAATGAGGATATAAAGGAGCGTTGTGGTGTGGATGTGGATGTGATAGGAAGCGTTATGAGGAACACACTGAGGTGGTTTGGCCATTTGGAGAGGATGGAGGGTCAAAGACTGACGAAGAGAGTGTATGTGAGTGAGGTGGAGGGGGAAAGAGGGAGGGGGAGGCCGAGGATGAGATGGAGAGATGGGGTGGAGAGGTATATGAGAGAGGGGGGTGTGAGTTGGGAGCAGGGGAGTGAAATGGCGGGGGACAGGGCGACTTGGAGGCGATTTGTTTGTGGCCACCCCAAACGGGATTGAGGCGTCTGGCAATAGATAGATAGATAGATAGAAGTACTTACCTTGTTTCGTGTTTTGTCGGGTAATTTTCTGTCTGTCTGTCTGTCTGTCTGTCTATCTGTCTGTCTCTCTCTCTCTCTCTCTCTCTCTCTCTCTCTCTCTCTCTCTCTCTCTCTCTCAGATACTATCTACATATACACATGGTGTATATTGTATATTAACATGTATACACTGACATGCACATCGGCAGATTGAAAAAAAAGACATATGTTCACATTTCCTCCCTCCAGACCTCAGACCCAGGCAAACTGAAACATCACTGCTGACACAACGACAGGCCAGGACACAGAGCAACACGGATGCAAAGGAAGAAAGACAGAATGACAGACGGACATGCAAACAAACAGAAAGACACTACACAAGCAGGCGTACAGGCAGTCTGGCATACGTTTTGGCAGGCAGACAGGCAGACAAGAAAGTGGGGAATCAGTGTGGCAGACAGACTGGAAAGCAGGCCGGCAGGTGGGTAGACAGACAGCCAGGAAGACAGACAGATAAGCACATAGATTGGCAGAAACACAGACATATACAAAGACTGACGAGGACACACACACACACACACACACACGGGAATGGACGCCTCTCCCCTTATAAATGACAGTCAATACAGAACCTACCGACGTTTCATTTGTGCACCATAATTGATTATTGGACAGTTGTGGTGACATGTTTGGGCGGCAGTGCTTTGAGAGGATCAGTTTCGACTACAGATATAATTACTCTGTATACAGCTTTGGAACGACTGCTGGTAGTTGGCAGGACAAAGCTTGTCGCGCCGACCATCACTTCCACAGCTTCGCCAGCTTTAGGCATTCTAGTACAATCACGTTTTGTTTATATCATTCTTGCATCACCCCGACCCTTTGTTTAGTTTGGGTGAAGCTGTGAGAAATATTAATCATTAATTCCTTCACCACAATGCTGTCTTTTAATATTTTATTCTTCCCACATCAAGGTGACTTTTTTTTTCGTCAGCATTTTTTTTTTTCCTTCCTTGTCACTCCATCACCTTTTCTCATCTAACCTTTTAGTATCTGTCTTTTATTTCACTTAAAACTTCTAGCTTGTGCAGTAATGGTTTACTTTATCCTTTTTTATAATTCATACTTTACCACTCATGGTCGGAACAATTCAACCATTCACTTCTATCAAACGCCACACGATATTAACGTTAGATGAGCCATAAGATCGAAAAAAAGGTTAACACACATTTATTTCTCTCATGATCGGGACAAATTAATATTCAACAACAGCTTCGTCTTGGAATTGGTTACAGGAGACTGGGAGAGTTAATACTGTTGCCATTAAACCCACTTATGTATGGCACAACTCGAGCTTTGTGTTACAGCTGTCATCAGGCGGTTTTATTTGGCTTAGAATGAATCACAGAAGCGTATTATATTGTGATACATATTCTAAACACTCTTAGTTTTTCCCTCCATGTCATCTTCTACAATACCGTATGATCACTATAGTTCCTCGATTCTTCTTCTTCTTCTTCTTCTTCTCCTTCTCTCTCTCTCTCTCTCTCTCTCTCTCTCTCTCTCTCTCTCTCTCTCTCTCTCTGTTACTAGTTATTTGTTGTTTTTCGATTCCTTATTTTTTCGTGTGTCTCTTTATATGTCTTCCTTAACTTCTTTCATGCCTTAATACATTTATCAATATTTTCTAGAACAGTCCAGTCTGATTTTTTTTTCTCCTCTATATTCTTACATTCCCTCTTTTCTTTCGGCTATTTCATACCTTTTGTCGAATCTCTACTTATTTACTTTCTCTTTCTCTCTCTCTCTCTCTCTCTCTCTCTCTCTCTCTCTCTCTCTCAATTTTCTCACTTCAATGTAAATGTTGGCCTGTAGCCTAATGTAGGTAAATCTGCTATCACATATGTTGTAGATGATGACCCCGGAGAAACAAGTGAAAAGAAAGACAGCCTAATGCATATTAAGTAATACACTGTTCAGGGTAAGCTTAAATTCCCATAGTAGAGGTTGTTGACACCTTCGAAAAACTGTGAAGAGAGAAAAGTGGATTCATATATATGTTAACTGCATGAAGTTTGTAGATAAACTTATTTATCAACGATGGAATATATGGTAAGGGGTCCGAGAATCGTTTCAGGGATGCCTGCTGCCCCTTCCCCTGCTTTCCGGTCCACTTAGTCAACTAGTCATGCTGTCAACGTCGGAGCGAGTTCAGCAAGAAATGATTCGGCAACGTCGAATCATCGCTCAGGAGAAGATGAAAGATTTCGGGAAATCAAATCATAAAGTAATATGAAAAGCCGTGTTTTGACATTAAAACAACACATACCTAACCAGCTGAGGCCTAACCTAACTCTAACCTACTAAAATGCTTTATTTTGTTTGAGAGGATGACGAAGACGCGACGTCGCCGATTCTTTTCTCGAGGCACTCAGACATTGCCAACATGATTGTATGACACGTGTGCCCACGGAAAAAAATGTTGCATTCCTCCTTATCCCTGAAGACCAAAATAAATGCACGGTCCCTTTCCTCTCCCACCCCTCTCCTAATCTACCTAACACACCTGCTCATTTAATTAGTGAATTATTGTTACATGCTGACGATATGTTCCAAAATGCCATTTTTCTAGATGACTGGTAAAACATACGGGGGGGGGGGGCTGTTAGATCAGCTTTAGAGGTAGCAATAGTGAATACCGGTATTTAAATATATTTTTCATCTTACTGTGGGCATAAGGGAAAAATCTTTAAATAGGCAACATATAACAAGGTCTCACTGTACAGTCATCCCTCCGCAACTAGAGGGATGTGCAGCATTATTATCAATAACACATTGTACCTGTAATGGATAAAATAATAATTCTTAAGTCCACTGAATGTAATATTGCTCTGTGCAAGAAGTCTCGGAAGTAAAATAAGTGACTTAAAACTTTCTGGTAAAAGAGGGAGTTTAGATACTCTCTCGGAATGTTAGTTAGACTCCTATATCTTACATCACAAACAAAGAGCGAATAGCAAACGTCGATGGACTTCATGTAAAATCGGTCTAGACCTCACAGAAGTAATCTTTAATGATGTCAGTGCTGAGCCCCTACCGTAAAACTACACATACTATCCATGACTCTCAATGTGCTAAGTCTATCACAGCTTCACTCAAACCCTTGGTTAAGACACATAGCATAATGATCTGCAGGAAACAATTCATTCAGGTAAAACTTTGGAAACCAGTAACTTTCGTTTACCGATTATCAGCTGGAAGGCAGTCACGGGTTGCGGTGATGATGTTAAACGATGTGATCAGTATGTTACAGAACCGACCTGATAAATAAACATGTTGGTCATTGTTAAAGCATTAAACAAGGATTCGTGAACAGTTTTTCTGTTGGCAAAGAAACAGGTACATACATCTGACCATAAACTAATCAGGCTTACTAGTGATATCAAGATAACTGTTGACATTCAAAAAAAAAAAAAAAAAAAAAAAAAAAAAAAAGGCTCCATTTATTGATGCCATTTTCGATTATCAAAAAACGCCTTAAGCAACATGCATGAGCAACTCAATGGAAATAATACTGAAACCTCTACACAGTACAGTGTTCATGAAAGAATTTGATGACTGTATTACTGAAACTAGAACAGCATTCGCTGTACTTGTTAAACTCTAAAATGCATGACCAACTACATGACTATCAATAATAACAGGAAATAAGATGAGGATAAAGGAAGGGCGTGAGGCCACATACACCCTTTCTTCGGTCCATGAAGACAGATTAGTCAGGCAGGGACCCAGTGGGGGCAGTGTGCCACTGATACCATAACTCTCTTCAAAGTGAAAAAAAAATATTCGCAATTATTCCTATTCAGTTACTTGTTTTAATTCCCTTTCTTTATAAAAAATAAAAAATGTATGCAATACTTTTGTATTACCTCTGACCATGATTCACATAAATGATCAACTTCTACATTACGACAATATAGGCACGGTCTGGCTGACAGACACTTGGCTAGTGGGCACATGATACAGTAAGAGTACCCAAAAAGGGTCTAAAACAGACACTGAGCAGAAGTGTGATCAGGTAATGTCGACTAGCATCCTCTTAGACACAGAAAATTGCTGGGAAAAACCCTGGGGGCTTTAGTTTGGGCCAGCTTTTCTGTTGGATACAGTGACAACTGACTCAGAGACAAAGATGACAGTAGTTTGGCTCCTGACATGAGCAGGGTCCAGCAAAAAGCACACAATTCAAATCATTGTTATCAAGACGTACTAAAATGAACCCAAAGAAGTGCCTGAGAAACTGACTAATGTAGATACTACGAAACATACCAGCCTAGGTCAGTTTATTATAAAATTTTCAAATCCATAAGGAACGAAGCAGCTGACTCAGTTGCAATAAAGTAAATCCCTACGGCTGTGAGACGTGTTAAAATACTGGAGACCAAAAAATATTACATTGTTCTATTGGAATAATTGTAGACACGAACTCAGATATTACGGGAAATCGGTCTAATTTCAAATTTCGGAAAGATCTTAGACATAATTTTGGGGGAATACATAGATGGATACTTAGAAACAAATAACATAATCAAGGACAGCCACCACGGTTTTACATGTGGTACCGTAGCTAATGCATAACTAGCCTCCTCGTCTTGTATGATAATTTAGATTAATAAATAATAATGGCATTTGAGATAACATGTAATTTATTTAAGCCACTTAAAAGCTTTCGATAAAATGCCGCACAAATAACTTGGGAAACGTGTTTTAAAATGCTAGGAAATAAGAGAGAAGTATTTAACTAATGGATAGGCAGCGGGTTTATGTATACTTGTAGAAAGCAGTGCTCAGTCATTATTGGTGTGGAGCTAGACTGGGTCCAGTTCTCACGAGGAATTCCCCAGGGATCAGAGTTATGACCCGTTCTTTTTACGACATGTAATAAAGTTATTGATAATAGAATATCGGGTATATTACTCCATCTCCCAATTCGCTGTGGACACCAAGTTACAAATTAGTTTTATTAGTCCTGCGAAGCAGGATGGTATCATTTTCCGTAACACGCCCTATACCCTTATGGTAGACTCAGACTGTGTGTGTGTGTGTGTGTGTGTGTGTGTGTGTGTGTGTGTGTGTGTTCTTACCTAATTGTTCTTACCTAATTGTATCTTTACAGGAATGAGTCAAGCTCGTACTGTTCCGTGTCTTAAACCATATTTATCGTACATATCCTTAAATTTGTGAATTGTTTTGGCACACACTATTTCATTCGGTAGTGCATTCCATTGATCAATTGCTCTGTTTGGAAAACTGAATTTCCTTACGTCTTTATCACCTCTCTTCTTATGTAGTTTTTTTGCAGTGTCCTTTTGCTGATGCTTCTCCATATGTTAAGTAATCATTTATGTTTATTTTCTCCTTCCCTGATATGCACTTATACAGCATTATCATGTCACCTCTTTTCCTTCTCTCCTGTAGTGTTGGTAGATTCAGTTTATTTAGTCTTTCTTCGTAGCTTAGGTCCCTTAAGCTTGGTATCTACCTTGTAGCGGTCCTTTGAACTTTTTCAATCTTGTCTATGTGCTTTTTGAGATGAGGACTCCAGACTACTGATGCATATTCCAGGGTTGGTCTAATGAATGATGTTATTATCCTTCTTAGCATGTCTTCATTTATGTATGTGAATGCTATTCTCATATTTGCAAGCAGTGTATACATGTTCCGTACCTTCTCGCTGATGTGGTCAGCTGGAGATAGTCTGTTATTGATAATCACACCTAGGTCTTTCTCTCTTTCTGATGTGTATAGGGTTTTATTTCCTAACTTATAATCCCAATCAGGTCTTTTTCCACTTTTACCAAACTTGATTACATGACACTTGTCCACATTGAATTCCATTTGCCATGTACTACTCCATTCATGAAGTTTATTTAATTCTTCTTGTAGCTCTTTACAAGAGTCTGTGTTAGTAATTCTCCTTTGTATTTTTGCATCATCTGCAAACATATTCAGATAGCTCTCATTTCCAGTGTTACTGTTTATATCATTTATATACACTAAAAACATGATTGGTGCCAGCACTGAACCCTGTGGTACTCCACTAGTTACTTCTTTCCATGATGAGTAGTTTCCTCTTAGTACTGTTCTCATTTCTCTTTTTATGAGAAAGTCTTGCATCCAACAAAACAGTTTGCCTCGATTTCCTCCTTGATGGTACAGTTTCCATATAAGTCTTTGGTGTGGTACTGTGTCAAAGGCTTTCTTGAAATCTAAATAGATACTGTCCACCCATCCTTCCCTTTCCTGTATTGTGTTTGTTACTCTGTCATAGTAGCTCAACAGATTAGTAACACATGATTTTCCTTTTCTGAAACCAAACTGTCTTTCTGTTATCATACTGTGTTCTTCTAGATGATTTACCCAAGCTTTTCTTATAAGCTTTTCTAATACCTCGCTTACAACACTGGTCAGTGATACTGGTCGGTAGTTGAGTGGATTTTGTCTATTTCCTTTCTTGAATAAGGGGACAATATTTGCTTTTTTCCAAATATCAGGTAGTTTACCTTGACTCAAGGATTTCTTGAAAATTTAAAATAATGGTTTACTTAACTCCTTTGCACATTCTCGTAGAAAATGAAATTTCATCAGGACCACTTGCTTTTCCTCTGTCTAATCTACTTAACTCCTCCTGTACTACTTTTTCTGCTATTTGTATATCTGGTAGTATGTGTGGACATGCATGTTCCACATAGTCCTTCTCAAAATTTTTTTCTTCTGTAAAAACTAATTGGAAATTCTTATTTAATGCTTCACAAATATCTTTCTCTTTTGTATAAGTGATTCCCTCGTCCGTAATGGATTGTATTATATCTTTACTTTGGTTTTGTTTCTGATATAGCTGTAAAACAGCTTTGGTTGATCACTACTTTTATTTATTATATCCTCCTCAAACTGTTTTGGGGCTTCCCTCCTTATTCTTGTATAATCGTTTCTTGCCTGTTTGTAATTATTATACACCCTTTCACTATTATGTCTTCTGTATCTGTTCCACAACAAATCTCTTCTTTCTTTTGATTTTTTACATTCTGTACTGAACCATTTCTGTATTTTCTTATCTGCTTCTTTGTGCTGTGGGATGTACTTCTGGACTCCTATTTCATAAAATTCACAAATTTTTTATATACAGCATTTAAATCTTGTCCTCTAAGCTCATTTTCCCAATCAACTTCTAAGAAATACTTCTTTAGGTCTTGATAATTTTCCTTTTTATAGTTTAGGCTCTTTTTGTAACTGTCATTGCTGTTTACTATGTCATATGCTATCCTGAAGTTATAATTTAGTACTGCATGATCGCTTTTGCCGAGTGGAGGGTGATATATTAAACTGTCAACATCATTTTCTTGCCTAGTAAATATTAGATCTAGCACTGAAGGTACATCAAGTCCTCTTTTTCTGGTGGTTTCCCTCACATGTTGCGTTAGGAAGAACTCTTGTACGAGATCAAGGAGATTTTGGTCCCAACAGCTTTCTTGGCTAATTATATCTAGAGTATTCCAATTTATATTTGTATTGAAATCCCCAGTTAGTATAATTCTTCTGCTTTCTCTTCCATTTTATGTAGTAATGATCTTAAACTCTGAATTGTACTCTCTGCCAGGTCCTCATATTCATCTCTTTCCCATGTGTTTGATCTGGGTGGCATGTACAAATTGGCTACAATTACATTACCTTCAGATGTGTTGATCTCTACTGCAATCAGTTCTACTTGTGATGGTATATCTAGTTTTATTTCATTGACTTTTAGATTTTTCTTAGTTAATATCATAATTCCTCCTCCTTTTTTTAAATTTCTGTCTCTTCTCCATATATTGTATTCCTCTAAGTTTAGTATGTCATTGGATATCCTTGGTGTTAATTTTGTTTCAGTTAGGCATATTATTTGTGGTTCATTGTCTCTGACATAATCATTCATCTCTAGTAATTTAGATACCATTCCATCCACATTTGAGTACATCAACTTTATCATCTTCTTTATATACTTGTCATGACATGGTTCTACTACCTTCCTCCTTTTTATTCCATCCTGTTTGTGTACCACTTTCGTACCTGTAATCTTATTACTTTGTAAAAAAAATTTCTTCTTCTCCTCTTCTGATCTTCCCTCATTTTTTGTTTTTGCTTCCTTCCTTTTCTCTTTCTGTAATTCCAGTTCCTCTTGCGTTAGGCATCTTTTTATCCATACATTTTTGAACTCCTCTTTTTCCATAAGATTCTTTGCATTTTTTGGTATCTCTTCCACAGTGTTTACGCTCTGGAAAGTCACCTTTAGAGGTCTTGTCTTGCTTTTCTCATATTTCCCTAACCTTTTGTGTTCCTCTATGTCTTTACTACAGATTTCCTCTGATACTTCTTTCAGTAAGCTCATTACATTTGCCATCTCCTTTTTGTCTCTTGTGATCTTGTTTTTTACTTCTTCCTCTTCTATACCAGTGATTACTATAGATTTGTTTATATCTACTGAATCTCTGACTAACTTCGGATTATTCTTTTCATTTCCTTTTTAATACTTTTTTCCTTCACCCTTGTTTCTAAGTCTTTCTTTACTTTCACCATTTCAGCATGCGTGGTTTCCACATCATTTTTGTAGCTTTGCACAGCTTCATTCAGCTGTGTTATCTTCTCCTAAGTATCACTGCTCTGGTCAATAAGACTGCTTACTTGCCTAATTGTCTCTGTGTCATTTTTGAACTCTTCCATAACACTCTCGTGATTGACCACTGTACTTGCCATTTCACTCATTTTCTTCCTAAGTGTACTCAGTTCCACTGTTAGTTCACTGATGACTGTGTCTTTCTTATTGGCCTCCCTTCCTAGTTTTTCTATTTCTTCCTTTTGCAAGTGCATCTGCTTCTTTATTTCATCAATTTCATTTTTGAAAGCCATTTCTAGTTTGTTTACACGTTCAACCAGTCTATTGTGGGTCTCCACTTCAACCAGTTCTTGGTAGAAATCATCATTTTGCTTTTTACCTTTATCCCTTTTCTTTTCCAAATTTGCTTTACTAAAGTATGTATCCATTTTGCAATACTAAAAGTGCAGAGCATGTACTTACAATCTCCGTGTTGTTGTAGTCTAAACAAACCTCAGATGACTCAGTGTACTCGTATTCTTTGGTCTTGGTTCTTTTTCCTGTTTGAACAAGTCTTGTTTAAACTTATTATTTTTTTTCCTTTTTTTAAATGAAAAATCATTTAGTCTAACCTGGTACAGAGCTTGACTCATACAAAGATACTAATTTAGGTAATGCCACTGGCCGTTTTGGTTCAGTACGGAGCGCCGATGTCGCACGTCCGCCTCGGTTGAATCCCTGTGTGTGTGTGTGTGTGTGTGTGTGTAACTCCTCCTAGGGTATTGGAGGATCTGAATTAAAGTTTCCAGGTGAGTTTGTCGGGATCCTGGAAAGGTCTTCCTATACATACATTTTTCAGTGTATGATTTTTAGGGGGTGGGTGAGCCCATCAAGTCAAATTACAAATTTACAGCAATAATGAAAGGAAGATATGGTTTGGATAACGCAAGATATGTTGTACAATGGATTCTTATCCATAATGCGATATTTGGAGAGCATGACCCTCTGCATGATTCTTGGGAGGTAATTCCTCAACCCCAAAACAGAAATGATCATAAGTACGGGAGAGTGAGCAGACGGATTTCAACGAAGCTTCTCAGGTCAGTTCATGTGGTTACTTGATAATGTTCTTCACTGCGTAAATTTTTCCACCATTATATTTAAGATGGTCAGCCCTCCTTTAAAACTTATAAACGAAATAAACTTGGATACCGAGGGAAAATGTGGCTTTGATATTTTAAAGCATGTTATACATCTGACTCCTCTGTAATGAGATCTTGGGAAGCGTGACACCCCCAGTGATTCTTGAAGGGGTCAGCCCACTCCCTTCCCCCCTCCCCCCAAAAAGATGAAAAATAGGGGAAAGTGAGCACATGGACATATATCTCGCAGGACAAGGTATACAAATTACATGTTTTCTCTTAATAGCGAAGAAACTGACCACCGAAATTTGGAGAGCATGAACACCCCTCCCCCCACACCGATGATTTTTGGGGTGATCAGTCCTCTACAAAAAAAAAAAAAAAAAAAAAAAAAAAAAAAAAACTCAGGGGAATGGTTTGAATTAGACGTCCCAGATAAGTTCGTCCAGTTACTCCAAAGATCTTCCACCTAAAACAAGTTTCCGACCATGATTTTTAGAGGAGTCAATCTCCTCAACAAATTAAAAATTCAGACTTAGTAAAAGGAGGGCAGATATGACTTTTGTATCTTAGTACATACTGGCTAATAGACTCTTATTCATAATGCGATATTTGAGGAGCATTATCCTGCAAGTGATTCTTAGGTGGTCAGCCCCCTCCCAGAAATAAAAACAATCAGAAATATGGTGAAGTAAGGAAATGGTTATCAGAGAAATGGGTATTCACATCGAAGAACTGGGTTCATAGAATCCTTGTTTTCTCTGACTGCACAGGAAGAAACTGCACGTCTACTTTATTTTAGAAGGGAATTAGTCTGTAAAATAGCCTTCAGAACATACCATTGTTGTTATACAGTACTAACAACATATGTCCTTCAGTTTAAGCAAGTTCAAGGTATTCTTGTGGTGGAGAGGGACGCCTTCTTGCACTAATATAGCCAGAAAACCGCTGCCCAGATATACAGATGACCCTCAACTCCTTCCCTGTACATCGACTAGCGGACACTGAACAACCGGCGAGTGGGTACTTCAGTTGCAGTCCCCTTGATTCAAATTTCAGAAGAGTCTGTGGCACCATCTGCTACTGCTGCCAGATATTTCAGACCGAATCAAAATAACAGTGGTGTACTAAGAGATGCAGAAGTGTGTTCTCTGGAGGTCTCAGCTTAAGAACTTAGAAAATGTATTACTTTTAAATAACAGAACAGAGGAAGGAAAAATAAATGAATAAAATAATAATCCACACAACATACAATAGGACTCCACCATTAATAAAAAATCTGTAACAGTTGGACCTGAACAGCCGTAGATTGGAGTCTGGGGGTAAACCACTCTGGAGAAGCGAGTTCCAAAGAGATGCGCTTGGAGAATAAAAGAATTTTAACAGACAGAAATTCTGCAATATGGAAATGTAACAGTCCAGTCATGAGTACTACCACATGCCTATATAGCGCGAGGGAAACCATGGAGAGGTGGCACGATGGATACAAGTTCGTCTCAGTATTTGCCATAAAAGTGTCTATAAAATCATGCAAGAGAGGCAACATTCCTTCTTATTTGAAGGGGAGGTAGTTCATTTGTAATAGTAAGGTTATCAATAATTCTAACAGCCTTGTTCTGAATTATGCCTAGTTGATTTAGTGCTACCTACCCACATCCATTCCTAAAGGGTGAACATTATTTCAGCCTAGGGCAGACATGACTCTTGTAAACTATAGCTAGCTGCTCCTCAGTGATGAAGTACAACAATCCAAGTTTCTCTGAAGCGATTTTAGCAAGTGATCAAACATGAAAGTTCCAGCTGAGTGTATAGTTAAGTGAATGGCTGAGAATTTCAACACCTTTAGAGATTGGAATAGTAGTAGCATTGAAGATAATAAAGGAATCAAGCAATATCTGTCTAGTAGAAAATCGTATATATTTGTTTTTACTAGCATTACAAGAAACAATGTTATTTTGCCCCCATTCAGTGATCTTAGATAAGTGTTGATTTATGGAGATTGCTGTACTGAGTTGTGAGTTTGAGATATTGAATTTTTTGAATGGGTTTTCAAATGTGAATGAACTGTGAAGTGTTGAGTCATCTGCATATGAATGGGTGGGATTCAGGGTGACAGATAAATGATCATTAATATGAATTAGGAACAAGGTTGGAGCCAGAACTGATCCATAAGGCACACCGGCATTAATCGAGTAAAAATTGGATTATACATCATCTACTTTAACTTTTATTTTTCTGTCGCCGAGATATGAGGAAATAAGAGGAACAAAAGACGTTAGTCCGTAGCAAGGGAGTCTGGATAGCAGGGAACAGTGCCACACTCTGGCAAAAGTTATAGAAATATCAAGGGCTACTGCATGAATTTCTCCATATTGGTCAATTGACTGATGGATGGTATGAGTCAGGAGACTGAGTATATCAATACTGGACCTCTGGTGGTGAAAACCATACTATCATGAATTAAGTTGTTAAAGATTTCAAATTTTGTACTTATTAATTACAGTCTCAAATACTTTACCAGAAGAAGATGTGATAGCTATTGGTCCGCAATCAGATGGGTCAGAGGAACTTCCTTTCTTCAGAATCAGGTGGATATTGACTTCCTTCCAAGAATCGGGGAATGAAAAAGTACGTATGCATAGTCTAAATGATTTGGCTAGAACAGAAGCAAGATCAGCAGAACACTTTTTCAAAACAATTGGTGGAATTCCATCTGGACCTGGAGCTTTGGTAGTTGGTAATTGTCTAGGATGGATTCTACATATCTAGTGTGTATCTGAAGTGGGTCAATTTCTGGAAAGTCAAGTTCTACTACAGGAACATTGTGGCTGACTTCACCTAAAGTAGAATTACTGGAAAATGTTTTGGCAAGGATGTTCACTTTATCACGCACGTCATTACCCTGTCCCCGTCCCAGAGGGGCAATTTTGACTAAAATTACTGGGATGATGGGCTATGGCTTTCTGGTCACCTGATTAAATTTTGGGGCAATAGGGCCCAGGCCTCAGGCTGTAGGCCCAAAAAATGTAACAATAATGTTAAGAAAAAGTTTTTTCGCTATAACTCCTTTCAAATTCGTCATATCGACATGAAATCAAAACTTATAAAGGTGACTCTTTCAAATCTGCATCCTATAACATGCCTCATTACATCAGGGGGATCACCCCCCAGTTAGCGGTAGGGGCGTGAATGTCAGGTGGGTAGGGCCCATAATGTCAAATGGGCATAAAATCGTCAATTTTCACCTGATTTGCTCCAAATTTGATATGTGACATCTATGACTATATATCCTGCTGTGTTTATACATCACCATTAAAATGGTTTCTAGCAATTTTTAACTGACTGAGTGATTCATGTATTTTTTATTTTAAGAGTAATATGCTAATGACTTTTGGGTTATTGCTGTGGCACAACTGTTATTAAAACGTTTTGGGAAGTCCGATGTTGTAGTGAAATATTGACTTGAAATGAACAGTTCCATACCAGTTTGTACTAGGCAATTAATGTGAAATTGGGGATAATTTGTCATTGAAAAAGAAAGACTGCCAAGGAACATCAGCAAGATAATTTCTAAAACCATTCCAGTCTGCCTTATAAAAGTGCCACCTGGTCACCCCGACAGGATCAGAACAGAGATGTTTGGGACAACTGACTAATGAGGCTTTGGTCTGAGTGTGGTCGGAGGGTCCAAGTGGTGACAGTACTTCTATCCTGTATTGATTTGGATTATTTGTCAAGAATAGATTCAAGAGATGGTCAGGATTATCTGGTATTCTGGTTTGTTATTTTACCAATTGTGTGAGATTAAACGATTCTGCAAAAAAATCCAATTCTGGACCAGTATCATCAGTCCTGGCAGCATGCAATAACCATTCCACATTACCGATAACATTATATTATCAAGATATAATGCTGTCAGAACAAGGCAAAAACAGCTGAGATTTAGTAGAGATACAGTATTCCTCTACAGAACTGCATTGTGAGACAGCTATTGGAGGAAGAAGCTTAGTTCTAATCCACTTGTCCTGTAAATGATATAGGTAACATACAAGAGGTACAATATACAATATACATACGTTTTTGCATGTCTGTTACATACTTGTTCGTGGCTATATATCTATTTATCTTTCTTTATGAATCCTGCACAGCGGGATGGTATCATTTTCGGCAACGCACCCTATACTATTGTGCGAGTTTCAGGCTGTGTGTGTGTGTGTGTGTGTGTGTGTGTGTGTGTGCTTTCACTCTTCCAAGGCTCTCTGGTACATGAAAATTCCCAGGTGAGTTTCGCTGGTTACTACAATGTTATTTCATTATATACAGTTATCCAGCCATGATATTTAGAGGGATCATCCTCCCGCATCAATGTAAATTTCTCACAGATAGTGAAAGGAGGGTAACTATATATTCATTTTGGTATCTTAAACTGTGTTGTACAATGGACTCTTATCAGCAATGTGATATTTGGAGTGCATGAGCCCCTTAATGATTTGGGGGGATCAGCCAACCTTCCCAAAAATGAAAACGATCAGAAATAGTGGAAACTGAGCAAAGGAATTTCAGGGAAAATCTTCAGGTCAGTTCGTCTGGTTCATCGATAGTGTCTTTCACCAAATTAAGTGTTCTACCCCTTTTTAAAGGGGTCAGCACCCCTCACAAATTAAAATTCTCAGTAGTGAAAGGACAGCAAATATGGATTCTGTATCTTAGTATAATGGACATTCATCCCCAATGCGATATTTGAGGAGCGTGACTCCCAACCAAACCTAAAAATGATCAGAAGTACCTGACTGCGAGCACATGAATTTCGAAGAAATCGGCATACGTATCACGGGATCGGGAATGCAGTTTCCATAATTTCTATGGATGCACATGAAGAAACTAGATTTTTATTTTATTATTTTTTAAAATTTATTGTGTGTGTGGGGGGGGTGAGTGTGTGTGTGCATGTGTGAATGTGTGTTTTTCACCATGTGCGGGTGCGTGTGTGCGCCAGTGTCAAAAAAGATGGCTGACAGGTGATTCATAAACTAAAAAAATGACAAACACCGGTTAACCCTGGGTAGGCATAGATATTTTTCAGCAACACCACAGGCATACCAGGGTATTATTCACCCGGCCCTGCAAGAAAATAAAAAATAAAATGTTCTAATCAATACTCATTCATAAAACTTGGTATGAGTGTGGAAGAACCACTCTTGTTCAAGCATATATAAGTATTAAAGAAAATTTAATGAGAGGTAGCAAAGTAAAAAAACAAAAATAGATCATTTTTTAACAAAAACAAGTTTGAGAGTTGATAGCTAAATTTAGACAAGAGTAACAATGTTTATTGTCCTTATTTTATACTTCTTGCCTGCATCCTCAAAACCTCACAAACACAGGCTGCTAGCTCCTCTTTTATCAGAAAACCGTAAGTGAAAAATACTACTCACACAATAGGCACGACCGGGTGAACATCACCTGACCACTGTATAAAACATATGAAGACCGAGGTGTAGAGCGTCATCCACCCACCTAACACCGAGTTTCTACACACAATGCAGCTACTGAGAGAGAGAATGTTCTGGATATAAAGGAACCATGTGTATAATACAGTGTTGCAATATCACTGGGTGAATTTCACCCAGGTATGCCTGTCCAGGGTTATTGTGTCTCTTGCATGCTTTTCACATTCTCTCTCTCTCTCTCTCTCTCTCTCTCTCTCTCTCTCTCTCTGTATATATATATATATATATATATATATATATATATATATATATATATACACTCCCATTTTACTCATCCACACTAACATATTCATTCACATCATAGCCCCATGAAGAGAGGGACAGATCCTCACCGCACCACACCACACGAGGGTCAACTGCGTAATGCAGTCTGTGACATTTGCAGCAGGGCTCTTCAGCAGAGTTGGTATACCCCTGACAAATGATACTAGACCCATCGCCTTACGTGCACCTGACCTGATCAGCTGATCAGACTTAATGCGGGAGAATATCTCCTCAGAGCTGCATCATCATTTATCCATTCACAATATCTCTCCAATCATTTCTGTCAAAAACAGCCACTCTTCCTTGCTCAACAGACATCTCTCTCGCATCCAACGTTCTCATCACACTGTCCATCCATCCTATTCGTGGTCTTTCTCTCAGCCTTACACCTCTCACATCTGATCCAGTTATCTTTTTCACTAATTACTCATCATCAGTTCTCTCCATATGCCCAGACCATCGCAACATCCCCTGCTCAACTCAATCAGGCACCTCCCACACAACTCCAGTTCTCCTTCGCACTTCATCATTTCTCACCCGATCCATATGCGTCACTCCACACATACTCCTCAGACACCTCATCTCCTTTACATTCAAACTTTTCCTTTTTGCTACACCCATATTCCATGTTTCAGCCCCATATTATGCAGTCAGTACCACAACACCCTCATACAGGCTTCTCTTTACATCCATTGTAAGCAAACGATATCTAAACACTATTTTCATTCCTTCCAGCGCCTTTCCTACTTCATTCATTCTAAACTACACGCTTCTGCATCTATTCTTCCATCCACAGCAACATGTGACCCTAAATATTTAAAACACTCTTCCTTCTTAAGCAACTCACCATTCAAAACAATTTTCATCCCTTACCATCTACCAACCTCGTACACGCCATAACTTTACTTTTATTCTCATTTACTCTTAATTTCCCCTTTTCACACACCCTTCCAAACTCCTCTACCAACTGTCTCAATCTCTCTGAATCAGCCACCAGCTCAGTATCATCCGCAAACAGCAGTTGATTCAGATTCCACTCTCTACCATCAGCATTCACCAGACTCAAACCTCCACCTAAGACTCTCACATTCACCTCCCTTACAACACCATTCATATAAATATTAAACAACCAAGGCGACATCACAGATCCCTACCACAGCCTCACTCTCACGGGAAACCAATCACCCACAGTATTTCCTACTTTTACACACGCTCTGCTATTTACATAAACACTTTTCACTCCTTTTTAGCAACCTGCCATCAAGTCCCTACAATCTCAGAACAGTCCACAAAGCCTCCCCATCAGTTCTGTCATATGTTTTCTCTAAATCCATGAGCGCCCAAAACACATCCCTTCCTTTCGCGAAATACTTTTCACACACCTGGAGACTTATACCCCTAAAGATAGTACATTCATACTTATCACCGTTACCTTTATACAGCGGGACCACACAAGCACTTGCCCAGCCAACTGGCACCATACCTCTCACAAAACACACATTGAACAGTCCTTCTAACCATATATATATATATGGAGCCTCTGTGGTACAGTGGTACAGTGTGCGTTTCGCACGCTGGTGAGCACGGGTTCGCCTCCCGCCAGAGCTGTAAAAACTTTGGGAAGCGTTCACCAAGCCATTTGCTACTTTGGCGGACATAAGGGGTGCTGTGGCTGAACCAGTGTCGCATACTAGTATGTTTGCACCCAATCGGCTTAAGGCGAGCCGATTATACTTGGTTCATAGACTACACACATCCAAAGCCACTACAACACTACAATCACACTCACAAGCACGTCTCACCCTAAATACAGTCTCTACCAGACAGCCTAAGCCTCTGGGTAGAGATACATTGGCTGTATCGTCCCTGCTTTGGTAGGGATAGGCCGGTCCTGCAGTGGACCTCAATGGCTGATGATGATGATGATGACATATCTATATCTATCTATCTATATAGATAGATAGACAGATAGATAGATAGGTAGACAGACAGGCAAGGAGATATATATATATATATATATATATATATATATATATATATAGGCAGGGACCCACAGTTACCTGGTGCATCCTCAGGTGTCGGATTGGAAAATTAGTTGCGGATGTACAAAGTTCCATCTTAGATTGCGCGTACCACGGGACCCCCTATAGATATATAGGGCTCCAAAAAATCTAAGGTGGAACAAAAATGACATTTCGCCAAAACCTATTCAGCAGGGAGGTGAGATTATTTACCACAATCCACCAAACCAAACATGAATTCTACCATTAAAGATTTCACAGGTTATCCTATTGGATCATCGTCTACCGTACCGCCTCCTGTGCTTACTGGCGGTCTGAAATTGAGTAGGCACTGTTTCGGCCCATCAAAGACAGAGACATTCAACCAACTGAAATCCACGAAGATCTGCAAATACAGTGTAAGAAGCCTCGCAGAAGCTTACAAACTTGACACCTTAATGCCTGAAGTAGAAAAGATTAGTTGGGATATTCTAGGTCTGAAAGAGATCCACAGAAAAGAAGAAAAATTAATTGTCTCCAAGACAGCAACCACCTATAAGCTACCACAGAGGAAGCAAAATGGAAGAGTTTGTGGTGTTCGATTTCTAATTAACAGAAATCTTGCAAAACACATCGATAAATTTAGCAGTGTATCTGGTAGAGTAGCATGGAATGTAATTAGATTAGGAAAAAGAAACACCCTGAAAGTAATACAGGTACAGTATATGCACCAACTTCTCAAAGCTCAGATAAAGAAATATAAAACTAGCCTCGTGAGCAGGCAGGATTTCGAAGCGGGTATTTCACTGCTGATCGTTTACACACAACAGTAAGCTATTTGAGAAACTACAGATTATAATTAAACCATCAAGTTTAGGTTTTGTTGATTATGAAAAGGCTTTCAACTCAGGAAAGCACAAAGCATATATAAATTCATTGAGGGAGGAAGAAGTAAATCTTAACACTGTAAATCGCTCGAAAATATACTTAAAGAGGGAAATGCTACAGGTAAATTACAGAAAGACTTGGAAAATATTTAGACTGTGAAAGGTTTGCGTCAGGGAGATACAATTTCACCAAAATTATTTACAGGATGCCTTGAAAGTATTTTTAGAAAACAGGACTGGGAACAAAGGAGCAAACATAGATGAAGAAAGCCTAAACCATTCACGATTTGCAGATGACATTGTCCAAATCTCTAAAAACAGAAGAGATATTCCAGGAAATATTAAATAACCTAAATACAATGGAGAAAGTCATAACTGAGCTAAAGATGATCCGCAGTACAACTAATGTTTAATCCAAATACACCAACTAGGGGCAGCACTATAACTAAAGAAATTCTCGAAGAAGTTGAGGAGTACGATTACAAGAGACCATGATAGTAAGATAAAAAGATGCATTACAATTGGATGGAAAGCCATCAGTAATCATGGAGACGTCATGAAAAGCAGCTTGCCAGTATATATGTAAAGAAAAGTATGTACCAAACGTATAAGCCCAGTTACGACATATAGGTGTGATGGCTTGAATCTGAACCAATCGATGGAAAATCAGGTAATCCGTTCTCAAAGAGCAATAGAAAGGTCCATGTTGGGAATATCATTAACAGGGAGGAATAGATCAACTTGGGTGAGAGACCAGACTAAAGTCAAAAAGATTACAGAAGCTATGAAAAATTGAAACAGAGCTGGGCAGGTCATGTAGCAAGAATAGGGGATAACTGATGGAGCAAGAGGCTGACTGGCTAGTCTCCAATTGATTATTAGCGTAGCAGATGAAGGAATGACAGGAGGTAGAGAGATGAGATAGAGAAATTTTCAGGCAAAACGTGGCAGAGATTGGCTTAGTCAAGGCTGTGAAGCCTATGCCCTGAATCGGACACATTAAAAAAAAATAGATAGATAGATATATATAGATAGACAGATGGATAGATATAGATGCAGATATGGATAGAGATATAAATTATCAAAGCTTGGCACTTCTTTGATTTTCCCTAGAATGATCATTGCTTCCATGGCCAGGAGCCATCTGGGTGTGCCTTGTGCATTACGAAGGTTATTCTCTTGGGTATGGATGCGTATATTCCTTTCTCATATCCTTTGACTAATGCACGAAAGCCTTGGTTTAATCACGCTTGTTCTAATGCTGTCCGCCACAAGGAGAGGGCCTATAAAAGGTACCGGAGCTAACCCACCCCTGAATCACATCTTTTATACATTTCTGCCCGGAATCGTGCTAAGTTTGTTTTTCGCACTGCTAAAAATAATTTCATCCATACTAAATGCTCTCAACTCTATAACTCTATAACTCAAATTCTTCCCGCTCCTTCTGGCACCATGCCAAAAATCTTTCTAACAACTTTACCTCATCATCCTTCCCTCCTCTTTTCTACTCTGATGGCTCTGTAGCTATTTCTTCTACTGATAAAGCAGATCTCTTCACTCAGACTTTCTCCTCCAATTCCACCTGAGACGATTCCAGTGCTGTTCCTCCATCACTTCCCCCCCTCTGACTTCCTCATGACTGACATTAAAATTTCTTCAGCTGATGCATTTTCTGTCATCACAGGCCTCAATACCAATAAAGCATATGGGCCTGATGGAGTCCCTCCTGTTGTTCTCAAGAACTGTGCTTCTGTGCTTAATCCCTGCCTAGGCAAACTCTTTTGCCTTTGTCTATCAACTTGTACCTTTCGTTCTTGCTGGAAGTTTGCTCTCATTCAGCCAGTCCGAAAGAAGGATGACCATTCCCAACCCTCTAACTATCGGCCAATTGCTTTAACATCCTGTATCTCAAAAGTTTTCGAGTCTCTTCTTAATAAAAAAATTTTAAACCATCTTTCCTGTGACAACCTTCTTTCTGATCGTCAGTATGGCTTCCGTCAGGGATGCTCCACAGGCGATCTTCTCACCTACCTTTCAGATTCTTGGTCATCCTCCTTTCGGGACTTTGGCGAAAGCTTTGCCATTGCACTTGACATCTCAAAGGCTTTCGATCGTGTCTGGCATAAATCTTTAATTTCCAAACTGCCCTCTTACGGTTTCTATCCTTCTATCTGTGCCTTCATCTCTAGCTTCCTTTCTGGTCGTTCTATAGCCGCTGTTGTAGACAGCCATCGTTCTTCTCCTAGATCTATTAACAGTGGTGTTCCTCAGGGCTCTGTCTTATCACCAACCCTCTTCCTTTTATTCATCAATGACCTTCTAAGCTGTACATCTAACACTATCCACTCATACTCTGATGACTCCACCCTTCACCTTTCCATTCGATTCCCGCAAAGTCCATCTCAGCAGTTACTTCAAAAAACAAGGGATGAGGCTATGGCACACCTAATGTCTGACTTGGCTCATATCTCTGACTGGGGTAAAAATAATCTTGTTGTTTTTAATGCATCAAAGACTCAGTTTTTGCACCTATCAATCCGACAAAATCTTCAACAGGTATACCCACTAATGTTTAATAATATTCATCTTAATCCTGCATCATCCTTGAACATGCTTGGGGTTTCATTTACTCGGGACTTATCTTGGAAAGATCATATTACATCTCTTGTAAAATCTGCTTCCAAGAGACTGTTGTGTGCTAAGCCGACTCAGTTCCTTCTTTACCCCTGCACAATTGTTGACTCTATGTAGGGGTTTTATCCGCCCCTGCGTGGAGTACAACTCTCATGTGTGGGGAGGCTCCCCACATACAGCTCTTCTCAATAGAGTGGAGTCAAAGGCTTTTTGCCTCATTAACTCTCTTCCTCTTACTGACTTCCTTCAACCTCTGTCTCTTTGCCGCACTGTTGCATCTTTATCTCTTTTCTATTGCTACTTCAATGGTCTCTGCTCCTCTGAACTGTCTGCATGCATTCCTCCACCTCTATGACGTGTGCGTAGCACCCGTCTAGCAGCAAACTCTCATCCCTTTTCTGTCCAACTCTCTCATGCAAGAGTTAACCCTTACTCCCAGTCCTTCATTTATGTAACAGGTCAACTCTGGAACTGTTTCCCTCTGTCTGTATTTCCTGCTTCCTATGATCTCCAGTCTTTCAAACGCAGTGTGTCCAGGCATCCCGAAATGATCGGATCTTGAATTTGCCTCTCTCTTGTATTTTGTTTTTCTCTTGGAAGGAACAGTATTGCTGGCTCATTGCCTTTGTTTCCTTCTTCCTCACATAAAAATAAAAATCCACAATCACTTCTGTAAACCATAAATTCCACAATTGTGGAAGTTCAATTTCATAGGCGGATTTGCTTTTACGACAAATTCTACGCAAATTTGTGGTTTTGCACTTCGGGGAACACTTCCACAAACGCAAATCTGCCTGCGAACGTCTATGTGGCCTATAGTCCGGGCTAGAAAGTACGATTTTTGAGTGAACCTAGCGCCTGGACATGTAGTTGTTTTTTTTTTTACACTGGTTTTAGACAATTTCAACCTACTGATTTGAAATGTGATGAGTGCCAGACGATAAAAGTTGAGCGTTTTTGTAGACATCTCTTAAAAGAAGGTATATAAAATCATGGTAAAAGGCACTGGCTATCTCCTTTTATACCTATCTAGCGCAAGAATTCTGGCGAGATTGACAAATTTATATGGAGTTCTGTAAAAGTAATATTTAGTTTTACACGTCATTATTATTTATTATTACAAAATAGGTCATCATTGTATATTATTAAAAAAAATACAGATGCTATAATTTATAGTTGCATTCAAAACTGAATACTGATTATAGGGTCTGGTAAATATTTCTCTGTCTTTCTTGCAGTGATGGACTGCACAACATGTAGGTGCTGTGGGTGTACTGATGGCAGGAAGTAGCCTTGAAGCCATTCTAAAGAGTACATTTGCTTGAGTGCCTAAACTGCTTTCTAGCAAGAAGTTCCCCCATATTGTAAGAGCATTGCACCTTGTTGTAGAGGGACTTTTGCGTCCAATACTGGTCAGTCAGGAACTTCACACAATAATGGAGCTCAGTGAATACCTTGATGCCAAAAGTCAGCTGAGAAACGCAACCAAGCTATGGGTGGACAGCCTCATCAAACCTGTATTCATCATGATGCCATTTGTCCAAGCAGAGAGGAAAGGTGACTGGCCACTCCATTTGTTTGCAGTGGAAAAGATACTCCCATATTTTTTCGCATCAGGTCATGTCAGTTGTGTGCGCAATGAACTCTATTATATATGGTCTATGCAACATCTTGATCCCGAACTTCTGAAGAGGTTTATGTCTAGAGAGCATGTCATGCATCACCAAGATGGTCTATGGAATGCTGTATGGTTAGATCTCTTCAATGAGACACCTACATGCAATATGGCAAAGGACCATCTGGCATCATAGGATCTACTTTGAATGAATCCACTCTAGCCATTTGGGCACAATTTCATGGCACATGTGCACAGCTGATGAATGACCTGGAAGCAATGAAAGCTCGAGAAGCTCAACATGTTGTCACCTCCCACATGGAGGAGCAACTGACATGCATCACAGCAGATATGACTGATAGAATGAACATACATGATACTCTTTCAAAACATGCATTGACATATTTAACAATGATAACCATCCAGTCTCTGGTCTTGTTGATATATTGTATTTTCTGGGCGAGCTGTTGATGATCCTACAGTTAATGTTCATTGTTGCCTCGAAATCGGAACTGCCCAGTGGATACAATATGAGAGCGAATGGCCCTCAGGCTTCCACAACAAGTTGAAAAGAAATGTCAAGAACATAGCAGCTCAACGAAACGTACTACTAAGGTTGGCCAAAGTCACATCATTGTTGATACTGAATTTATCTATGCACACGTCATTGGAATAATGGCATCATCAACAGAGACCATTTCCATGGAGAGACTATTCTGCCACGAACTGGCTATACACCCAACTTCACTCTTTACGGAGAATAGTGAAATGAGGACAAGCAGCAAGTCTGTACTCAAGGATAAACTTCAGATGGTGTGTGGAATATGGCACTGTCAACATCCAATGGTGGTAATCCTAGATGGATGTGCCTTGTTATAGACAATTCCTTGGCCAGCATTACCTGCAAAACTTGCAGCGTTCATCAGCACTGCAGTGTCCAAAATCATGCCATATACTGAGACAGCATCAGTCCTTCATGTGGTGTTTGACAGATACTATAAGCTGAGTACAAAGTCATGCTATCAAACCTCACGACAGAAAGGATTGAGTCGCGTGTTCAAGCTGACAGGAGAATCACCTTTACCCAAACAGGCCATCATGTTGAATGTAAATGCAAACAAAGAACAGATCATCCATATGATTATAAAAAAGTTTTGCTCCGTTCAGGTCCCACAAGGAAAATGCATCATCGTGACTGACCCTGATCCACATCCAATAGAAGGTGGAGTTGGTCCACAGCAGACAACAATAACACATGAAGAGGCAGATGTCATCATGGCATATCACATGATTCACGAACTTCTGCAGGCTTTTCACCAATTCGGGTTGTATCTTATGACACTGATGTACTTCTTATCCATGCACATCACCAGCATTCACGAACCAACGGCTTGCCAACTACATTTGAGTTAACCATGGAGTTATGTTCTGGAAAGCACAGTCATCAGTGTCAATGAGGTGGTCAATAAGCATGCTGCAGTCATCCGTAATCTTCTTGGAGCTCATACCCTAACTGGATGTGATGCAGTCTCTTCATCTGCTGATATTGCCAAGGCAACTGTGTTCAAAACACTTGAAAAGTTCACTGGTTTTCTTCTTCTATGTGACGTTCCAGCATCAACAGATGACGTTACTAGCTCTTGTTTGAAATTTGTAGCCATGTTACATGGGCAGGAGCCAGATATATCATTAAGCCATATGCGAGCTAATATTTTCAAGAGAAAACTTGCTGGCAAACAACATGTACCACCAAAGTTGAGCAGCCTTCCACCTACTTAAGGTGCATTTAAACTACATTGTGAGTGAGCCCATTTCCAAACAACTTCGTGGAAATCAGCAGGCATGGTTTCGCCGCCCGACTTGGACCCCCAGCAGCATGGCTGGGAAATGAATAGACAAGAGTTGCGACCAAAGTAAGCTTTCCCTGGACAGTTAGCTGCACCATATGAAGTGCTTAATCTCGTCAATTGTGGCAGCAAAAGTGGCTGCAAAACGACACTGTCCATGCACAAAAATTACACTTCCGAGCTCAGACTTTTGCAAATGCAGGGGCCAAGTAAGCTGTCAAAACCCATTCAAACTGAATATGGACAGCAGTGATGACAGTGGCGATGAGTCTGAATAAATATTGTGTGAAAATATTATTATAATCATTATATTTTGTCAGAATTAATTTCTTGAATTGATTTCTAGAACTGAACACTCATAACCCGTCATATGATACTATTATGATATAAAGTCTTTGTGTACTTTTTTCTTGTATGAATAAATCATTATTGCCATATTTCTAGTAATATTATCTGATTGTCTTGTCAACAAAAAAATAAAATATAATATAATTTACACCATTTATAACCATTTAGATTAATTCTTAGCGTTTCACAGGATTCCTGGCAGTAATCTTGGATTTTTGCATTTTTACAAAAATGCTCAAAGTTTTACGTCTGGCACTCATGATAACTGGATTCAACATAAAAAAAAAAAAAATAGTCTACAAACAGTAATGAAAACTTCTATATGTTGAAAGACAAGCCTTGTGTCTGCTTGGCCAAGCGCCACGGGGCGCTACAGAGCGCTCTGCTAGTAGACAGAATTGCTCGGTGAGCAAGTTTTTTCTGCCCACTGGGCGAAGAGAGCAAAAGAATGAGGTGGATCGGTCGGCGCGCTCCTCTGTTTGTAAACAAAGAAGATGGTGGCCACTTCAACTGTGAACTACAAGTGCTCCAGCTGTGGACTTTTTTCTCACCTATGAGGAGGTTGCATTTCACCAAATTCATTGTGTTCAGTAATGAAACATTAAAGATTCTTTGGGTATAGTGATTAGTTCTTAGGTTTGTTTGTAAAACCGCTATGAACGTGTTGGTGACGAAGCACCTATCTCTAAGCCAAGGCGAAGTGTAAGGCCTCCTATCATCATCATCATCACGTATATAAAAATGATTATTAATGTGTTATATTGGAGCTTTATTCACACTTAGGCATACAAACTTTATCAAATAAACTTCTTTTATCAGTGCTTGAGCAGCAGCATCCGCCATCTTGAATGTTTTCGTTGATCAGCTGATCTGTGTCCACGTGGCCGAGCTTTTTTTTTGCTCGATCTGCAGCGAACGGTATTGCCCAAGTAGACACAATGAAGGTCTAATGATTTCTAGCCTAGACTACTAGGCCAGCATGTGGCGTCTGAGTGAGTTGCAGGCTTGCCAGCGCCTCCTGCCAGTCCTGCTTTGTTGCCATATGTACAATTAATATTGCATCTATCTATCTATCTATATCTATCTATCTATCTATCTATCTATATATATATATATATATATATATATATATATATATCCTGCCAGTCCTGCTTTGTTGCCATATGTACAATTAATATTGCATCTATCTATCTATCTATCTATCTATATATATATATATATATATATATATATATATATGATAAAAATGAGAGAAGGCCAGCATGCTCTCCAATACATGTTTCTCTAACTGTCAACACCAAACTACATGCAGAGTAAACACTACATTTCCTTTTCAAAATTAAAAAAGAAACATGGCTGCAACAAATCAGGCCTCGGAGTCCCGGGGGGGGGGGGAGACCATAAATGCCCCCATCATCCGCCCCTCTCCCAGTGTCGACTCTTTTAGCTACGTGGATCCACTGTCTGACTCCCTTCTTCTTCACTTCTGCAACATTCGCAGCCTTTCCTCTAACTTTCTGTCTGTTGAACATCACCTCTCCTCCTCTAAACTTCACCCTCTCTTCCTTACTGAGACCTAGCTGTCTAAGGCAACTGACAGCAAACCTTTTTCTGTATCCTCCTACTTTCTCTATACTCATTTCAAAGCCAAACGTGGATGTTGCGTATATGTACACAACGACCTATCTTGCTCTTGTGTTCCTGAACTTGATTCTTCTGAATTCTCTACTCTCTGGCTTTGGCTCTCCTGTCATTCTCTGACTAAATATATCTGTGCTGTTTACTTATCTCCTAATCCTACTGACTATCAAAAATTCTTCAACTATCTTCTACGATGGAACACATTCTATCCATTTCTCCCTTCTTTGAAATCTCCATTCTTGGAGATTTCAATGTTCACCACCACCTCTCTCCTCTCCTTTCAATGATCCACCTGGTGAACAAGCCTACACTTTTTCTATCCTAATGACCTAGAGCAGCTTGTACAGCACCCTACTCGTATCCCTGACCGCCTTGAGGAGAGCTCCAACATACCTGACCTCTTCCTTACAACTAATCCTTCTGCTTACACTGTTAATCTTTTCTCTCCGTTGGGCTCCTCCAATCATAACCTTGTTACCTTAACCTGTCCTGCCACTCTGGTATGGCCTGTGGACCCTCCAAAGAGATGTCTGTGGCACTTTGGAGCTGCGAATTGGGAGGCCTTCAGACAGTGCTTCTTTGATTTTCCCCGGAATGATTATTGCTTACATGGCTGGGAGCCATCTGAGTGTGCCTTGCGCGTTACGGAGGTTATTCTCTCAGGCATGGAAGCATACATTCCATTCTCATATCCTTTGACTAATGCATGAAAGCCTTGGTTTAATCGCGCTTGTTCTAATGCTGTCCACAACAAGGAGAGGGCCTATAAAAGGTACCAGAGCCAACCCACCCCTGAATCACATCTTTTTTATGTTTCTGCCCGGAATCATGCTAAGTATGCTCTTCGCTCTGCTAGAAATAATTTCATCAGTACTAAATGCCCTCAACTCTCCATCTCAAATTCTTCCCACTCCTTCTGGCACCTTGCCAAAAATCTTTCTAACAACTTTACCTCATCATCCTTCTATCCTCTTTTCACCTCTGATAGCTCTGTAGCTATTTCTTCTACTGATGAAGCAGATCTGTTTGCCCAGACTTTCTCCTCCAATTCCACCTTAGATGATTCCGGTGCTGTTCCTCCATCACTTCCTCCCTCTGACTTCCTCATGACTAACAATAAAATTTCATCAGCTGATGTATTTTCTGCCATCACTGGCCTCAATAATAAGTCATATGGGCCTGATGGAGTCCCTCCTGTTGTTCTCAAGAACTGTGCTTCTGTGGTTACACCCTGCCTAGGTAAACTCTTTCTCCTTTGTCTTGCAACTTGTACCTTTCCTTCTTGCTGGAAGTTTGCTCTCATTCAGCCAGTTCTAAAGAAGGGTGACCATTCCAAACCCTCTATCGACCAATTGCTTTAACATCCTGCGTCTCAGTTGTTTTTAAGTCGATTCTTAACACAGAAATTTTAAAGCATCTTTCCTATCACAACCTTCTTTCTGATCGTCAGTATGGGTTCCGTCAGGGACGCTCCATTGGCGATCTTCTCGCCTAGCTTTCAGAGTCCTGGTCGTCCTCTTTTCGGGACTTTGGTGAAAGCTTTGCCATTGCACTTGACATCTCAAAGGCTTTCGATCGAGTCTGGCATAAATCTTTAATTTCCAAACTGCCCTTTTACAGTTTCTATCCTTCTATCTGTACCTTCATCTCTAGCTTCCTTTCTGGTCGTTCTATCGCCACTGTTGTAGACGGCCATTGATCTTCTCCTAGATCTATCAACAGTGGTGTTCCTCAGGGCTCTGTCCTATCACGAACTCTTTCTTTTATTCATCAATGACCTTCTAAACTGTACTTCTAATCCTATCCGCTCGTACACTGATGATTCCACCCTTCACCTTTCCATTCGGTTCTCACAACGTCCATCTCAGCAGTTACTTCAACAAACAAGGGATGAGGCTATGGCACACCTGATGTCTGACTTGGCTCGTATCTCTGACTGGGGTAAAAATAATCTTGTTGTTTTTAGTGCATCAAAGACTCAGTTTTTACACCTATCAATCCGTCAAAATCTTCCACAGGAGCACCCACTAATGTTTAATAATATCCAGCTCGATCCTGCATCATCCTTGAACATGCTTGGGGTTTCATTCACACAGGACTTATCTTGGAAAGATCATATTGCATCTCTTGTACAATCTGCTTCCAAGAGATTAGGTTTGCTAAGCTGACTCCGTCCCTTCTTTACCCCTGCGCAGTTGTTGACTTTATACATGGGTTTTATTCGCCCATGTTTAGAGTATAACTCTCATGTGTGGGGAGGCTCCCCACATACAGCTCTTCCCAGCAGGGTGGAGTCAAAGGCTATTCGTCTCATCAACTCTCCTCCTCTTACTGGTTCCCTTCAACCTCTGTCTCTTTTCTATTGCTACTTCAATGGTCACTGCTCCTCTGAACTGTCTGCTTACATTCCTCCACCTCTACGACGGGCGCGTAGCACCCGTCTAGCAACAAACGTTCATCCCTTTTCTGCCCAAGTTTCTAATGCAAGAGTTAACCGTTACTCCCAGTCTATCACTTATGCAACAGGTCACTCTGAAACTGTCTCCCTGTGTCTGTATTTCCTACTTCCTATGATTTCCAGTCTTTCAAACGCAGTGTGTCCAGGCATCTCGAAATGAATGGATCTTGAATTTGACTCTCCTTTGTATTGTTTTTTTTTTCTTGGAAGGAACGTTCATGCGGGCTCAGCCTTTGGTTCCTTCTTCCTCGCATTAAATAAAAAAATCACTATCCGTACAATGTACAGTACAACTGCATTTTTCATTATCGTACAAAATGTACTATAATTTTAGTTTCTTCAAAATGAGAGAGAGAGAGAGAGAGAGAGAGAGAGAGAGAGAGAGAGAGAGAGAGAACTGTGAAGATTAGATTGATCTCTTTTTTATAATCACTAGTTTCTTATCAAGCTTTCAGGAAAGGAATGAAAATGGGTGATAGCCAAGATGGGGCAACCTTCGTACTCGTGATTAAATAATAAAGCATAACATCGACACGGCAAGTCGTATTCTACTTTACACTGGAGGGTTCCTCACAACATTATGATATAGGGTAAGTGCTTTCTGGTGAGGAAATAAGAAATAAGAATCTAAGAAGCCAGCAAAGATGTTTTCCCCCAATAAATAAAGAAAAATATAAAGCTTATTCAAGATCAATAAATTTTTCAGATTTTTAGACGTTATAATGGATGCTACTGATGTAAACTATATCAGTACTAGAAAGACTTGTTTAGCATAAAAGCAAATAACCAGATGAAAAGTGCAAAGATGTGCAACAAAGCCTCCCAGTCCACCTAGAATATGACCTTTAGTCTAAATTTCAAATTTGTCAAACTCATAGCACTGCTAGTGCCAGTTTTTCAGTCTCAAAAAAATCATTAGGTAGATTAATAACAGACTAAACAAGTAACATACGATATGAAACTGGACACAATTTAAAAAAATTTCTTACCAGACAACTACCTTTCCCCATGCGGTATCAATATAAACTGATGGAGAGACAGATATGCTGCATGTTGGAGTTGTCTCCGTTGTTGGAGGAGTCTGACTGTGACTGATGAGTTAGGATTGTGGAGCTTAGAGCTGAGGAATAGAGGTGGACTAGTGTGTGGATTTGTCAGTTGTGAGCTGTGACGTATTTAATTCATTTGCATACAATAGTGAAGGACTTACCCTTGTTTTGTAGTAATAACGGTCTAATATACTAATAATACTCTATCTATCTGTATACCTATGCAGCTTCCCCCCAAAAGGGGGGCGGCCGAGAAAGGGCGTCACTCTCCAAATATACTCATCCATGCACAAACATTTACTCGTACCTTAGCCCAGGGAGCTAATACTGATAACTGAAATATATATTTTCGTTTTCGTATAACTATAATTTTATGTATCCCATTCATTACTTTAAACAATTTTCAAACTTAAAGGCAACTATTGTTAGTCAGAACTGAGTCAATAAAGATATATATAACTGTAGTGGATGAGTAACTAGGGATGATTTTTAACCCCTTGATTATGAAAAATATCACCCTAAACTTAACAGAATCCTCTAATGGTATCCGGAATAAAATGAAGCTGATGTCGTGGTAATGAAGGGGATAAAACTGGTTTGCGTTTGCGTGTTTGCATTTGCGGAACTGCAAATTTCAAGAATTTTGTGGACTGGAAGTTGCGGAAGACATTTTTTTAGTTTTCGGATTTGCTTTGAGGAACTGAATTTTCGTTTGCGGTGCCCACCTTTGGTATATACATATATATATATATATATATATATATATATATATATATATATATATATATATATATATATATATATTGTGGTAGGTGGGGGCGCTCACCATCCACTCACTCGATGTAGTGCTGCTGTCGGGTGTCTGTCCTTTTCTATCCTCCATCCTTCATTCCTTCCATCCTCTTCTGTCTTCCTTTCCTTCTTTTTTTCTGTGTCCTTCTGCCTACGGGTAACTTTACACTCCCTCTTCTGTCTTTCCTTCATTCTTTCCTCTTCCTTCTGCCTGTGGGCGACTCTACACTGAGTGGCAAGCCAAATGGTTTTCTGTACACCAGGAAACCATTTACTATGCTGGGTGGTAACCATATAACCAAATTTTGGCGCCTGGTGGTTTAGTGGGTAATTACTGCGCTCCAATCGGATTGAGCCGGTGAAGGTTTATATCCAAGGGATAGTTGGAGTTGATTGCTCATGTAATGCCACTCAGGGATGAGTGAGGCTAGTTAATCTCATCTTAAATGTCGGGACCAACTGCCTAGCCCCAAGCTCCTGCGCTCTTCATGGGGCAATGTAGGATTGCATGATGAATGGATGGATGGATAGATAGAGAGAGAGAGAGAGAGAGAGAGAGAGAGAGAGCCCCTGTGGTACAGTGGTAGAGTGTGCGTTTCATACACAGGTGAACCAGGGTTCGCGCCCCGCCAGGGTAATAAACTTTGGGAGTGTTCTCCCGGCCACGTACTGCATTGTCAGACACAAGGGATGCTGTGGTTGAGCCAGTGTCGCTTACTATAAAGTATGCTTGCACCCAGTCGGCTTGCGCGGGTCGATTACACTTAGTTCACAGACTACATACACGTCCAAAGCCACTACAACACTGCAATTACATTTAGAAGCACTTCTCACCCTACATACAATCTCTACCAGACAGCCTAAGCCACTTGGTAGAGATACATTGGCTGTATCGTCCCGACTTCGGTCAGGATAGGCCAGTCCTGCAGTTGATACTCAAACGGCTGATGATATATATATATATATATATATATATATATATATATACTCTCCTGACTGGGAATCAAACCCTGGACCTCTTAAATAGAAGTTAGGCACTGATACCGCTCGACCACGGAGTGATAAAAGCTGACACGATTTTTGTTCTTTTTTTTTCTTTTTTCTTTTTTTGGACGAGTCAGGTAAATCCATTATGGGAGGATATATTTCGATCGCAACACATTAGGATCTTCACAGCCCCACGCAACTCGGCAAGTGACAGAGCAGTTTTAATCTATCCTAGACACAACACGAGCTTCTTTAGATATGGGTGAGACACACATTACACGCGTGTGTACAAATATATTTGTGCGCTTGTGATGTGTCTGGGATAGATTAAAACTGCTCTGTCACTTGCCGAATTGCGTGGGGCTGTGAAGATCCTAATGTGCTGTGATTGAAATATATCCTCTCATAATGGATTTACCTGGTTCGTCAAAAAAATCAGGTGTTCACAGCTTTTATCATGCCGTGGTCGAGTGGCATCAGTGCCTGACTTCTATTTAAGAGGTTCGGGGTTCGATTTCCAGTTAGGAAAGTACAAATTTATTTGTACACACGAGTGTAATGTGTTTCTCCAACACATAAAGAAGGTCATGTAGTCTCTGGGATAGATTATAACTGCGTTGTCACTTGCCGAGTTTCATGGAGCTGTGAAGATCTTAATGTGTTGTAACTGAAATATATCCTCCCATAATGGATTTACCTGGTTTGTAAAAAAAATCAGGTATTCACAACTTTTTTCACTCCGTGATCGAGTGGTATAAGTGCCTGACTTCTATTTAAGAGGTCCAAGGTTCAATTCCCAGTCAGGAGCGTACAAAATATATTTGAAAACACGTGTGTACTATGTGTCTCTCCAATCTCTCTCTCTCTCTCTCTCTCTCTCTCTCTCTCTCTCTATATATATAATCATCAGCCATTGAGGTCCACCGCAGGACCGGCCTATCCATACCGAAGCAGGGACGATACAGCCAATGTCTCTCTACCAAATGGCTTAGGCTGTCTGGTTGAGACTGTATGTAGGAGTGATAAGTGCTTGAGAGTGTGACTGTAGTGGCTTTGGATGTGTGTGTAGTCTGTGAACCAAGTGTAATGAGCCCGCCTTTGGGTGCAAGCATACTAGTATGCGACACTGGTTCAACCACAGCACCCCTTACCTCCGCCAAAGTAGTACGTGGCTCGGTGAACGCTTCCCAAAGTTTTTATAACTCTGGCGGGAAGCGAACATGCGTCCACCAGCGTGCGAAACGCACACTCTACCTCTGTTCCACAGAGGCTTATATATATATATATATATATATATATATATATATATATATATATAAATAAAGTTTCTTTTCATTTTTGAAGGCTCTAACATGCTTGCATGTGTCGGCCTTGGTCACCTAATGGCGGCTCTCCATGCTGCTCGATCTCTTGCAGCTTTCCTATTTAGTCCCTTATCCCTGAGGTCACATTCAGTTACCTCGTCCCAGGCCTTTTTCAGTCTACCTCTTGTTACCCTACCCTTAACATTAACACTGCTTACTTTCTGCACCCAGTTATCATCCCCCATCCTCACCGCATGCCCAAACCATCTCAATCTTCCTCTCCTTATCACAGCACCAATACATTCCAGTCTCATCCTTTACCTTTCAAATCACTCATCATAAACCTAGCCCGCCGAGGCCTCGCACTCAGCGATGCACTGCACATCCACCTAATAATTGCCATTTCTGTATGTATGAGCCTAAGAATAAATTCTTCCTCCACTGCCCAGGTCCCACTACACTCCTAACACATGCCACATACAAAAATCCCTTAGCACAGAAGGAGAACCCTCTCACTGTCAGGATAGACAACAGCTCCCAGAACTTCTTCCAACAACTCCACTCTCAAGTCACAGAGCTAACTCCAGACCAACCTCCAGCACATAACATGTCTTCCAAATAACAAACTCTTCCACACACTCAAGAGAGTCACTAGCAAGTTCAATCCTTTCACTCACGACAATCTTCACATGCTCTCCCTGGCACATCGCATATATGAAATCACCGTTCTCTCGCAGTCTAGCTCTAATACCACTACATCTCTTATGCACCCACCTATCTTAAACACTGCACAAGATGGAATTACTTCTCACGCCCTTGTTGCAAATCACACATGACCACTCCCCATCTTCTTTAACAGTACCGCCCCTAGCCGTAGATACTATCACTTTTGTTTTATCTGATTTACTCTTAAGCCCTTGTGGCCCATACCATCCCTCCATTCCCTAAGGCTTTCCTCTGCAATCAACACCAAATCATCAACATACGACATGTCCCACCGAAGTCCATTTCTGAAGTCACGTGAGAGAACTTCAAGAAAAAAATATTTAAATAAAAGTTAATAAAAAATCATGATCCATTTTATACAACTAATTTAAGATCGCATTCTAAATCACTCAATACACAGAACTATTTTCTGTCTTTCCCGAAAAATTGCCTTCAGTCATTTCAGTACTTCTCAAAACTTTCCTATACTGCACTACGGTGAGTTTGATGGGTGATTTTGAAAACTTTCTAGTATACGATCTATTCCTTATGCTTTTTGTACTTTCTGTTAGTTCTTCTGTTAGCATTAAAGCCTGATTACCACGTTGAGACCTTGAAGTTTACATGATCCGTGCATTTCTCTCTCTCTCTCTCTCTCTTACATGATCCGTGCATTTCTCTCTCTCTCTCTCTTACATGATCCGTGCATTTCTCTCTCTCTCTCTCTCTCTCTCTCTCCCTCCAACTTCAGCCTTTCCCACATCCCTGTGAGAACTTTTACTATTCTTGTCAATATTATTCTTATTTATAAAGTGCGATATTTCAAAGGCAGTTTAACCTAAAGCCTTAAAACACGTTCAGCTTAGCTGGACCGATGTCCGCTTGTTTTGGCCAAGTATGGTGGCAATCGATCAACCGGATCTCAGGATATTATCCAGAACACAGAAAAGTGAGACAACCACGCTACCTCAAGAACGCTTAAGCTTGGTAGTTGTAATTTACTCGTAACTACATTGTAGCCATAAGACGGACGCAGTGCAGAAAGGATTATGGTTCTAATTTATTAATTATTTTCTGAGATTGTCTGGGGTTTCACCTATTTTTCAGTGAAAGATTAAAGCTAGAGCCACCAGACTTGGTGGAGATTTAAACTAATGACCTAAGGCGACATGCACAAGATCAGTGACCTTGACCTTAAGGTCTCTTTGCACAGTAGCTCAGCTTCTAGTGGGCAATGACTGTGGTAAATTTTTCTTTATCAAAATTGTCGTTGGACAATTTTAATGTGTTCTAATTATTTTCATTAGTAGTGGTAGTAGAAATAGTAGTTGTTGTTGTAGTAGTAGTAGTACAGTAGTAGTAGTAGTAGTAGTAGCAGTAGTAGTAGTAAGAGTATTTTATTACCATCATCACCATAATCATCATTATTATATTTTATAGCCTTAAAACTTCCTTTCAGCTATGCCTCATTTCAACATTCTCCGTATATTACCTGCTCCGAGACAATTATTTTTTTTGTGGGGGGGGGGAGGGAGAACGTTAGTGTAATAAAGTTGCTGTGCAGTTTCTTTTTTGTGTGCATCCAGGAAAAAAAAAAAAAGGATATTGTATACGCAGTCCAGCGATGTGTATTCCGATTTCGCTGAATTCCATGTGCTCACTTTCCCCTGTATCTTACCATTTTTAGTCCTGGGAAGGTGCTGACCCTCTCTGAGAGTCACTGAGGGGTAAAGCTCCTCAAATATCACATTACGAATGAAAGACAGTTGTACAACATGTATTAAGATATCAAAGCCATATCTATTAGCTTTCTCCATTTCTGAAAAATTTTAAGGTGGTGAGGGGGGATGAACCCCTTAAAAATTTTTAGCATGGATGGAAAACTGTAAACAATGGAAGACCTTCAGATAAATCAGGAAAACTAACGTAGCTGGAAAGTTTTATTCAGATCCATCATATGGCGCAGAAGTTAAAGCACACACAGACACACACACACACACACACACACACACACACACAGTCTAAGCCTCACCCAACAGCATAAGGCAAGGCATCGAAAATGGTGCAGTTTAATACCGTACTTGTTAGACTCAATACGATTTTCGGCCACAGATGACGCACTAACCATTTTTGTGGACGGGGCCCAAGTCAGGAAGTAGGAGAACTGAGGATGGGGAAGTGAGGGAGGTTGGTGGGTGGAGCCCTGGCGTTCGGGTTCATTGCTTCCAAAATGTGTGTGTGTGTGTGTGTGTGTGTGTGTGTGTGTGTGTGTGTGTGTGTGTGTGTGTGTGTGTGTGTGTGTGTGTGTGTGTGTGTCAACTGTAACGCAACGAAATAACAAGAAGAAATACTGGAAAGAACAAAAAAAAGGGGTAGTGTAAATTAAAACTGTTTGATGAATAATAATCAGATCTTACGTCACCATGCCAGTATATCTAATACTCTTCTTTAAAAGAGTTTTATCTCTTCCCTTTTTTTTAATGCTTCACTATGAATCTCTTAGATGAGATCAAAGACTCGATCCAAACCCTATTTAATCTCTCTCTCTCTCTCTCTCTCTCTCTCTCTCTCTCTCTCTCTCTCTCTCTCTCTCTCTCTCTCTCTTTCTCTCACACACACACACACACACGCCACATCCCTGCCAGCTGCCATGTGAGGTGAACTCAGCATTCATATGCCGTCTATCTATCTGCCTGTCCAGACGTCTCATTCCCATAGATATTGGCAACAAGCATACCGCCTCCATGTTACTTTTCCTTTGCCATCTGACTGCGCTTCCTCCAACTCACGCCTTCCTCCCTAACATAATTTATCTCCTCAGTCCCTCCATCTCACCCTAACCCTCTCCTCCCCTCCCACACTCAGAGGCATACACTCTTCTATTTTTTTTTTTGTTTCATTCTTTCTCCTCTCTTCTGCCCCCCCTCTCCCACACTCAGCGACATACAGTCTTCCAGATATTTTTTTACATTCTCCATCCTCTCTACTGTACACGACCACCACACCACAAAGAAATTATATATATTTGACCTTTCAGTGACATCCACTTCACAACCACAAAGCTCCTCCACTTCCTCATTTGTTTCTTTGTCTGTTTCCCTGTGTAACATCACATGCTCCTCTCAAATAACACTTCTGGCGTGCAGGAGTTTAATAAGCTATTTCAAACCAGCGGTAACTAGGAACCCTATCACTGTGAGAGTAATTATGAATCTATAGTAGATGTAATGAACCAGATCTATAGACCTATTTACCTTACTCAACTACTCTTACTTGGAGGAAAACATAACAGTATATAAGCATTTAAAAAATAATTTAACAATGTCTATGGTTCATACGAGTCTAAATTTAATACTGCAGCCTGTTCTTACGACGAATCACTGAATTATTTCTAATCTCTTATTAAGATGGGTCACAACGATATTCTTTTGATGGTTCAAAAATTCTTGAACTGTGTCAACAAGAATTGCATTAGGTAACATCTACAGTTCTATTGGGAAATATTATGGTATTCTATTTCCTCTAAACCTGTTCTCATGCACCATGAAATATCGTAGTTCTTCGTACTTTAACATTCGGTATCAGGTAGCTCAGTAACAGAATATGAATCAGAGTGTCGGTAGACACTACCTAGGGATGGCACCGACGCATCCATGTCTTAAGATGGTGGTGTGGTTTGAAGTACTGCAAACTATAAACAAAGCATCTCTCTCTCTCTCTCTCTCTCTCTCTCTCTCTCTCTCTCTCTCTCTCTCTGTGTGTGTGTGTGTGTGTGTGTGTGTGTGTGTGTGTGTGTGTGTGTGTGTGTGTGTGTGTGTGTGTGTATGGGTGTGTGTGTGTGTGTGTGTGTGTGTGTGTAAAGTTGCAAGTTATCTTATTATGGTCCAATTTGGTGGCTGGGTGGGTAGGCTGGTAGGGGAATGTTTGGGGTGAGTGGACAGAGTGGATGGGTTAGGTGTCTGGACAGGTTGGATGGGGTGGTCGCACAGGATGGGTGAGGACGGAGGAGTGGGTGGGTCGGTGTGGTGGGCGAAGTGGGAGGAATGACTGAAATGTGTTTGGTTCAGCGGGTTGGGTGTGGTACGTGCGCAGGATTGGGTGACAGGATTTGTGAGAAGGGCTGGGTGGTCTGGAGTGGTAGTGTGGTTTGTGCATGTGAGTAGGGAGGGTGCGCTTTGTAAGTTGGTGGGTGGGGTGGAATCTATGACTTTCTTAGGGCAAGCAAGTTGACGGGCTTGCAACACATGAGTGAGTGAGTATGGGTGGAGTGATTGACCCATGGGAGGGTGGGTGGAAAAGGTAATATAGTTTTACTGTGGAAATCGAGGTAAAAATTCTTCAAAAGAAAGGCAAAATGGTAGCACTGTCTGACAAGTTTGTCCACAATATTGATCATTTGACCTTCCAGTCATTTGTAATTGTTATACTGACAGCGTGAAAATGTAAATAAATACTGACCGCTCGATGGGAGTCTTAACATCAACAATATTCTTCTGGTTATTGCCTACCGGCGTATCGTTTACAGTGATACCCATATCAGCCAGAAGACCTAAAACTCTCTTCGCAACAATGGACTCTTCATCCAATTACTGTATTTGTCAAACACAATACTGCTGCATAACACAAATGATTAAATTGTAAAAGGAAAGAATAATAAAGGGGCATATACACTTAAAGTACAGAAATATATATCTACAACTGTTCCTTACGGGCACGAAATCCATTAACATCATCATCCTGACTCCGTCACACGAGTTTTTCCTGGCGAAGCTTCTCCCATGTCAAACTCAATTTCAGTACCATTTTTCTGGATGTTACTTGTTTTTAAGAAATTACTTGTAGCATTATACAACTGCGAGTTTTGACCAAATGTTCTATGCACTAAAACTCGCCTCAGTAATATTCAGCTTCACAGCTTGGTCGATACACAAGTTTGAACCAAAGAACAAGAGCCCCAACTTTCCAGCCACTAAATCCCCTCCCCCCTTACGCGACCTACCCTTCCCCACCACACTCACACCCCTCCCACTTGCTAACTCCGCCCCATTCTAAGCACTGATTTAGGCGCCGTCTCTAGACTAACAAGATTCCTCAGACCAAGAACTTTAGTCTTGTATTGTACTATCCTGCCTCCAAGGATTAATAACTTAAAGAAAAGTGCTCTTTAAGGTGAAAAATTCTACAGGCCGAGATTTCTAAACAAATACAGGTACACTTCTGTTTCTTAAAAACAAATTTTAATAGAATATGAGACTAAAGTCCTCGGAGGGAGAGAGGGAGAGAGATGCAGGCAGGTACAGACATACACAAAAAGACTAGACAAACACAAACGACAGACACAAACCCACATACAGACATACACACAGGCGCACACAGGTAGATAGACAGCCAGGCAGACACACAGACAGACAGACAGACAGACAGGAAGCGAGATACTCAGATACTCAGACAGACGGACAGACAGACCGACAAAGACAGGCAAATAAACATGGACAGACAGACAGACACACACACACACACACACCCACACACACACACAAATAGACGGACGTACATAGGACACACTCAAACGCACTCGATAAACCAACTGGAAAGTTGGTTTATATATATATATTGCCAGACGCCTCAATCCCGTTTGGGGTGGCCACAAATAAATCGCCTCCACGTCGTCCTGTCCCCCGCCAATTCACTGCCCTGCTCCCAACTCACACCCCCCTCTCTCATATACCTCTCCACCCCATCCCTCCATCTCATCCTCGGCCTCCCCCTCCCTCTTCCCCCCTCCACCTCACTCACACTCTCTTCGTCAGTCTTTCACCTTCCATCCTTTCCACATGGCCAAACCACTTTAGTGTGTTCCTCATAACACTTCCTATCACATCCACATCCACACCACAATGCTCCTTTATATATATATATATATATATATATATATATATATATATATATATATATATATATATATATATATATATATATATATATATATATATATATATATATATATATATATATATATATATATATATATATATATATATATATATATATATATATATATATATATATATATATATATATATATATATATATGGAGCCTCTGTGGTACAGTGGTAGTGTGCGTTTCGTACACAGGTGGACCAGGGTTCGCGCTCCGTCAGGGTAATAAACTTTGGGAGTGTTCACCCGTCCACGTACTGCATTGGCGGACACAAGGGGTGCTGTGGTTGAACCAGTGTTGCTTACTGTAAAGTATGTTTGCACCCAGTCGGCTTGTGCGGGCCGATTACACTTGGTTCACAGACTACCCACACATCCAAAGCCACTACAACACTACAATTACACTTACAAGCACTTCTCACCCTACATACAATCTCTACCAGACAGCCTAAGCCACTTGATATGTTATGAGTCCATATTATATTTACAAATCATAATAGATAGATAGATAAATAGACAGATAGACAGCTCTATGCGAGCCTGGGAATGGGAAATGATCTCGCAAGTTAAACTGAGGAAAAGCTGACGACAGATTAGGAAGTAGCAAGTCAGGAGATGATGCAGTTAGTTTGTCGGCGAAACAGCAGGAGAACAAAGCCTAGTGACCATACACACACATACACACATACTCACACACAAGCTTCTAGAACTTTCCAACCACAGTGAACACACGTGACACGACCACTGTTTCACCAGAATTTAGGAAAGAGAGCTCAGAAGGAGAGAGGCCATAGAATCGGCAGGTAGTGGGGAGAAAGGCTTAGCAACTTGGGAGAGAGAGAGAGAGCGAGACAGGGAGGTAAAATGTCAAAAAAAGACTTTGTAGTTACTTGAAGAGAAGTTATCTATTAGACTTGTGGACGAGCGGTTGTTATACTTGAGTTGTTTGTAAGTAAATAATCTTGGTTCCCATTTGTCATGCAATGACAGGAGAGGTAAAGAAGAGTATGGGACTATTTTCATTTGTCTTGGAAATATTAACAAAGTCTCTCACACACGAGTGAGTATAAGTAGAGTCCAGCTAGCTACCTCCCTGTCTCGCTCTCTCTCTCTCTCCCAATCGGTAGAGAAGTGGCCTGCAGTCCCACCGGACCCAGGTTCGAATCCCGGCTGGGGCAGGGAACAGTTTAAGGATTTGAATTTCATTAAATCAGGCTTTACTGATCTACCAGAAGACCCGCCGACATGTCGTAAAAATACCCCCGCTAATACCAATACACCAGTCCTGTATGAGACAGTCCTAGCATGTATTCAATATGGACGGTGGGTGTTAGCGCCGAAGTGGTGACATGTAGAGGTGTATGGTATGTAGGAGGACTGCTGGACATTGATAGCAGGCTGTGAAGCCTATGCCCAGAGTCGGAAACATAAAAAAAAAAAAAAAAAAACTACCTGCCGATTCTATGGCCTCTCTCCTTCTGAGCTCTCTTTCCTAAATTCTGGTGAAACAGGGGTCGTGTCACGTGTGTTCACTGTGGTCGGAAAGTTCTAGAAGCCTGTGTGTGAGTATGTGTGTATGTGTGTGTCTGGTCACTAGGCTTTGTTCTCCTGCTGTTTCGCTGACAAACTAACTGCATCATCTCCTGACTTGCTACTTCCTAATCTGTTGTCAGCTTTTCCTTAGTTTAACTTGCAAGATCATTTCCCATTCCCAGGCTCGCATAGAGCTGTCTATCTGTCTATTTATCTATCTATCTATTATGATTTGTAAATATAATATGGACTCATGACAGGTAGAGATACATTGGCTGTATCGTCCCGACTTCGGTCGAGATAGGCCGGTCCAGCAGTGGATTCTCAAACAGCTGATGATGATGATGGTGATGATATATAGTATATATATATCATCATCATCATCAGCAGCAGCAGCAGCAGCAGTTTGAGTGTCCACTGCAGGGCCGGCCTATCCCGACCGAAGTCGGGACGATAAAGCCAATGTATCTCTACCAAGTGGCTTAGGCTGTCTGGAAGTATATATATATATATATATATATATATATATATATATATATATATATATATATATATTTATATATATTATATATATATATATATATATATATATATATATATATATATATATATATATTGTGGTAGGTGGGGGTGCTCACCATCCACTCACTCGATGTAGTGCTGCTCTCGGGTGTCTGCCCCTTTCTCTCCATTCATCTTTCCTTCAATTCTCTTCTGTCTTTCTTTCCTTCATTCTTTCCGTGTCCTTCTGCCTACAGGTGACTTTGCACTCCCTCTTCTGTCTTTCTTTCCTTCATTCTTTCCACTTCCTTCAGCCTGTGGGTGACTCTACTGTACACTGAGTGACAAGCCAAATGGTTTCCTGTGCACCAGGAAACCATTTACTACGCAGGGTGGTAACCATATAACCAAATTTTGGTGCCTGGTAGTTTAGTGGGTAATTATTGCGCTCCAGTAGGATTGAGCCGGTGAAGGTTTATATCCAAGAGGTGGTTGGGGTTGATTGCTCATGTAATGCCACTCAGGGATGAGTGAGGCTGGCCACTCTCATCTTAAATGTCCGGACCAACTGCCTAGCTCCGGGCTCCTACGCTCCTCATGGGGCAATGTGGGATTGGATGATGGATGGATGGATATATATACTATATATATATATATATATATATATATATATATATATATATATATATATATATATATAATATATATATATATATATAAAATATATAATATAAATATATATATATATATATATATATATATATATATATATATATTATATATAAAGCAACGTTGGGTCTGGTTAGTACTTGGATGGGTGACCGCCTGGGAAGACCAGATGCTGTTGGCATAATGTTCTCCCTACGTGTCAAGTGGGGTTGGTGGAGGATTAGTGCCCCTCCCTGTAAAACAATTAACTCTAAGCCTTGGCCACCCCATCTGGGATACATGGCGTCTGGCAATGAATGAAATGAATATATATATATATATATATATATATATATATATATATATATATATATATATATATATATATATCCAGGGGCAGGATCCCACTGCTACCTGGCGCGTCCCCAGGTGGCGGATAGGGGAAGGCCTTGTAGATATACAAGGTACCGTCTTAGATGGCACGGACCATGGGACCCCCTATAGATACATAGGGCTCCACCGAATATAACGAATAAGGTGGCACAAAAATTACATCTCACCAGAAACTATGTGGCAGGGAGGTGAGATTATTTGCCACAATCCTCCCAACCAAACATGAGTTCTATTGCAAATGATTTGATGGGCGTTCCTGTTGGATCATCATCTACTAAAGGTCCAACCGCACTGCCTCCTGTGCTTACGGGCAGTGTGCCACCGAAAGTGAGTAGGCACTGTGTTGATGCGTTAGAGACTGGGATATTAAACACTCTTAAATCCATGAAGATCTATGCATACAATGTAAGAAGCCTCGCTGAAGCTTACAAACTTGATAACTTAATGGCTGAACTGGAAAACATTAGTTGGGATATTGAAGGTTTGAGTGAGACCCACAGAAAAGAAGAAAAAGTAATTCAGCTCGATGACAGTGGCGAACTATTTTACTACAGAGGAAGGGAAAATGAAAGAGTTAATGGTGGCTCATTTTAACAATCTTGCAGACAACATTGTTAAATCCAGCAGTGTATCTGACAGAGTAGCAGTGGTTGTAATTAGACTTGCAAAAAATATACCCTGAAAGTAATACAAGTATATGCACCAACTTCTCAGAGCTCAGATGAAGAAATTAAAACATTCTATGATGACATCTCCCAGATAATGGAAGAGGAAAAGACCACCTATACTATACTCATGGGAGACTTCAATGCAAAAGTTGGAAAATCAAAAAATGGAGATGCATGTATGGGAAAATTTGGAGTGGGAGAAAGGAATGAAAGAGGAGAAATGCTGGTAAACTTTGCAGAAATGTTTAACATGAGAATAATGAACACATTCTTTCACAAAAGAACAGGGAGAAAGTGGACCTGGAGAAGCCCAAATGGAGAAACAAAGAATGAAATCGACTTCATTATAGTAAATAAGAATAACATGATCACAATTGTCACAGTTATCAACAAAGTAAATATTGGAAGCGACCATAGAATTGTGGGTTGCACAGCAAGATTCAATTTCAAAAGTGAAAGAAAGAAGATGATAAAAGATAAAAAGATATGCCCAATAAAAGTAAACAAAAACAAAGCAGCCTTTCAGTTGGAAATAAGAAACAGATTTCAGGCTCTCAGTTATGCTGAATGTGATACTGATGAGCTGAATGACAGACTAACAAAAGTGCTAAAAGAATCAGCAGAGGTAGTAGGAAAGCCTAATACAACCAAAGCCAAGAAGTATTCAGAAAAGACACTTGAGCTTATGAGAAAAAGGAAGGAAATGAAAGTAAAAACAAAGAAAGATGAAATAGAAAGAGCGGAATTAAATAAGCTTATTAACAAAAGACAAAGTGAAGAAAAAAGAAAGAGAAACATGAATCAAATCAAAGAAACCATCAAAAATGGAAAAAGTCTGAAACAAGTCCGAAGCAAAATGCCACTTGAAATGCAAATTACATCACTAAAAGAGAGTTGAAGAATTTTACAAAGAACTGTATGCATCAAAGACCGTAGTACCAATAGCTAACTTTTCAGTTGACACAAGTAAAATACCTGAGGTAACACCAGACGAAGTAAATAATTCTCTCAAAAATATGAAAAGAGGGAAAGCTCCGAGAGAAGATGGAATAGTAGCAGATTTACTGTTGGATGCAGGAGTAGAAGTACAAAACAGGCTTGCTCAGTTATTTACTCAATGTATAAAAAGGAAGAAAATTCCCAAAACATGGTGTAATGCAATAGTTATTTTACTTTATAAAAAAGGTGACTCAAAAGACCTTAGTAACTATCGACCCATTAGCTTGCTACCACTCATTTACAAACTCTTCACTAAAGTCCTCACAGCAGAATAACTACAAATTTGGAGGAAAACCAACCTCGTGAACAGGGAGGCTTCCGAAGCGTGTATTCAACTACTGATCATCTAAACACAATGAATCAGCTAATTGAGAAAACTACAGAATATAATAAACCACTGTGCTTAGGTTTTGTTGATTACGAAAAGGCTTTCGATTCAGTGGAGCACAAAACAATTATAAATTCATTGCGAGAACAAGGAGTGAATGAGAACATTGTGAAACTGCTCGAAAACATATAAAAAGAGGCTACTGGTACAGTTAAATTAAATAAGGACTCAGAAAAAATTTAGATTGAGAAAGGCGTGAGTCAGGGAGATACAATTTCACTAAAGGTATTTACAGCATGCCTAAAAAGTGTTTTTAGAAAGCTAGACTGGGAAAACAAAGGAGTGAACATAGATGGAGAAAAGCTAAACCATTTAAGATTTGCAGATGACATTGTCCTAATCTCAGAAAAAGCAGAGACATTGCAAGAAATGTTAAATGACCTGAACAGAGAAAGTCTGAAAGCAGGGCTAAAGATGAACCGGGGTAAAACTAAAGTAATGTTTAATCCTCAAACACCAAAAAGCGTCATAAGAATAAGTGGAGAAATTCTTGAAGAAGTCGAGGAGTACGGTACAATTACCTGGGACAAATACTAAAATTAACGAAAGATAACGATGGCGAAATAAAAAGACGCATTACAATTGGATGGAAAGCTTTCGGTAAACATAGGGACATTATGAAAAGTAGCTTGCCAGTTTATATGAAACGAAAAGTATATAACGAATGTATAATTCCAGCTGCGACGTATGGTTGTGAGACTTGGAAACTGACAAAATCGATGGAAAATTAATTAATTCGTTTTCAGAGAGCAATGGAGAGGTCAATGTGGGGAATATCTTTAAGAGACAGGAAAAGGTCAACTTGGGTGAGAGAGCAGACTAAAGTCAAAGATATTATAGAAGTTATAAAAGAACAGAAATGGAGGTGGGCAGGCCATGTAGCAAGAATAAGGGATAATCGATGGAGCAAGAGGTTGACTGACTGGACACCAAGAGATTGTAAGCATAGCAGAAAAAGGCCAGACAGGAGGTGGAGGGATAAGATAGAGAAATATGCAGGGAAAACGTGGCAAAGATTGGCTCAGTCAAGGAATTCGTGAAGAAGGTTGGGAGAGGCCTTTGTTCAGCAGTGGACTTGTAATGGTTGCTGCTGCTGCTGCTGCTGCTGATGATGATATATATATATATATATATATATATATATATATATATATATATATATATATATTGTTACATAGCCTATGATTTCATCATCCTTTGTGCAATTTTAACGCACAGTTGCTGCATGTTTGATCACGAGCGTGTTCTGCCTCAGTCCCCCCCTTCTACCGTTATAGTAGAGTAAGTCGACATCTCTGTTATACTTTGCGGGATTGTCATCTCTTTGTCCCCATGGCTTCATTTGCGCGTCCTCATTACAAGTTGTATCAAGCTCTCCTGGCCCCTATATAATGAGCTCAGTCTCTGCATCATTGCCACTTAGATCTGCTCCTCATTTTGTTCACATCTCTGTCCTCCCCTGTACAGATATTATTATTGTGAGTGCTCAAGAAATCTCCAACCATCTAGCAGCTGTGTGTAATTTGAGTATAACTGTTGCTGCATTTTTTCTTGTACTGTATAGCATAAGTTTAATTTGTAGGCCTAGTGAAGTTTTTGTAATTCGTGTGGGGTTCTTTATGTCAGTCATTTTTAGATAATAGTTTGTATCTGTAATTATTTATCTGGCATTCACTGAGTATTATCTGGTATCTCATTTTATCAGGGCTGACTTAGATAAATTTATTCTTGCTAATTTCGTGTTAATAGAGGCTATTGCAGTTAACCATATATTTAACCTGTTTATTTGCCATTACATTATCCTTATGAGTCCTGAATGTTTTGTTGTTAGTTTGAGCATTAAACTTTAACTTGTAATTTTACCTAACTCTTTTGTTTTGAACCTGGAACTTTACGGGACAGTAGTGACTCTTCGTATTCTCACTTAAAGTGTACATTATCTTTCTCTGTTCCGTAACATAAATTTGGCGACCTCATATCAGGATATTCAGGATATTATCATAAGGATATTGTTTGATATTTTGTGACTGTGATATATTCATGATGGCTACTATTTCTACACTTGATGAAGCCAAAGATTTTTTGTCAAATGTGCAAACAGTGTGTGATATAGAAAACAGAACAAAGAATGAACTTAAGCTTGTTGCTCAACAATTGGGAATTGCAGTTCACTCTCATCATTCTAAAGATCAAATTGTTGGCATGATTAATAAAAGCTTGTTTAATGTAACTCCTCCAAATGAGCAAACGCAGATTGAATTAGCTAAGTTACAGCTAGCCCTGCAGGAGGCTCGTGTGAAGGAAGCTGAATTTCAAGCACGTGCTAAGGAGGCTGATGTTAAGGAGGCTGAGTTTCACGCACAAGTTGAACTTGCTAGGATTCAGGCAGACCATGAGTATCGCATGAAACAATGTGGAACTGGATCATCTAGCTCTGATGATTTTGATGTGGCTAAAAATGTTAAACTTGTCCCTCCTTTTAATGAATCTGATTTAACAAAGTATTTTCAGTTGTTTGAGAGGGTAGCTACAGGTTTTAATTGGCCTAAGGAGTATTGGCCAGTACTCCTTCAAACTGTTCTCACCGGTAAAGCTCAAGTAACTTATGTATCTTTGCCTCAGGATCAATCTGATAATTATGATGTAGTTAAGAGCTTGATTCTTAAGGCCTATGAGCTTGTTCCTGAAGCCTATAGAGTAAAATTTAGGACAACTTACATGCAAGATAAGCAATCCCATGTTGAGTATGCAAAAATCAAAGAAGATTTGTTAGAGCAGTGGTTAAATTCTAAGAATGTGGATTCTGATTTTGACAAATTTAAGCAGATGATTTTGCTGGAGGACTTCAAAAGGTGTATTAGTAAAGATGTAAGCCTATATCTTGATGAGAAAAGGATAGATAATTTGTCTGATGCTGCAGTTTTAGCTGATGAGTATGTTCTCACTCACAAGAGATATTCTAGAGAAAAAGGGAAAGCTGAGAGTAAGTACGTTGCCTCTACTCAGAGTACAGGTAACAGGAAAGAGAATAAAGATGATGTTTCTCAGGAAGTAAATACCAGCTTCACCTCTAGATTTCAGAAAAGTAAATGTACTTATTGTAGTAAGCTTGGTCATACTACGGAGAGATGTTTCAGGAGACAGCGTGATGTGAACAAAAAAGGAGTCTTTAAATATTCCAGTCAATTGGTCTAGTGTCCACTCTTGAGAGTTCCCAGAATTCTTTAACTGAGTTAACTGAACCTGCTTTGAGGGGTAACTTAAATTCTCATGATGGAGCTCCTCTTTTGAGCAGTAACGTGGGTGACACTCTCAAGAGTTCATGTGCTAATTTCCTGTCTGATGGTTTTGTCAGTCCTCTGGACAGTAATGACAGGAAATCAGTTCAAATATATCGTGATACAGGTGCTTGCCAATCCCTTATGCTGACCAGTGTTCTAGGCTCTAATGTTAATTCCTCTGATGAAACTGTTATCTTACAAGGTGTAGGGAATAATTACTTCTCTGTCCCTCTGTGCAGAGTGAATTTAGAGTCTGGTTTTGTTAATGGTTCCGTTATGGTTGGGTTGGTTGAGACACTCCCAATGTCAGGTGTAACTTTCTTACTTGGAAATGATATTGGTGGAAGTCAAGTGTGTCCAGCTCCTCAGTTGTCTAGTGAGCCAGTGGCTGTGTCCCGGGATTGTGATGTCCCTGATGTGTTTCCTGCATGTGCTGTCACTAGGGCTAAGTCTAAAGTTACTGGTGATTTAGAGGATAATGATGATGATGATGTTATCCTAGCTGACACTTTTCTTGCTAATTTGGACCACTCACCAGATGAGGCAGTACCCCGTAGTGTTGATAATTTGTCTCGTCAAGAGTTGGTTGAGTTGCAGGTTGCTGACCCTGAGTTGAAAGGTCTAGCTAACTCTGCTTACAGTGAAGAAGAGTCAGCCGGTGCTTCTACTTGTTATTATGTAAAGTCAGGAGTACTTATGAGGAAGTGGAGACCCCCAACAGCATCAGCCGACTGTGAATGGGAGGTTGTACATCAAGTTGTCATCCCTCGTGTTTGTAGGCAGGATATCATTCGAGTGGCTCATGATTCCAGTTTGGCAGGACACCTTGGAGTGAGGAAGACTGTGGCACGCATTTTGAAACACTTCTACTGGCCAGGTATCTTCAGGGATGTTTCCTGGTATTGTAAGTCTTGTCACACCTGTCAAGTTGTAGGAAGTGTAATCAGACTGAAAAGGTTGCACCTCTAGTTCCCATTCCTCCTTTTGAGGCGCCTTTCACCCGTGTGTTGGTGGATATTGTGGGCCCTCTTCCTAAGACTTCTTCAGGATTTTCTTATGTGTTGACCATGATTGATATGGCTACTCGTTATCCTGAAGCCATTCCACTTAGAAACATCTCAGCAAAGAACGTGGTTAAGGAAATGCTAGGGTTCTTCACAAAGTTTGGTCTGCCCAAGGAGGTACAGTCAGACCGAGGGAGTAATTTCATGTCAAACGTTTTCAAACAGTCTCTGAAAGAGTTGGGCATCACCCAGATCACATCTTCAGCTTACCATCCCCAGACCCAAGGAGCGTTGGAGAGATATCATCAAACACTCAAATCGATGCTCAAGAAATACTGTTTGGAACATCAGAAAGACTGGGATAAAGGTCTTCCATTCGTTGTGTTTGCTGCAAGAGAATCTCCAAATGAATCACTGGGGTTCTCACCTTTTGAACTACTGTTTGGCCATGAAGTAAGAGGACCCCTTAAGCTACTCAAGGAATGCTGGCTGTCGGAGGAAGATGACGTCAACCTGCTGGAGTATGTGATGAATTTCAAAGAACGGCTGTCCACTGCTTTACAGCTGGCGAGAGAGAATTTAGGAGCTGCTCAGGAGAAGATGAAGACTTGGTATGACAAGAAGTCCAGGTTACGCCACTTTCAGCCAGGAGATCAGGTTTTGATGCTGCTACCAGTTCATGGGCAACCTCTTCAAGCCAAGTTTAGTGGCCCTTATTTCGTGGAGAAGAAACTCAGTGATGTCAGCTATGTCATCGCCACACCAGATCGTAGAAAGAGCAAGCAACTATGTCACATCAACATGCTAAAGTTATATCACAAGCGGGATGAAAATAATCCAGTCTGCACTGTAGCTGTTCCACCCGAGTCTGCAAGTGAAGCTCTCCCATGCAGTATGAGCCTGAGTGATAGTTTGGGGAAGAATCCTGATATCATGAATGATCTCCAGACTAAGCTTTCTCATCTACCTCCCAAGGAAAGGCAGGAGTTTTCGGCATTACTGCAGGAGTACCTGCAAGTGTTCCGTGCCACTCCAGGAAGAACTACTGTGTTGATGCATGATGTCGAGGTTGGAGATGCAAAGCCAATTAAATTGCCTCCTTACCGTGTGAACCCAGTGAAAGTTCCTCTCATCCAGAAGGAGCTTGGCTACCTGTTGGACCACAAGATGATTGAGCCCTGTCAGAGCGAGTGGAGTTCTCCTGTCACTCTGGTCCCTAAGCCAGGTGGGTCACAGCGGCTTTGCATTGACTACAGACGTGTTAATCAGATAACCAAAACAGACACTTACCCTCTCCCTCGTGTGGAAGATTGCATAGACAAGATCGGAAAGGCTAGGTACATAAGTAAGTTTGATTTGTTAAAGGGATATTGGCAAGTACCTATGACTGAACGTGCTAGGGAGATCTCATGTTTTGTAAAATTAGGAAAGACTTTTGCATGTTCTGTAATGCCATGTACGGATTGTTTTAGAGTAATAAGAAATTTCCTTTGTAAATTTCTTTTTTCTTTGTGGGGAGGTGTTACTTAGCCTATGATTTCATCATCCTTTGTGCAATTTTAACGCACAGTTGCTGCATGTTTGATCACGAGCGTGTTCTGCCTCAGTCCCCCCCTTCTACCGTTATAGTAGAGTAAGTCGACATCTCTGTTATACTTTGCGGGATTGTCATCTCTTTGTCCCCATGGCTTCATTTGCGCGTCCTCATTACAAGTTGTATCAAGCTCTCCTGGCCCCTATATAATGAGCTCAG